>NC_081410.1:643022617-643622617 GCF_030272615.1 Cryptomeria japonica
CCTTCATTTTAAAATTATGTTCGAACATTGTCCTCCACAATGATGACTTCTACCTCTGTTGTGTCCCCTAAAAAAGAAAGTCAGAAGGGTGAAGAAGACTCAAAGAAGGAATCACTTGAGAAACAAGATTCTCCCAAAGTAGATCCTCCTAAGGTAGATCTCCAGAAAGCATAAAGCTTTGAGTCTACTCCTAATAAGACATCTTTTGTTGAACTATATTCTTCATCTAAAGTGAATGCATGTTTAGGTGATAATTGGGGTTCCCTGAATTTCACTGATTCTTATGTTGGCGAATACAAGGTCAACCTTGTCCAACTTAAACTTCCAAAAATATCTTTCACACCTACTACTAAAGATTATTATTCTTCTACATCACAGGATCATGTGAACACTATTAACAATACCACTAATGGTGATCCTCCCTCTCTTGAAGAGATGCAATCATGTTATGGTCTAGGATTTAATATCACCTCTAAGTATGGATATAAAGGAAATGGTTTTGGGCACATGGGTCAAGGTGTTAAGGTGCCTTTGGATTCAAAATTGCACTTTTAGAATGGGTTTAGGTTACAATCCTAATCCATCTTCATCTCGTCCTCCATCATTTGTTATCTTTGTATCTCCTTCTTGTGAACGATCAAGATCTTCTCCACAAGAGAAAGGGTTACTTCCTGCTCCTCATCTTTTATCTAAGCAAGAACGTGTCTTGTTGTGGCTTCTTAAACCTTGCTTGATTACTCTTCCTCATCCTACACATAATAAGTTTCCTAATATTTTTTCTTTATGTGCATACCATCAAGTGCTTAGCCATTCCACTAGTGAATATAAGGCCTTGAATGACAAGATTCAACAACTTCATCACTCGGGTGTCATTGACATTTCATGTATTGATACACCTTCTTATTCTTCTTTGTATAGAACATGACATTGAGGTATATCTATATCTTTATCTCTATCATATTTCAACCTTATCATGTCTCTTGTTCATCTCTAATGGTGCAACTCTATCTCTCACCTGCCATGGTAACTATCTATCTACTTCTTTCCCTTTATTGCTCTTATCAAAATCTATCTTATCGGTAGTGACTTTCCTCCATAGTGAGGTTGTTGCTACTTATCTTTCACTAGTGGCCTTCCTTCTGAGCAAGGTTGGTGCTACTTATCTTTCATCATCTGGCATAGCACAACTTGCTAGATCTATCTTTTTTATCATCATCATATATGCATGACCGCTAGTGATAGATCAAGCTAGTGTCTGGGTCATGTACTATCTCTTTCACATTGATTGCTTCTCTGACTTTTGGGTGCATTCTTCCTTGAAGTGATCAATCCTTACATTCTTCTCTTCATTTTAGAATTCCTATATTTGTTGTTTCTTGTTATTTTGGGGACAACCCATGGTACTAAGACAACCTTTGACATCGAGGTCTTTTTTACTTTGTTGACTCAAGATCATAGTTTCTTTGTTCAGTGCTTTCATGTGTGTGTTATCTATTTCTTTATCATGTTCTAACCCTTTTGTCTTGGGATTTTGTTTTTCTCTAACCCTATTCTCTTGTGTAGGTTCTTCTATCTAATGCATTTGTTTTGTAGGTCTTCAGCTTTGGGGCATGCTTCCTTGGCTTAGATATTTATCTTCTTCCTCTATAATATCCTTTTTATATCATGATATTATTCATTTTTCAATAGGTTTCCTTTAGCGTGCATATTCATGTTCATTCATAAGTCCGCTACAGTGGGGGCAAAGTGTAGTGTCAAAAATTGGATACCCCTTTGTAATTTGACATACGTCTTTTGTAACCACTTTGGTTTCCATTTCCCTAGCACCTGAGTAGGCTCACTTCATCCCTTGCATTGCCTTTTCCCTCTTAGGATTCTCAAGACCCCCCCTTTCTGGCATCTCCCCCGTGGCATGAATCTTGTTAGCCATGTGTCTCCCTTGTCTCATGTTTTTTTCAAGTGTGATTCATTTGGACACTAGCATGTTGCACGGATGTGTGCACACCGCACATTTGTCTTGTGAAATCTCAACGTTCGAATGTTGGTTCTAAGCATTCCTTTCCACTTGTCACCTGCACATGTCGATGGAGATGGCCCCAAATCTTTCAAATGGCTCGCCAACTCTCTTTTTCCCTCTTCTCTCTTTTTAAACCAATCTTTTTCAATAGCTCTCTCTCTTAGACTCGCTTACACTCTCTTGGTCTCTCTCTAGCTCTCTAGCACTATCTCTCTGATTCTCTTGGCTCTTAAAATTTTCTCTTATTCACATGCACTTGCTACAACAATCTTTGATTTCTTATAGTGCTCCAAAGATCTCATAGTAATCTCCATGCATCTAACTTGGCTCTTGTCAAGCCTATTTGGCAATATCTATCTATTTATCCTATCTTTGAGCATATTGGGATTCATCACATCCCTTAACCATCAAATCATTTATCATTTGTCTTATTTTCATTTATTTTATTTATCTATCTATCTATTTGGCTATTTGTGGAGGTGGAAATACCAAAACAGGGATTTGACTGAGGTAAGTCCCCAAGAAGCCCCAAACATTTTTCCTTTCTAGCTTGTGTGTAAGTTGCATTAGAGAAGATTTATCTAGTTGGAGGCTTCATAGCATGAACCTATTGTTCATCTATTTTCTTCCATTTTCTCTTACTTCGCTTTATTTTCCTAGTTTTCGGTATTTTTATATTATTGTACTCCTTTCATTTATTTGTATGACCATCAGTCTCTTCTCTGTACAATTCTTAGTTTCTATCTGTATAGGATGGTAGCGCGTCGTGTTGGATTCCTAGTTCCGCATGTTCATCCTAGTCACAAAGAGATACTAGAATTGTCTAGAAGGTTTGTATGTCTTATATTATCTTAGTTCTATATTTTGTATCCCCTGGCTCACCCTTAGCACTAGTTTAAGTGAGGTATTTTGCTGACATCATCGACGAGACAGTTCTTGGTGACAAAACCCTAAAAGGAAGTTCTTGGCGAGATAAATAACATTTTTTTTTAATTCATTATCTGTCATTTATACCTAAGAGTATTGTGAATAGTAGAGCAATAACAGAGCAAGAGAGCAATGTGAACATTCATGGAAGGAAAGATGATCATCGATGAATCTAGTAGCAAGTTTCAGGTTTTGGACAAGGCATTTCTAGATGAATTCAACCCAAAGAAAATCAGAAATGTTGAAGCTCGTATGAATGATGTTGAGTGGCAAAGAGCTAAGGAATTGGAAAAAAAAGGTTTGAATCTATGGGTATAATTCCCTTGTCTTGTTAATGCAGAGGTTATCAGGACAATCCTTATCCATGTACGAGATGATAACATTGCATTGGACAAACCCTATCAAATCACAAAGGAGGTTATCTTTGTGATCACCGATTTGTGCGACAATAGAGAGATTCTAGCTAAGAAGTCATTTTTGAATAGAGAAGTGGAAGCCCTTGTTCGAGATTGTTGGAATTATGCTGCAAATATGTGCTTGAGAGATATTTGAGAGATGTGTTGTCATTGATGTCAGCATATTTCTTTGTTTATGTGTAGTGCCCCTCCTTGACTCATCATTTATGAGAGAATATGATAAACACTTTTAGATTTGTGCTCTGATAGTCTCTTTGAAATTAGTGGATTCATTATGATTTATGTGGATGAAGTTATGTCCTATACTAATATGTTGATCAGGCTTATGCACTCACTATTCATGTATGGATTATATTGCTTATGGGGTTGTGATGTTACCTTGATTATGCTAACCCTGTTCCATAAATATGGTGATGATTGAGTTGATGATTCTAACTATCTTCTAGTATCTTCGTGATAGGGACAATGCCATACCACTCACTATGAGCATGATATGGAGTTCTGATTCTCTATCACTTGCCTAATCATTTATGATGTATATGTATTGTACATATGTTGTATTGTGTTTTAGTGGTGGATGCAGGATTGCAAGTACCAAACATCGACTCCGCCTGGTCTCAAAGGTCTGATCATGTCTTATCCCAATGACAAGTTGTCGGAGATGGCAGGTGTTTCCCTCTCATACTTTAGGCGTAAGTTGATACCCTTGTCAATTAATGTCTTGGCTTGAGTCGTTGGTCTATTTCATGTGGTATGTTGTTCAACCTTATGTCGGGTTGCCTTGTGAATTTGCAATTATTTATTAGTTAATAATTAATCGGTTTATATAATTTATTTAGTATTAAATTAAATAATGGATGACATTAATATTTGATAATAATGTATGAATTATTATTATTAGAGATTTATTAGTTATTGATGTTTATTTCATGAATTTGTATTTACTTGATGATTTTATATTATTATTATTTTATAGACTAATGTTTAATTGAACATTTATTATATGAGCTTTTGATTTATTGAATTATTATTTATTTATTTATTTATTAATTATTGGTTGAGTATTTATGCCTATTTGTACATTTATTTATTATTTAATTACTCGTTGAAGCATTTATGCTTGTCCGTACACTTACTTATTCATTATCTATTTTGCTTATTTGTTTATTTTTATTTATTTATGAGTTATTTATTGTTTATCTAATTATTTATTGTTTTGATTATTTATTGATTTATTTGTTATTATTTATGTACCTACCTCTTATTATGATTGGCCCTCTTATGAGTTGTGATTGTGAGGTTATTATTATTTAATTATTTATTTATTTATATAATTTGTGGTTTATATTTAATTGGAACATGTATTTATAATGCCTTTGATTTATTTAATTGGGTTTTAATTTATTATTATTATTTATTACATTATTTTTATTTTTTAATAAAAGTGGATTATTCCACTAAACTTTTTTATTAATATTTTTTTTGTATTTTTTACACAGGATTCAAAGAGCATACCAGAGGAAAGAACCTTGGGAAGAAAACCTCCAGTCACAGCTCATAAAATAAACCTATAGTATCTAGCAAATCAATTTATAAACCCCGTCCAAAACCACATACAAAATGCGGTCACAACACATTTAATATCAGTTTTACATAGAGCCCATATAATTTTCAAATGTAGACTCCACAGTTTCTTTCAATGGAAGAAGACAGAATTTTCCAAAGCCCTGTGCCAAAACCCATGAGCCAAAAACCTTCCTACCAAAAAAGAAAGTATCAAAAAACCTTTGGAAAAACACTATTGTATCAAATACCATGAGCTTGAACACTCCTCCAGACAACGAACATGAATACTTGAAATGAAAGGAGAAAGCGAGAATAATTATCATCATAAAATTTTACATCAACATTACTCAAGAAAATTACATAACTATTGCTACAAACCTTCCCATACCCTAGAAGGAATTTCCTCAAAACCCACCTCTCGCTAATTAGCATTGCTATCACTGGCTAAATTTGCCAAATAATCTGCAATCTTATTAACTTCTCTGTAACAATGGGATAACAAGAAAGATTCAAACAATTCTTTTTCATAACACATTGAATAATCACCATAGAATCACCTTCAATTAATAAGTCCTTAATTCCCAAAGAGATTTCCATATCCAATCCAAAAGACAAAGCATGAAATTCTGCATAATTGTTAGTTTTAAAACCAATAGCATGACACTTAGTTCGAATAAAATTTGCATTGTGATCATAAATTACCATTCCTACCCCAGTCGGCCCAGGGTTACCACGAGAGGCCCCATCAAAATTCAGTTTAAAGTGTCTCTATAGAGGAGGTTTCCATCTAGCAGAGCATCTCTTACCTATTGCGTCATTCTTTTTTAAAATTGAACCATGAGAGGGTAAAACCGACAACATCTTCCAAGCTCTAGTAACTCTACTATCCCAGTGCGAAAAAGAAGTAAGATTGTCCAAATTCTTATAAATAAACGACAAAGCAACCTCAGAGATTGAAGACTCAATTTTTAATAGAACCTCAGACACAAGAGAACTTGTTTTTTTAAATATCCTATTGTTTCACTCTAGCCAAATATTCCAAATCACAATAGATGGAGATATGATCCAAAGGCATGCATAAAAAGATGAGGAAAACATAAAGGGCCAAGATCTAAAATGGGAAATGAGATCCTTACCAATAACAAAGGATATATTTAACTTCTCAAACAACCACTGCCAACATTCATAAGCATAATCACAATGTAGGAACAAGTGTGAAGAAGATTCCAAAATTTTGTTACAAAGGACACAAGGGAAAACAACAATAATATCAAGCCTATCAAGTCTCATACCTGTAAGGACTCTATCCTGAACTGCCAACCAAGTAAAAGCTCCAGCTTTAGGAAGACAAGCCGAATGCCAAAACAACTTATAAGGACAGGATGATAAATCTTTAGCAACCATAAGAGAGTTGTAACCATCTTTAACAGTGTACTTACCAAAAATATTCTTTGTCCAAATAAGTTCATCCTCAAAATCGGAAAGAAATACAATTCTATACCCCAAAATCTTCTCAAAATCTAATTTCATACTTTGATCAACATCTAAGAAATCAATCGACTTCCATCTAGCTAGCTTAAGTGGTCCACTAGTCACAATTTCAAAATAATCTGCTACAAAAATACCGAAATTTGGTATTGAGTTAGGTGTTGGTGGAAATTCTGATGACTACGTGCATTACTTCAAAAAAAAAAAAAAAGACCAAGTCATTTCATAAATCCCGCATCTTCATTCGGTCGACCTCTGCCATTACTTCATCCTGCCTCTTCCTCCCGCCTCTACCATTACAAAATCCCGCCTCTATAGGGAACTAGCCATGGAATGAAGTGGTGCTGCAGAAGCAGCTATACTAGGATACCAGGTGATCCAACTTCATGGTAGGAATTTTGTTATGTTTTTGTTTTTGTGTTTTGTTAGGAATTTTCAAGTCTGGGCTGCATTATTTAATGTAATAAGGGCATGTTTTGGGCCCATTTGTAAGCCGTTTGGCATTTTGTTAGGGCAAGAGCTAGGTCAATCAAATGATGGGTGGGCGGTATACTGCATCCTGGCGAAACTAGCATGCACGACCCTTCCCTCCTAGAACTTTACTCCCTATAATCCCTCCCATTGCCATACTATGCCCCCCACCCTGCAATTAATCTAACCGGGCCCAGGCGAGATACTCGTCTGTGATCATTAGTTTGAGATCACATACAGTGGTTGGTATTAGTTCGTTCGAGAATGAGTTGGAAAATAAAAATATATCCCAAAAACTCATGATCAGTAGCAGTGCTAGTTTTGGATCCTCCCTCCGCAAATCTTGGAACAGAACTTATTAGAATGGATGGAGATGCCAGAACAGTGGGCTATGGTTCTCGAAATGGAATAGATGATTAGCTTGACTAGTGGTGGTTAAACGATAAATGTTGCTGGTTAATCCTCCAGTTTTAGAACCAGGAGCAAAGCCCGCTCAATATGTATATACTAATAGCTTTTCCAAACATTTTGACCATCTCATGAAAGCATCTGAACCAAGCGCAACCCCTACACATGGAAACATGAGCGTATCCCTCGGCTTACCAAGAACACTCAGTCAAGAAAGAGGGAAGTTTCTAATTCAACACATGGTGAATTCCTACTATGAAACCTCTCTCTACACATAAGATCACCCCGCTACAAGGCAACTCACCCGCGCTTAGCCCCTATGCATGGGTTTAGGATTTAAACCAATAACGAGGGAGAACAATCCAGTGGGGTAATGAAATAGAATTAAGTGGGGTTCCCTAAGAGCCTCCCTCCCTTCAACTAAACCATCGAGAACCTAACTTCCTCAACCGGGGTGAACTACCTCCATTCTTTGGACCGACTTCAATCTCTCTTCCCCGGGATGGATTCCCCAGGATGGAGTGTAACAACTGTGGATCGATCCTCTGACCAGAAAAAAATTAGATGGAATAGATCTTCTTCCACCATAGAATAGTAGGGGCCCCAACACAACCCCTCTCTCCATTTATCATTGTTCTCATAGACATGACTGTAGAAGCGACCAACATCTATTTAGCTAATAAACCATCGATCAATTGATCATTTTTCTCGCAGACACGACTGGTGAAGTGACTGAAATCAATGACCCTAACCTACACCACACATCTGGAGAGGTGTTAGTTGTTCCTCACTACTTCCCTTTGTCCAGCAGAGGCAACAAAGAAAGTAGCCTCAGTGATAGATCCATCTCGTGATCTTGTGGGCAACTACTACTATAGTTGTCCTTCACTGCTCTATGCTCTGATATTTGCTACTACTCAAATTGAGGTGAATATGTACAAATTGAAGTGATATCCCTACTGTAGAACCATGAGAGCACTATGTAGTGATCGAGTGCTATTTTTTGTTGGTGTTTTGGAAGGGGGCATAAGTGTACCATTAGGAAGGTGGTATAAAATGGTGAAAGATGATAAGATAGGGAGGTAAGATAGGGAGGTAAGTGATGAAGGATGTAATGGTGAAAGAGTAAGTTAGGATATGTTAGGGGTTTGGAAGGTAGGAAAGTGAATGGGGGGAGATAAATTAAGGATGTGAAGGATGGAATGGGGTTAGGTAGGTGAAGTAAAAGTAAGTGTGTATGAGGTTAAGGTTTAGGATAGGATGTAGGAAAGTGGAGGAGGTTAAAATAGGGGATATGAATTAAGGTAGATGGAAGGTAATAATGATAGGAAGTGAGGTAAAGGTTATGAGGTGTGGGCTAGAAAATAGGGTGTAGGAAATGGAAGGAAGGGTCATATCACTTTGAGAGTTTTCACCAAGATGAGTAGCCTGAGTATGGACCTCAAATCTTACAAGCCATGAGGATCCACTTGAAGTAGAGGAGCATATACTTGCATCTTGGGAGCTTAATAGGAGTTCACCTTGAATTTGGGAAATACACATAGAGGAGAAATAATATTGATCAATACACATTACCTAGCCTCATCATGCATAAATACACATATCATGAGCCAAAGGATCATATTCGAGAGTTGCTTCATCTCCAATCCTCTACATTTTTAAGATCCACAAATGGGGTTGAGGTTAAGTCTTGGTTAATTAGCTTGGACTTATGCTTTGGGTTGCATCTATATGTGAGAAACTTAAAGGCATCATTTTCAATACAATTATTGAGAGGACTTGATTCTGCCTTGTGGTACTGGGAGGATAAAATGCACCAACTCACATTGGAAACCCTCTCTAGATACCAATATTTTGGAGTGCTTCAAAGTGTGTTCTATTTCAAAATATTTTTGATAAAGATGCATAGACGAGTTTCACAATTTACATAATAAGGTTTCATAGTGGATCAACATGAGAGTTAGTTTTTGGAGTTCTTGTAGTTTGTATATTACATTCAAGACAAGTTACTTGTCAATTATTTCATTAGGGGTGGAAAGCCCAAAAATTTCAGTTTTCCTACACATGGCCAATCCAAATGACTTTAGGGTTGCTATGGAAAAGTCTCTTATGGAAAAGGAGGTACATGGGAGGACATAAGAGGCATGAGAGAATTTTGTAACCAACTATGGCAAAGTCTCTCATTTTAGGTATGAGAGACTATAGGACTATCAAGCTAGGCCTTCTATGACTCAACAACCTTTTAGGGGAGAATCTAGTGTTTTTAGTAATTAGGATCTTCTAATTATGGTGTGGCCTAGCCAACATAGGGTTATATGAGAGGCACATGTTATGTATATGTTAGTATCAGACATAGATTGCCCACAAGGTTTTACAGTAGGTGGACACCATCCTAGGATGTCAAAGTAGATAGTTGATATGTGGGTTTTTACCCTCCCAACCACTCAAAATATACCACCATGGGTCTTTACCCTCCCAAATACACAAAGGTCAAAGGAAGATTCACTACTGCAACACTCACTTTTTGTGATAGTCTTAAGCACTTAGGACAGTCACTCCTTTCATGGCCATTCTTCTTCACACAACACTCTCTAACATTAATTATGATGATAGTGTACCTCCTTAAACCTTCCACCAACAACTAACTCAATACCAAACTCTTTCCCAATCTTGCTAATGGACTAATTAACTCAACTCACTATGAAATTGTGACGGTCAATGCAAGGTTTAGGACAATAGTAATTAGGATCTTCTAATTATTGTGGGGCCTAGCCAACATAGAGTTATATGAGATAGGGGTGTGTTCAATAGTGATTTCTCCTTCAATTATTTTACAATTAAATATTATTAAAAAATTGTATTATTGTTCCAAATTTTGTGGATATTTAGGAGACACAAATAAAATATAAATGTAATAATTCCATATTTTTGTAGGAGATATTGGAATGAGACTAATAGGAAGAGTAGTAAACACGAGTCACAACGAGCACTTTAGAGTAAATCTAAACATTATAAGGAAGAGTAGCTTGGAAAAATAGAAGCGTAACTTATTTTCCAATATGCAAGATTATTACTTGGGAAAGAATCTTGAAAGAGGATTGAAAAGATTCCTTGAGCTAACATTGTCTCACTTGTCCAAAATTATCAGGAAGGATTCATTAATGAAATGGTCATTAACAAGATGGAGAGAATAATAATTAGGAAGAGATAGATTTCACATGCTACTAGGTGACTAGATTGGAGAGAAACTAGAGTCAAATCATTTAGATTGGCCATGACATAGAGTCTTAGAATAGATGCCAACCTTGATGAATGGAATGAAAATCCCAAACAATTAATGAATGGTGAGACAAGTAGAGGAATCTATAAATTTTGTTTTGAATAAAATAAAGAAAAAATGGGACTAAAACCAAGGGAAATGCACATGGAAAGGATAAAGGGTTATTTCTATGAATACTCATCCCACCCCATGCCTTCTTAGATATGAATAATATTTTAAATGGAATTATGGATTTTAATGAATCCTATTTTCTTTGGTTTAATAATAAATTGAAATAAATGATAGATATGCAATGCAAAAACCTTGGTTATGATTTTGAGTGATTTAGGAGTACAAAATTTTTACTAGACCGTGCATCTTGGTACTTCTTACTTTTAGAAGCTCACTCCTCTAATGTTTGATAAGATAGATATGAATGATTGACCTTAAACTACATGTTTTTAAAGATGAAGGTGCATTCGGGGTTTAGATGATCTTCCATGACCAAGTCAAAGGAAAGTGATATAAACCTATTTCAAAAATTATATTATCATTATACTCAAGCCATTTGGAAAATATAAAAAAATATATCCAATCTCTTAACTTTTTTTCTTAAACCTAGCATTTTGTTTGCCCATGTGAGTGCTCCATTCCTAGAACTAATAAATAAAGAGTGTATTCATGTAGATAAATGAATTAAAATCAATTTGTGATAGTAAACATTCACATAGCATGTATAATTAATTTATTTATGATGGACTTTTAAATGTAATAAATTATCTCCTATAGTTATCTGTAGACACCTAAAAATGGTCAACGCTTGCGAGGTCATACTTTAACATTTGCGCATTGCCTCATTTTAGGTTTTTGCGTCGCATTAACATTTCTCCTATGTCACGCATTTGGTTTTTATCATTTGCGAGCATTGAGTCCTTCTTCTGCATTCTTCATTCGTCTCACTCTCAAATTTGGTCTTGTCGACAACATTATCCAATCATGATTTTGATTAATTTTACCCTGTTACATCAATGTGCCTATTCATTTGTCATCATTTTGGACATCGTCAATCCTAATTAGGGTTTTGTCCTCCTGTCAATCTTATCAATCTTATCATCAATCTTATCATTTTGGACATCGTCAATCCTAATTAGGGTTTTGTCCTCTTTTCAATCTTGTCATTTTAACGATCGATTTGTCATCGATCGTTGTCATATTCAATCTTGTCATCTTGCGATCAATTTGTCATTGATCGTGGTCATTTGCAATGTTGTCATTTTGCGATCTATTTGTCATCGTTTCAATCTTGTCATTTTTCAACCGATTTGTCATCGATCGTGGTCATTTCCAATTATGTCGTCTTGCAATCTATTTTGTCAACCTTGTCATTTTGCGATCAATTTTGCTATCGATCATTGTCTGTCTCAATTATGTCAATTTGGATCAATTTGTCATTGTTCCTCGTCAATTGGCGCATCTATCAATCAAATCATTTTGTCGCATTGGTCATTTATCAATTCAGAATCATGACATTAATTATCTTTAATCAAGACCTAATTGTCATTTTCGCATTTCTAATTCGTCTTCTAGGGTTTTATGATTTAGTCATTTAACCTAATGTGTCATTTCTTCCTCTAGGATTAAATAATTTATTTATTTATCCTAGGTCTTCTTATTACAATTAAATCTTTATTTAATTGGCTAATTACTCCTCTTTGTGAATTGATTAATAAATGAAAAATTATTAATTAATTCACTAATTCCTAAATTCTAATTTCTATCAATTTCTAATTCCTAATTTGTCATCAATTTCAATTTCCTAATTTTTCAAATTTCTAATTCCTTTTCCCTCCTAATTCATCTCCTAATTCTATGGGAGTGACATTTCAATTTGTCATGAAATTGTCATAATTGATAATCAATCAATTTTGACATGAAATGTGTCATAATTTTTCATCAATTATCAATCAATTGAATTGTGCATGGAAAGTGCATAATTTGTCATAATTGACATATTGATTTGCAATTTCCCTTTGAATTGCATCATGCCAATCTTGTCATTTATCCAATTTCTCTATAAATTGGATAATTTTCTTCAATCAATCCCTTGGAATCCTTCAATCCCTTCGAATCTTGATGAATCCCGAATTTCTATCAAACTACCGAACTTTCGTTTCTAGTACTCTTGAGCTTTTTGCTTTCAATTGTGTGAGCACTTGTAGGTGAGATCCACAAACCCATTGAAGAGGAAAGAACAACAATGGAGCCGCATGGAAGAAGCATCCGAATTGTTATATGGTTTGCATGACATTTTCTTTTAAATGCTTTGTTTTTGTGCCTCTATTGAATGTGCTTTGGAATTAGGTTCATTTCATGAGTGTTCTTTTGATTAAGTTATCATGTCTTGTGTTTTGATTGATCTACTTGTCTTGTGATGATTCCTAATTTCTACGCTACATTAACTGGTGAACCCGACATGAATACTAACCTTCTAACCATCTTACTGTGTTTTGGAGTGCTTCTAAGTTGATTTGCAGGTCAAAAACTCAAAGACAGGGCCGTGCAGTGCATTCTGGACACTCCTACGCCTGTGTGAAGCATTTTGCGCCTGTGTTGAAACATCTTGCGTCTGTGTTGAAACATTCTGCGCTTGTGTTTGACATCCTGCGCTTGTGTCCTAACTTCTGCGCCTGTGTAAAGTCCAGATCAGAGGTGAAAAATGCAATTTTTACTTGAAATCTTTGGTATTTTTGCTTTATGTTTTAGTAAATTGCAATTTTGAGGGTCTTCGGTGCATTTTTGGACAAATATGGTGCCCACAAACATGATGAGATATCATTGATGTTTTCTTAATTTGGTTCTAGATTATTTGAATACCTTTCCAACGCATCAAACGGTTTGTAATTTGGAGCTAGGATGAGAAAGTTATGCCTTCTCAAAGTGGACTAAAATTGTAATTTGGTTTTCATAAATCAGATCATCTGTGCTTTGGATTTTAGTACTAATTATTTGTGCAGGATCTTGGCATACGCATGGCAAAGACTACAAATCAAACTACTAACATGTGTTATGCAGATTCGATGGTCAAAGACAACAAATCAAACATTTAACTTGGGTTTTGCAGGTTGCCTTGGAGAAACAACCAAATTGTGTGTTTGAGATTTTTAATTAGGCACTTAGTGATTTATAAATAGGTGGAAATGAACCTTTGTTTGCTTTGTTTGTTAAGTATGACATTGGAGTAGGAGAGTATGCTCTCATCCTTCAAAGGGTGATCAGAAATCCAGATCTTCGATACCATGCTTGTGTTGTTGATTGTTTGTCTCCATTAGAGGGCCTGCCTTCCCGACCACTTTGCTTTAGCAAGCAAGTGATAATCGTGAGAAGGGGATGACCCAAAGTGATTACGGCTAGAATACCTTGGCATTCTAACTCACTATAAAAAAATACCCGATGAGCAAAAGCTTTGAAGGAAGTGTTACATGGGAATTGTAGTTACTTGGGAAGTGATGACCCTTGGACTCTTTCTCATATCAACATCTAAGTAGGGCCTCTTGGTCTAAATCGTGCTTGCGCGACTACATTTGTTTGGTATCTTGATGGGCTTAATGTCTCAATCATGCTTGCATGACATCAAGGAGTAATGCTTAACAGAAATCCTTACTAAACACCTTGTTTTTAGAGGCCAAAAACCCTTCTAGTTGCTTGAGAAGGACAAATTCGGATACTTGGAAGAGATACTAAGTTCGCCATGGGGAGATTCCATGGGGACTGATGCTTGGCTGCCCTGAGAAGCGAGTGCCGTGGAGGGGAGCCCGTGGGGTCAAGCATCTATGTATTCTCCTTGAATCTCATAATGAGTCTACCTCTCAAGTACCTAATGTCTTTGCCTACCCTAAGGAATGTGGAAATGAGCATGATTGTCTTGAGTCTAAGTTGCAATATCTTGTATTCTTTGATTGTCAAAAGTTTAATCCCATTTCAAGAACAAACACATTGATATAACATAAGATTAAACACAAAAGACATTCATCCAACAAAAATTCAACAAGATTCAAAGATCATTTTCCTAAACCATGATTATCAAACATTGTTCAAAATCTTGTCTTAACATTTATGTCACTTGCATTTAGGTTCATCCTAGGTTGCATTTTGCAAAGTCATTGTCAAGTATCAAGGTTAGGTTTTCATCTAAGTCATACTCTTTTGCATATCAATAAGAGTCATCCACTTGCATATGTCCTCTTGCATTAAAGTCATACTATTGTCATACATTCATATTTTCATACCCTAAGTCTCTTCATTAAGCTTAAGTCATTATCATATCATAGCAATTGTCCCTTTGCATATAGTGTCAAAACTAGGTCTTGTCATGCTTGAGTAATCCAAATCTTTGATAAACCCTAAGTCATTGTTAAGAAGTCTAGACCTTGTCAAATCTTTTGTCCTTTTGTCATCAATATCATTTCGTCAAACCTAGCTTAGTATCCAAGCATATAGGGGAGACATTGTCATCTTGTCCTTTGTCCATTAAGTCCTTTTGTCCTTTGAGGTCTAGACATCATTTCAATTTCCTAAGGGTCTCTTTTAGATTTGCATTCAAAAGTTTGTCAAAATCTTCAAAAAACAACCAAAAAACATAGATTGCATTTTCATTTATTTAGTTTGCATTTAGTTGCATATCATATATTATCCTTGAAAAATTCCAAAAATATTGCATTTGCACAAGTGACATGTCTATTGAAACAAGGTTCCAAGCACCAATGATGCAACAAAGTTTGACATATCAACCGACAATGCAATCACAATTCTATCCAACCCAACAACGAGGCAATATCAATCAAACTTATCATGATGAAACAAGTCTCCATATACAAAAACTAGAGGAGAAGCTAGCTCAAGAACAAGAGATTTTCAAACAAAAAGTGAAAAACATTGAGAAGATTAGATTACAAACGTCCAAAGTCTTTCAAAAATTTCCAGGTCTAAATCCAAAGATTGAGCAAATTTATGTAAGATCTCTTCTTGAACGCTCAAACATACCAACCCTTCTCTCACAAATAGAGATGATGAAACGATTACAAGAAAGGAGACAACATCAATTTCAACATTATGTGCCTCCACAACAAGAACAAGGTGTTTTCTATCAATCCGATTTTCAACCATCACAACCAATAGTCCAACAAATGCAACCAACACAATCAATGGTCCAATTTCAACAATATGTCCAACCAACTATACAATGTCAACAAATAGTTCAATCAAGGGTGGAATATCAACAAGTTCAAGTTCAACCAACATATCAATGTCAACAACCACAACCAAACATTCAAAAACAAAGGTTGCAACACACACCAAGCCAAGTTTCAAACATGTCAAACCAATTTGATCAACATTTAGTTCAAAATCAAAACATGACATCAAATCAAAAACAAGTTCAAATTCCAAGTCCAACTATGTCAAAACCTCGAAAGAAAGGTGGCCTTATTGCAATGCTCTTAAGGAAATGACTAAGTGAGTCTTTTGAGGAAGATAAAGATAATACACTTATGTCTAGCAATGCCTCATCCCCTCGCAAGCAAATTGACTCTCCAGTGGCATCTATCCCTACACCTTTAGAAGTTTCACAAGAACCTTCCATATTGTCCTCATCAAACAATACACCCAAGGATGCAATTATCCAAGAGCTATCCATAATTGATTGCCAAGATAATCCAACTCGTGACGTATATCCTTGTCATGTTTTAGAAATACAAGACCCAATGCCACCATGCACTTTATTGCCATTACCTGTTTTAGAGGACCCCCTTCAAAGTCCCTCTTCCTCATGTTCAAGCATTGATTCCTTGCCAGAATCCTTCACGAATGTTCAAAGTGCATTTCCTTCATGCCAAAGCATTGATTCCTTGTCAGAATCCCCCAGGCATATCCAAAGTCCAACCCCATGTCAAGAGGATAATTTAGAGCACGAAGAAATGAGTCCTAAAGAAAATCAAGATCAAGATCCTGAAACCTTATCATCCCATCCAATTGTTGACCAGGATCCCATGTTCCTAGACACTCACAATGATCCCCCTATTCTTGTCCATCCTATCCAAAGTCCTATTGACACACCATTCCCCGAGCAAGATCAAGATATCCCAGTTCATCCAATCCCAAATGATCCCCTTCCATTTCATGAACACAATGTCATTTCAAATCCCATTGATATTCAGCGTCCTCAGAAAGATCAAGATATCCCTTCCATTCTTTCCGATGATCCCATTGAAAGTCAAGAGCAAAGCACCTTTAAAGAAGATTCCAATGATCTTCCTCCTTGTCAAGATCAAATCATTCCTTCAGATCCTCCACAAGATCCACTTGTCCCTCCATCTCCACGTCCTAATCCCGCATATCCATTCCAAGGTCTCAGTTCTTTTGATGATCCCGTTATTCCCCCCATTCTATCTCTTGAAGAGCCTGTCATTGAGCCATGTCCACTACACACTCCTAGTCCCCCTCATGATCCTGATACCCCTCATGATTCTAACGTGTCAGTGCAAGATGTTCATGAACCCCCTACATGCATAATGGGTTCTTCCACTTTGGTGCAATCCGATCCACTTCAAGATCTCCTTATTTCTCTCATATCACAACCACCTCATAATGGACTCTCGTCTTCTTCCCAAAGAAAAGAGTATCCTATTAGTCAAAATATTGATAAAGGCAAAGGGGTAGATCTCCATAAGCAAGAATCCCTTCATGTTAAAGAAGATCTTAATGGTCATGGCTACAAAGCTCACACTCAAGGCGTTGGTATCCCTTCAAAGTCAAAATCCAAATGTCCACCTTCCCCATCATCGCTTCCATCCATTCTAGGTCCCTATATCCCTCCATCTCCTATGCAACATCAACAAAGGCACACATCTTGGAGAACTTTCCATCAATCCCACAGGCCTCCATATCATTCCCATCCACACCGACATTCATTCCCTCTTCCAAGTAATTTGGATGCCAAGTATAAGCATCATAAGTCTAGAAATCCACATGTATTCAAGGATCAACATGTCCAATATAATCGACATGTCAAAACAAAGAACAATATGATCTATAAAGAAAAAGAAAAATCCAAAAGGCCACAAAGGCCCACTGAGAAAAATCAAGCAAAGTCAAAATATATATGGGTTCCTAAATCCCTTGTGCAAGCAATGCACTCCAAGGAACCACAAAAGCATGAAAAATCGAAAACCATGTGGATTCCCAAAAAGCTCCTTGAAGCACAGAGAGAAACATCAAACTTGGCATCCAAAATTGCTATTCCTCCATCCAAACTTTCGAAGTCTATTTTTCCACCACCTTCTTCATCTATTTTGGGCCCTTATGTCCCAAAATCCCAAGCCTTTCCTTCATCAAAATCTCAATATCCAAAATACATCTTTCCTCCATCAGTCCATCACCCCTCAAGGTGTGTGCCAATGTCGATCTTGCCAACATTTCCATCCACTCAAGGCCAATTCTTCCAATACCCTATCCATTATCCAATGCATATTTTCCATCCTTCCATCCCTTTGATCCAATCCCTTGCATAAATCCGTGCCTTAGTTTCGTCTCATTTTCCATGTCCTTATCCTACCAACGTCTTTGAGCATACTTTTAAAGGTCATGGTCCATTATTTTCAAGGCTACTATCCAAATAAAAAGACGCTCGAGTCCTTCTTCCATCCCCTATCATGTGTCCATCTTCTTCTGAAAAAGTCAAAATACAAAAAAAGAAAAAAAGTGACAAAAAAAAAAAAAAGACAAAAAAGAAAAGAAGAAAATAAAGAAAAATAATTTGTCCACTGGTGAAAACCTGGCAAACAGGCGCCTTGGGCAAGTACCATGATGAAAACCTGGCAAACAGGCATCATGCGTAATTTATGAACTTCTTGCACACTACACTTGGGGGCAGGTTTTCTCCTTCATATCCTATTTCCCTTCATTATCCTATCATACCATGTCATTATCCTTCATATCCTATTGCCCTTCACTATCCTATCACGTCATTACCCTTCATATCCTATTGTCCCCCATGTCCATTTTCCCTTTCCGCCTTTGATCTTGACAAGGCTGACGATCATCATCAGCATCACACATCTTGTTTGCAGCTTTTAGTCCATCATAGCTTTTGGTCATGTACCCATTTGCTTATTATAACCTTTCATCCATATTCCCTGTCTTATTGTGACTTTCTACCACTATCCCTTAGCCTACCCCGACCTTCTGTCCATGTCCTTTATCCATTCTTGGTCTTGCTTATCCTATCCATATCTTATCACTATCCATACACTCTTTCTGTCCCTTGATCTTGATCTGACATAAGGCCGCAAAATTTAAACATATTTTTCAAAAAACCTCTTGACATGTCCCTCATGACATCTCACTGCTTTACATTGTCATATCTAGTCTCTTGTCCCATCACGCAATAGCTCTTGGAAATTGCATCTGCGTTGTCTCCATAATAAAAGGCCTTTGTCTTCCCTCTATCCACCATCATTTTAGCAAGCCTATTTATTCACCTGTCATATTCCTTGCCTTGCTAGACACTGGGGGCAAAATTTGAAAAAAATCCTAAAAAATCAGAAAATGTCCTAAAAAATCTCATAAAAATTGAAAAATGTCCTGAACAAATCATAAAAATTGAAAAATGTCCTGAAAAAATCTCATAAAAATTGAAAAATGTCATGAAAAAAGTCATAAAAATTGAAAAATGTCATGAAAAAATCCTAAAAATTTCAAAAATGTCCTGAAAAAATCCATAAAAATCATATAAAGTCCTGAAAAAAATGAACACAAAAAAAATTGTAAAACTCGAAAACAAAGCAAAACGAAAACAAAAACACGCATTTTTGCAATAAAGTATTCCCTTTGTGCATCGACAGCTCACTGAGTATACATCCAATGACACTTGCAATCAATTCAACACCGTGCTTTTATGAAATCACGCATTAACAGATGAACCTTTTCAATCAACTCAACCATTCAAACTGATCCAAATTGTCATATCAATCGCATATCCGCATCAAAACAATCATTTGTCCTTGTCACATTATCATGGGTCTTATACAGGGTGTGGTATACTCGAAACCAGACTGTGTCCTGTCTTAGATGGGGTACCGCATTTCCTGAAACCAAACAGCATGATCTTCCTATCAGCACGTTCAACTTTTGACAACGAAGATCAAGACGTTTGTCTGATTTGCTTGAATTTGTGAGTCTTATCTTTTTATTGATTTATCTTTGGCTTCGATCATGTTCCTATGTTGCTCGATGATGTCACTGAGTGATTTAGAGTGACCGGGATGGTTCATGATCCCTTTTCTTTTTTTTTGATTGTGATTGTTGTTTGTCTGTGATGTGTCTGTCTTTCGCAAAAAGGGTTGCATTTCAGCTCTGGCCTTCAATGCCATGATGCTCCGCATCCATTTTGCTAGATTAAATAAAGGTTCTCACCTACAAAGTGCATTACTGAAAGCAAGTTTTCCTTCATCTCTAATTTCCCTCTGTCTCATTTCTTCTTACTAACATTTCTTCCGTCAGTCTTGGCAGTCCGTTTGATCCTATCATGTTCTATCATTCTTATCGATCAATTGGCCTCTTTTCTGCATGTTTCCGGCCAATTCCTCGAGGGGGCATGCATATGTCATTATTATTGTCTGGGGCATTTTCATATGTCATTATTATTGTCTGGGACATTTGCATATGTCATTGTCAGTTGTCTGGGGCATTTTAGTTATTGTTCTTTGAAACAACACTTAAAATTGCATTGTCTCAAAGAGGGGCAAAATGTAGACACCTAAAAATGGTCAACGCTTGCGAGGTCATACTTTAACATTTGCGCATTGCCTCATTTTAGGTTTTTGCATCGCATTAACATTTCTCCTATGTCACGCATTTGGTTTTTATCATTTGCGAGCATTGAGTCCTTCTTCTGCATTCTTCATTCGTCTCACTCTCAAATTTGGTATTGTCGACAACATTATCCAATCATGATTTTGATTAATTTTACCCTGTTACATCAATGTGCCTATTCATTTGTCATCATTTTGGACATCATCAATCCTAATTAGGGTTTTGTCCTCCTGTCAATCTTATCAATCTTATCATCAATCTTATCATTTTGGACATCGTCAATCCTAATTAGGGTTTTGTCCTCTTTTCAATCTTGTCATTTTAACGATCGATTTGTCATCGATCGTTGTCATATTCAATCTTGTCATCTTGCGATCAATTTGTCATTGATCGTGGTCATTTGCAATGTTGTCATTTTGTGATCTATTTGTCATCATTTCAATCTTGTCATTTTTCGACCGATTTGTCATCGATCGTGGTCATTTCCAATTATGTCGTCTTGCAATCTATTTTGTCAACCTTGTCATTTTGCGATCAATTTTGCTATCGATCATTGTCTGTCTCAATTATGTCAATTTGGATCAATTTGTCATTGTTCCTTGTCAATTGGTGCATCTATCAATCAAATCATTTTGTCGCATTGGTCATTTATCAATTCAGAATCATGACATTAATTATCTTTAATCAAGACCTAATTGTCATTTTCGCATTTCTAATTCGTCTTCTAGGGTTTTATGATTTAGTCATTTAACCTAATGTGTCATTTCTTCCTCTAGGATTAAATAATTTATTTATTTATCCTAGGTCTTCTTATTACAATTAAATCTTTATTTAATTGGCTAATTATTCCTCTTTGTGAATTGATTAATAAATGAAAAATTATTAATTAATTCACTAATTCCTAAATTCTAATTTCTATCAATTTCTAATTCCTAATTTGTCATCAATTTCAATTTCCTAATTTTTCAAATTTCTAATTCCTTTTCCCTCCTAATTCATCTCCTAATTCTATGGGAGTGACATTTCAATTTGTCATGAAATTGTCATAATTGATAATCAATCAATTTTGACATGAAATGTGTCATAATTTTTCATCAATTATCAATCAATTGAATTGTGCATGGAAAGTGCATAATTTGTCATAATTGACATATTGATTTGCAATTTCCCTTTGAATTGCATCATGCCAATCTTGTCATTTATCCAATTTCTCTATAAATTGGATAATTTTCTTCAATCAATCCCTTGGAATCCTTCAATCCCTTCGAATCTTGATGAATCCCGAATTTCTATCAAACTACCGAACTTTCATTTCTAGTACTCTTGAGCTTTTTGCTTTCAATTGTGTGAGCACTTGTAGGTGAGATCCACAAACCCATTGAAGAGGAAAGAACAACAATGGAGCCGCATGAAAGAAGCATCCGAATTGTTATATGGTTTGCATGACATTTTCTTTTAAATGCTTTGTTTTTGTGCCTCTATTGAATGTGCTTTGGAATTAGGTTCATTTCATGAGTGTTCTTTTGATTAAGTTATCATGTCTTGTGTTTTGATTGATCTACTTGTCTTGTGATAGTAAACATTCACATAGCATGTTTAATTAATTTATTTATGATGGACTTTTAAATGTAATAAATTATCTCCTATAGTTATCTCCTAAAGGTGGGGCAATTAGGTCCATATATGATGAAAATTAAAATAAATAGTTTGAAGATAATATTAGTTACCTAAAGGATATTCCACTTGATTATTTGGTATATCATAACTATTTTGACAAATTTTGAAACCATTAGAGGTACCTTTTGCTTCTGTAGATGAGGCATTCATTCATGTCTATACTTCCACATTTTCCAACATGTCAAACAGAGCATTTCCAACCGTAAGCATCTGATATTAATTGTCCTTACCTTCTTCTTTGATGGAAGCCCATACTCTATTCCAAAGCTCCCATTTTGGCACAGGTAGAGAGTACATTGGCAAATAAAACTGATCGAAATGGAAATCTATTTGTTCCTTACCTTCAAAAGTCTTTAATGGCTTCATTGAGCCCTTTGGTCTTCCAAATGCACCTGCACCAACTTGAATTCTCCTTCAATGCTTGATTGCCTGTTCACTTGGAATTGAATTGATTTTATAATTAAGAGATCACTTGAATTGTAGGTAGACCCCTTCAAATGACAGGGTAGGCTTCCTTTTATACATAATATATGTCTTGAAAGCATTTTATCGTGATGGCTTTAAATTAAAGTATTTCTCTTCTATCTGGTATTGGTGGAGCAGAGGTTGCATTGCATCATCCTCGGATACATATTTCCGCCAATACAACACAAGTTAAATGTATCCCAGGTCGATGTAAAGCAACCTCTACTCCAGAGATAACCAAAAAATAGAGAAAGAACTTTAATTTAATGCCATCAGGATAAAAGTCTTTAACCAAGATAGATAAATGGTATGCAACAGGATCTATTTAGAATGCATTACCCAAACACCGCAATTGATCAGTCACCTTTGAAAATAAAGTGGTATGATGAAATATTTAGGCATAAAATAGATGAAATGCACTCCATACTATTGCTGCACAATATTTTGGTCGATGATATTTTTAAAATAGTAAAGGAAGGTGTATGGAACAACCAAATTCTTATCATTATAAACAATGAATATTTTAAGATCCTTTTATGATGTGTAAGTTGAGAATATTTTATGAAAGGTCCCTAAATGAATACACTTTAAACTGATTTTAATATACCTTGAAGTGTGCAATATGGAAGGTTTGTATTCTGAATCTCCTACCCATTTCTTAATTTAAAAGATGATATCTTTATTAACTTGATTTCTCCTTCAATTCTTGATGAATGCTTAATTGCCTGTTCACTTGGAATTGAATTGATTTTATAATCAAGAGATCACTTGAAATGTAGGTAAACCCCTTCAAATGATAGGGTAGGCTTCCTTTTATACCTAATATATGTCTTGAAAGAATTTTATCCTGATGGCTTTAAATTAAAGTACTTTCTCTTCTATCTGGTATTGGTGGAGCAGAGGTTGCATTGCATCGTCCTAGGATATATATTTCTGCAGATACAACACAAGTTAAATGTATCCCAAGTCGATGCAAAGCAACCTCTGCTCCAGAGATCACCAAAAAATAGAGAAAGAACTTTAATTTAATGCCATTAGGATAAAAGTATTTAATCAAGACAGATAAAAGTTGAGTTTGATTGTCATCATTTACTTTGCCAAATTCTTCACATGTAACTCCTGAATCAATTTCCTACTTACAAGAATTTTATAATGTCTCAAATATAGGGAAACATAAGGCTTCAAATAGAAAACTTGTACATGCAACTAAATCCATTGACTAATCAGAAGAACAAAATTAAGAAACGGTTTGATCATCTGAGAGATGTTGTAGACTTGCAACTCACCAGCTACTTAGTATTTGCGGGTAAGAATTTTTTTTGTTTTGGTTATGGTTGTGGTGTTTATAGGGAGGCATTTACAAATTTATATCTATTTTCACTATTTAATGGTTTATGGGTTTGTAATGGTAATTTAATGTTCTTTCATATTTTTCTATATATTCTTTATAATAGCCTATTATATTGATTTGTTCTATTATGCATAATGGTGTGGGTCAGACGGCTTTGCTGTTGGTGCATGAAAGCATTGAATGAGTTCTACTTTTAAAAATTACATGAAACATTTTTAATTTATTTGATTCAGTGTTATTTGCAAAAAGTGATTATCAATGATGTTTCCTTTCTCCAAGAATTGTCTAGGATCTTTCCGTCAGATAATATGTAACATCGAATGACTAAATCTTTTCATTACAAATGCTTATTTTATTTAATTATTATCTAAGCGTGAATTAAAATTTATATCTATACGGAAGCAGAACATACAAGCTGAAGAGTCATGTGCAAGCAAATTTCCTAAAAGAAAGCAAGCAGGCAGGCATTATCTTGAATGACATGGAAACAAGCTCATCAGCTGCCTAGAAGAGAGCAATTGGAGAATGGAAGAGGAAAGTGTTTAAGGGTGATAAATAGATAGAGAGTATGCAATACAAACAAACAATGTCTGGAGTGTTTGATGTGACATCTCTAATTTATGTCTAGAGGGACTTGCTAGTTTTGGAGTGCTTATGAAACCTATTGGGCCACGCTTGGAGGAAATCAATGTGTTCATGCAAGGAGCACCTTTTTTCTATTATGAGAATGATGCTTTTGCACCGAGGGATATTTGGATGTCAATATCCAAAAATTTCTATAGTGTGGAACCAGAGTTGGCGGACTTGAAGTAATTTTCAGCTTTCAGAAGACCAAGAGGTTATGTACACAATCTCCCAATAGAAGGGCGATTTCAAGCATTACCTCTCCCCCCCATGACTATTTAGGAAGCACTTCCTCAGACAAAGGAATATTGGCCTCCATGGGATCAAAGAAAAAAATTGAAGCATAAACTCTAGACGATGTGGTGGTGTCCTTCATGAATAACTCTACACTATAATTCAAAAATTCACGAGGGAAACTGAAAGATAGTGAAGAGAAATACAATCTTGAAAACTTGGTTTGGGTGGGGCCAAGTCAGGTGGCTCCTCTAGAGGTTGACGAGATAGAAATCATATTAGGATTTGAAAAAGATCACACTCATGGAACTTTGTGTGTGAGTGATCGATTGCAGTGTTTGGGTAATGCATTCCAAATAGATACAATTGCATTCCAAATGGGTAATGTCGTGATTAAAGACTTTTATCTTGATGGCATGCAACTATATATTTATGGAATGCATTACCCAAACACCGCAATCGATCACTTGCACACGAAGTTCCATGAGTGTGATCTTTTTCAAATCTTAATATGATTTCTATCTTGTCAACCTCTAGAGGAGCCACCTGACTTGGCCCCACCCAAACCAAGATCCATTCTTCCCACTTTTCAAGATTGTATTTCTCTTCACTATCTTGCAGTTTCCCTTGTGAATTTTCAATTATAGTGCAGAGTTCTTCATGAAGGACACCACCACATCGTCTAGAGTCTATGCTTCAATTTTTTTCTTTGATCCCATGGAGGCCAATATTCCTTTGTTTGAGGAAGTGCTTCCTGAATAGTCATGGGGGAGAGAGGTAATTCTTGACATCTCCCTTCTATTGGGAGATTGTGTACATAACCTCTTGGTCTTCTGAGAGCTGACAATTACTTCGAGCCCGCCAACTCTGGTTCCACACTATAGAAATTTTTGGATATTGACTTCCAAATATCCTTCGGTGCAAAAGCATCATTCTCATAATAGAAAAGGGTTCTCCTTGCATGAACACATTGATTTCCTCCAAAGCATGGCCCAATAGGTTTCGCAGGAACTCCAAAACCAGTTAGTCCCTCCGGACATAAATTAGAGATGTCACATCAGACACTCCAGACATTGTTTGTTTGTATTGCATACTCTCTATCTATTTATCACCCTTTAACACTTTCCTCTTCTTTTCTCCAATTGCTCTCTTCTAGGTAGTTGATGAGCTTGTTTCCATGTCATTCAAGATAATGCCTGCTTGCTTTCTTTTAGGAAATTTGCTCGCACATGACTCTAAAGCTTGTATGTTCTGCTTCCGTACAGATATAAATTTTAATTCATGCTCAGATAATAATTAAATAAAATAAGCATTTGTAAAGAAAAGATTTAGTCATTCGATGTTACATATTATCTGATAGAAAGATCCTAGACAATTCTTGGAGAAAGGAAACATCATTGATAATCATTTTTTGCAAATAACACTGAATCAAATAAATGAAAAATGTTTAATGCAATTTTTAAAAATAGAACTCGTTCAATGCTTTCATTCACCAACGACAAAGCCGTTTGACCCACATCATCTCTCGTCGTCGGAATTCCGATGACAACTAATGGAATGTTCAACAAGGATGCTGTATATACGACGTCACTTCCATGTCGGACGGTCGTCGAGGAGCAATCATAACATCAATCGGAAATCCAATGGAAATCCGATGATATTTGTGGTGAGGGGTGCAAATATAGCCACTATCAGAGGAGTTCATAACAACATCAGAAGATCGACGCAAATGGCATCGTCGAATAGCCCGACAATGAGTTTTTGATGGTAAAGTTTGTCGAAAGTCTGACGTTTGGTCATCACAAATACGACAATTTTCCATTGGAAATTAGGCCCAAATGTACTAGTGTGTGACCTTATTGGGCTTGTGTATTCCCTATTCTACTTTTATGTTGATTATTGATGTATTCTGGGTCAGTTTCAGACCTTGATTGAGCCCCTGCCCGAATCTGGGCAAAGATTGTTTGCTTTTTTTCCCATTTTTCAAAAGTTGCAACCCAGGTACAAAAACACCAAAATAGTATCAACACATTTTTGGTTAGGATTTTGACTTTTATTGATGGTTTTGGACTCCAAAGGCTTTGTACTATTATTTCTACTGAATTTAGGCACTGTACTATTCCTTTTTGATGAATTTTAACCTATTTGGGCTCTAGCAAGTATTTTTGCACATGTTTGTTGAGGTATGGAATGTTTCTCCAGCAAGATGTATGCATCCCTTACTATTGAGGATGAGTATCTGTAGCTCCGATGAGAGGTTATATTGTGCCTTGCTATTGAGGACTGTGTTATCACTGGATTCGTATTCTTTCCCTATTTATGCGTTGTATCACTCTTGAGGCTCTCTTTATTGTTGCATTATGATGCTTTGAGCTTATGGAATTTGTTTATATATTTATAGCTATCATTTATGAATTAGTTTTGTATCAGATTTGTGATGGTATACTGGATGCTTTCCATGTTGAGTTTCATGTTGTTGTAGGATGTATATTTTTATGTTTTTTTACCCTATGGTCTTGGTCCATGTTTGGGAGAATGGGATCTTGCATGTTTTGGATCTAGGTTATGAGCACTAGATCTCTAAGAAGGTGGTCTGGACCTATGGAGCCACATGAAGAGTTTATGGTTTAATTTGAAAGTGATAACATTATTAATAATTGATTATTGGGTTGGGTATTTAGGAATTCACCTAATAAAGATAAAGAATATGATGTTGTATGCCCCATTGGATGGACCCGGGGATGTGGTTTTGGGATCCTAGATTGGGAAGATCGTTGGAGCGGTATGTCCGATATCCCTTGAGTGACTCCAAGGTGTAGACAGGTGCCACATGAGGTTAGAATGTGATGACACTCTACCCCACATGTTTCCATTGTCCACATGACTTGCTTTGTTGATTTTTCCTCTAGAGGTTGATTGCTTTGATTTAGCTATGAGAGGTATTTTGATGATGTACTATTATATTGGAGCCTTGTGGTGTCATGTTGTATCCTATGGTTGTTAGGTGTCAACTTAGGTATTGAGTGTGAGTTGGAACCTTATGTCATCTCCTAGTATGGGGGGTGGTTCCTATTGGTTCCACATGGTTGGGTGGTTTGATGCCTTCTTCCACTGGGATATTCCTCTTCTTGAATGTTAGTGTGCATGGATTGGATTCTTGAATTTTTTCTCATGTGAATATTCCTTGGAGATGATTTATATGCACTTGATAAAAGAAACATTGTAACATGTTGCTTTGTATTTGTAAAAGATATTATGTACCGTTATGTTATGTATCTTCATATGGATGCTAATGTAATTAAGAAAGGGATGATGTAATAATTAGGTGAAGTTCTTATGGTACATTCATTGAAGTATTGAATATTCATGATGTAATGTTATATTATGAGTTCTATGTGGATAAGAAAGAGTTAGTGTGTATGCATTTGTATTGTATTGAAATTGTAAGATGAATAATCTTATGGAAATTAGTTTGGAAGAATAGTAGTTGTTGTTATAGATCTTGTTTAAGAAATGGAAGGCATCTAGATGAAATGGAATATGTTAATTAGGTAAGTGAGCTAGTTATCTTAGAGATATGTAATGAAACTTGAAAGAATAATCTAGTCCTATAGAAGAGAATGGTTATTCAAACTATGATGCTTTTATGATGAATGAAAGAATGGATATTAGGAGTATTTGATTTGGTAGTTTCTAAAAGAATCTAAAGAGTATGCTAAGTGATTAAGTTATACAAATGTGTTAAGGATTTATTATAGTTGTATAGAAAGTAAACGGATAGATGGATAATAGAATATGATGTTCTAAGATGGATATATGATGTGTTAGGATTTTGTCAAGTAATGACGTTGAGATACCCTAGGGAATGGATTTGCATTTTATGAGTTTATATAGAGATTATGTTAATGATTAAATGGTCATTCCACGAGCATAATATGATTCTATGGATATGTTCATGTTGATCTATGCATTCATGTAAATTGTTAATGGTGCATTGATGAACATTGGTAGTAATGTTGCATTAATGAAATGTTATAAATTGCATAAAAAAAACATTATTTCTTTTTTTTTAGTAGATTTTGGTTTATTTCTCTAGGGTATTTTGGAGGGCATTACACTATGACAGTGATGCAGTCAATTTAAGTGAGTTAATTTGTTTAGCATAATGATTAGAGTTTATGGATTAAAGAATTTGTAGTGGATTGTTTATAGTTGATTCAGTTAAGGTTTCCGAGGTCCACATGAATATTTAAGTGAGTTATGGGTATCTGTGTTGTGGTTGGTTTTTCAATTGTTCAATGGTGACTGAGTGTCATTATTCTGATTTGCATTTCTTTGCATTGCAATATCTTGATCTATTGATTTGGAAGTATATCTGGGATGTTGGTGTGTATCCTCAATTCAAATGGTTCATGGTTTGGAGCTCCACAAGTTATTTTTAAAGGTTGACAGTATTGCAGTTAGTGTTCCTGAGGTTCGATAAGAAGATGTTGATGATTATAGTAATTTGTGTTTGTGTGGATGTTTCTATGATAATTCATGATTCTTGTGGATTTTTCTAGATCATATGCCTTTCTTGTTGGTGGTCTGCATTGATCGTCGAGCTTGCAATTGATGTTTTTCTCTGGTGTGTTATTGTTCTTCATGTTTTTGGCTAACTGGATGCTTGTAGCATGTTGTGGATGTTCAAGGTGTAATTTATGGAGGTGTAGCATGTCCGAGGTGATGATTTGGGTCCATGTTATGTCTTAGATGATATTTTTTTTGTCCGTATGTGATAATTTATATATGATCAATAGTTATATCACTATAATTGTTTTATGTGTGTTGAGCCGACCTTGATGATTTTTCCAAGGTTGATCACATGTATAAATAAATATAATATCTTTGTATTTGTGTGGGTTGTGTATGAGAGAGTGAGTATATGTGTGAATAATGTATTGATCTTTTGAAAGAAGAGAAGAAGTGTAGAAGAAGATGAAAGTTGTTATGTTCTTAATCAGAACTATAACTAGGCATTAAGGATGCTATTTCTCAGTCCATGATTTTCAGAAGTAATATGTGATTTTTTATAAGGTAGTGAGCCTTCCTTTGGTTTTAGTCCTTTTTGTTTTTGAGTAGTGAGCTCTAGGCAGTGTGCCTGAATGCTTGTGCATTCCCCATTTTAATACTTCTATACTTCTAATAGAGTATACTCATATTGTGTTTGTGTTCTCATCGTGGTTTTGCCCTTGGTCAGGTTTTCCACGTCAAAAATATTGGTGTTATGTGTGTTTATTATGTGTTGTTGATTCATGCTTTCATGTTTAATTATCAGATCTGAGAATAAGCTTAAGTAGTGTGAGTTTTTGTGACAACTGATTCACCCCCCCTCTCAGTTGTCTACCCTATTTCATCAATTGGTATCAGAGATATTTCATCAGCCTTAACTGGCATGAAGGGTGATCGACAAGCATTGGTCATTGACAAGATCATTAATCCTATGGTGAGGTATGTTTCCTATGGTATTTCTTATGAAATTTATTTTAGGAACATGGAAGGTGCCACTTTGGCAATTGTGGTATATATGGTACATATGATTGTAATGGAAAAAAAATCATTCAACTTGCATGAATTGTTGAGCAAATTTTTGTTAGAAAATGTTAAGATGTCAAAAGAGAATAATTATCCTTTCTAGTTTTGTTCATTGCTTGTTATTTTGGTCATATATTGTTTGGGATCCCTTATGACAAAAGATAATATTAAATGGGAATTTGGTGTTCCGATTGCTAGGCAAATATTCAGATATTTGAATACTTTGGATAGTAAAGAGGAAGTTTGTAATGCATATTTCAAATCATTTCTAAACATGTGGTGTCTTGGCTCGGTATCCCCTATTTTTGGTTCTCGAGGTTCTTCCTCCAAAAATAAGAAAATAAGACAGTTTATTTCTATTAGTGTTTCAAAGTCAAATAAATGAAAGGTGGATCTGTAAGAAAAAGATTGTTGGCAAAGTGTTGGCTGAAACCAGTTGAGTATGTGGTTGCCTAACCGGAGAATGGATCTGCAGTTTGTGTAGAAGCAGATTGAATCTTAAAAGGATCTGATCAAGCAAATGTAATGTTATTCAGACAGATCAAGAAAACTTGTTCTTTTCTAACAATTACAATAGAATTGAAATCCCCTAACCAAGTAAGCTCTAACAAGCTTGGTTACTTATTAAATCCTCTAACAAGGTGGTCCATTAGCTTGGATTCTCAAACCCTCTACCGAGGTTATTCCTAACAGGGTATTTTACTTTTCATCGAGGCAGTTTGTAAATCCCTTAACCGGGTGATTCGAAATAGAATCAGTTCTTAACAAGACTTATCGTAAAATCTTTAACAATCTTGGCTCCTAATAGGGAAAACTTTAGAAGAGTTTAGATAGCTATCCTTGTGAATCTCATCTCACCATGGTTTTTACCTATTTGTGTTTTCCACATATAAACATTTGTGTCAAGTGGTGAATGTTTTTGTGGTTATGATCTTATTTGTTGATTTGATTAACTTATGATAAGGCATGATAACTGGAAGTATTAAGAGATTGAATATGTTGAGATATGATTAAGCATTCTGATGTTTAAAAGATTGAAGTTGTTTATAGTTAAGTTGTTATAATAGTTAACCAGTTGATGTTGAGGATTGATATTGATAAGTGAAAGTTTACTTTGTGAGTTTGAATTTGAGATTGGGAAGTTTGTATCATTTTTTTAGTATATTGATTCACCCCCCCCCCCTACCCTCTTAGTATTCTACAAGATACTTATCTTTCATCATACCATCAATTGGTATCAGAGCATCTCAAGTCCTCTTTAACCTAAAATCCTAACAACTTGAGGAAAAGATCTTGTAGATCATGATGAAGAGAGAAGGTTCGAAGTTCAACAAAGATAACTATATGATATGGAGTGATAGAGTGAAGATTTACATTAAGAGTCTAGGAAGTCAGTATTAGGATCATGTAGAAACTCTATATATTACACCTACTAGAACTCTGACTGATGATCAGAAGAAAGAACAGTAAGAAAATCATCAAGCATTAGAGGCTATTATCAGTTCCTTGTCTGATGCTGAATATGTAGATGTTCATGGTCTTGAAACTGCATATGAAGTATGGAAAAAAATTGAAGAGATTTATAGCATTGATGAACATGTTAAGATTGCTAAAGAGGAGAGCCTAAGAGGAAACTTTGATGATATGAGAATGTCTGAAGGTGAGAATATCCAACAGTATGGTCAAAGGATAAAAGAGATAGTTGGTGAAATAAAGAGTGCAAGAGGGAAAGTAGAAGATGCCACAGTGATCAGTAAGGTACTGAGAACCCTACTATTGGTCTATGCTATCCGAGTTGCAACTATTCAGGAGCTGAAGTCCATTGACAAAACTAAGGTAACTCTTGACTCTATCATTGACAAACTTACTACTTTTGAATTAAATGGCTATGATGGTAGTGTACAAAAATCAGAATTTGCATTCAGAGCTTCTATCTCTAACCCATTTGTGAGAAAAAGTAGAGATACTTGTCATGGTTATGAATCTAGATCCAGCAGAGATGTTGATGATGAAGATAGTGTTACTATTTACTAAGTTGTCATTAGTTTTATGTCCAAAGTCATTCTATATACTCTAGTCAGTTAATACCACTGAAATATTCAGTCGGTAAGCACAAAGCAGTCGATTACAGAAGTTACAAGTCACAAAGTCTAGTATACACTGAGCAGTCTACCTTGTAATGTTCTATGTCTACCAAGAAGAAAAGATAGTATACCGAGTTAATACACACTGAGTGAAATGTGTTACCAGATTCATTGAACATAGACACATATGGGAAACATGTTACAAAGATCGACGAACAAGAAACCGTTATCACATTGGAAATTGCACTTTAAGATTTTGTATGATTTTGAGGTCATCTATCTAATGAAATAATTTGTATGGTTATTCATTTAATGATCATGTTTGTAAGATCAAAGCATGGACAAGATCACCATTACAAGAGATCTATTTATACAACATGAATTGAGGATTAAAATGTGTGTGTGTGAAGCAAGACTTGTGTGAAAAGCAAAATCATGGGGAAGCACAAAATTTTATGACTGTTACAATTGATAGAGATACACAAAGGTCACCGAGAAGGATTTTAGAGAACATTCAAGGAACAAAGTAAACAGAAGGGTTTACCGAGTTAATTTATGGATTACCGAGGTATGCTATAAGCAAGGTAATTTCATTTTGGGCACATAGAATCTGCTATAACATTTCAAATGTGAAGTTGTAGATATTTTGTAAGATTTTGATTGTAATATTTTGAGTTGTAAGAGAAACCTTTAACAAGGTAAACTACTCTAACAAAGTCTATAAATTGTAAAGCCTTTAACCAGGTGCAACATTTAGAATAAGTGTTGTAAAATCCTTTAGCAAGGTAGATCTAAATATCTTGATACTCCTAACAGGGTAAGCTATCAAAAATAGCTCAACAAGTAGCTCTAACCGAGCAACCTTTATTATTGCAGTAGTGAAGTTGTGGGTGTCATCCCCACTGAAGTTTTTCTCTCTGACAAGGAGTTTCTGCGTAACCAAAATATGTGTGTGATGGAGTGAATCATGTATGATTGTTATTTATTTGTTTCAGCATTATATTATTTATTTGAAGTACTGATTCACCCCTCCCCTCTCAGTACATTAGCTTTCCATATTGGACCTTATCAGAGCTTGAATCTTGGAAAAGGGTTTAACTGCCTAAAGAGAAAGACCTTATCAATGGAAGGCTACAAACAATCTTAGAGAATTGTGAATCTTCAAAATGAATTGGATCATGCTAATCAAGTGATTGCTGACATGCAAAAACAAATGCAAAAATCTCTGAAAGTTAGAAGAAGATTGTCTGATGATTTGCAGGACTCTCAAGAGCTGGTGGAACAAATTGAGACATCATCTAAGAATAGTATATCTGAAGAGACTGAAGAAATGATTGGAGTATTGAAAGAAAAGAACAAAGCACTGACTGATCAGTTAAAAGCAATGAAAAGAGAACATGAACATTTCAGCACACAGATGACTGAAAATCTTGATGCATTGAGGACAACTAAGGATAACATAAGAGATATAGAAAGAGAAAAACAACAGCTTGAAGCATTAGTATTTGAAAAGAATGATGAAATCACAAGGATTACTGGAATTCAACAAAATCTATTAGATCAATTGGGTTATGCACATCATGAAGCAAATCTGAAAGATGATGAGAATCAAGCATTGAAACTTGAAGTATCAAGGTTGACCGATGAACTTGAAATAGAGAAGAAATCCAAAGAAACAATGAAGAAAAGTTATGAAGCATCAAAGATGTTAGATGAACAACTAAATATAAAAGGACCCAACAAAGTTGCAGGACTCAGTTACAAAGGAAAAGACTCTACCGAGAAGGGAATCCACACTACCGAGAGAGGAGAATCATCAAAGCAAGTTGGAAACAAGAAGAACATAAAGGGAAAGAAGCCTATTTGAAACTACTATGGAAAACAAGGACATATTGCCAACATGTGCCAAACCAAAAAAGGTAAGCAATCGAATATTACTAGGTCCAATGGTTATTGTTACAATTGCAATAAATATGGTCACACCTCTAACCAATGTAGGACAAAGTCTACTAGCAATTATCAGAAGGCAAAATTAAAAGGGTTTTGTAAAAACTGCAATAGATATGGACATAGTATCGAGAAGTGTTGGTTTAAGCAGAAGAACTATATGTGGTCTGCTCACCGAGCAAATACTAGAGGCTACCGAACTCACATAGATCTTAACCGACAGTATACTACAGTACCATGGGATTATAACACGAGGATATGGTGTGAATGTTGTGGAAGATATGGACATATAAGTGCCAACTGCATGATAAGGTTTGGAATGAACAACCGGAGACCATGGAGAAATCCTGGAATGGCATGCTTTCATTGTCACAAAGTTGGACACTTGGCTAGAGATTGTAGAGATCAACCTAGAGGAGACATTGAAGAAATAAAAGGCAAACTCCAGATGATTTGGAAAAAGAAGGAAATAGTGTCAAATGAAGAAAACACCTTACCTACCAAGTTGGGTGCATCTATTCCAAATTAATTGGTAAAGGTATGAAGGGACTACATTCTCTCAAGGTTAAATCTTAACAGTTCCTATTTTATTATGTACTTAATCCAAAATCTACATAGCTAAGATGTATTAGTAAGTTTGAAATTCTATCAAAGTCTTTTGGTGCACTAGTCAGGAAGCCTATGAAGTCGTTAAATGCAGGAAGCCTGTCAAGTCGGTAAATAAAGGAAGTTTGGCTACTCGGTAAAAGCATAAAAGGGAAGGTAAATAGGTTTAGTGGAACTGAATGCATTTAATGTTTTCTGACCTAACTGCACGAAGCTCGATAAGGTAAAATGTGTACTTAAAGCTTTTACATGGTCATTTTACACTTACCAAGTTTTCAAAAAGCAGAGCGAAGCGATTTAAAGGCGATCAAATCTCTTCCGAAGCGAAATTCAAGGTATTTATATCAATCACAATGCATTGTCAAGCAAGTTTACTAATCATATCAGTTGTGAATATATGTTTCATATTTACTAAGTGGAAGGTGTCTGCTATTTAAAATCTTTCAAACCCTAAGGTTCTTTTTTTAGTGATTATCCAAAGTTTGTAATGGCCCCTAAGATTCCAAAACCCGTTGTTGTTGAGAACATTGAGAAGCCATCACTGAAATACTCACTACCTCCCAAAGTAGCAGCTGAACCGGATGATAAGACTACATTTTCACTCATTCTGAATAGGGTTTTATTAGTTGAGGATGTCAGATTCTTCACTAAGTGTCAGGTTGAGGAACTAGGTCATGTTAAGATCAAGGACATGTATGATGAATTGTGTACCGATGGAAAACTAGACATCAAGTTTGAACATATTAAAGTCAAGGGATTGACCGAAGCCCTAACCTACCCATGAGTCTTCAAACCCCAGTGGGTTAAATTTGTTTTAAGCAGAGTTCATGATGACTTTATGTGGTTAGAGGAGCAACCATTCAAGACCACCAAGGAAATCATCCACTTGATCATCGGTTACCCTATTTTTGATCATGCTCGAGCATAGAAAATGATTTCACAGAAGGAATTGATCACTTTAACCAGAGTTGAATCTAATTGTAGAGGTCTGAAACTGAACAATGTCACAGATGCAGAGCTAAAGTTTACAATTACAGTCATAGGTTATTGTTTCTTTCAATCGGTAAGGGAAAATAGTGTACCCTATGCTGCTGTTGATTTAGCCTATAAAATTGTGAAGAAAGGCATGAAGATTGATCTATGCGAAGTGTTGTTGAAAAATCTATTTGAAAATCTCAACACCATAAGGAAGTCGAAGAAGAACAACTCGACAAACACACTGAATTTTGGATCACTCTTGGTATGCATGTTTTTCTATTTTGAGAAATTCTTTCCATCAGTCGGTAATGTTGTTTAGGAGCTACACCGACCAATCACCCATCAAATCAATGACTTCATCAAAAAGATAGGTGATAACTTCAATGATATAATGGATGATTATTTTAGCAAGTTTCAAGAAAAGATGCATAACAGGCACAAAATACCACCCCAGTTAGTGGAAAAATATAAGGATGATATATGTTTTGAAGTGGACACCGACTACTGCTATGTTAATGTTGTAGAACCAAGAACTCAATCTTTGCCGCCTATGGGTTATGAGATTGATTTTGACAATACACATCAGCAAATAGATGAATTTCTTGCACTACTAAGGCATGCTACTGAGCTCAGATATGATACATATGAAGAAGTTAAAGAAAAAGTTAAGATGAGCATTGTAGTACCAAAGGCTACAAGGAAAGCAACAAAAATGATTAAAGCATTAACAGAGAAATTTGGAGAAGGTTCTTCCTCCACTCCTGTCAAGAGCGTTCAAGCCATCACTGAGGAGGAATATAAAGCCCAAGAAGCATGTATTACATTGAGCACTGAGTTGCCAAAAGGAAAAATCTTGAAACAAAAGAAATTGTTGGCATTACAACAGAACAAGTGAGATTGTTGGCCTTTCAATAAGGATATTGAGAAGGTTGTTGAAGATTATTGATATAACTGAAGAAGGATGATAACTATCTTTATAACATTATTTTGTCATTGATGTCAAGAAATTGATTTTCGGATTCAGTATAATATTGCCATATCTTAAGAAGTATGTTTTGATGGAAATTAAGATGTCGGTAAAAGACACAAAAGAATGTGATGAATAAGGGGAGGAATAAGTTATTCAATGGGCAACTATTACCGAGTTAGACAATGATGAGATCATGATGTTTAGATTGTTTTGATATCCTACATATGTTGTTAATTGTAAGGTTAATACTATACTATGTCACCGAGCAAAGAACATAGTTGGTAAACCTTAATGAACCTAGTCGGTAAACCCTAAGGTTATCGCTATTGGTTAATGAAGGCAAAATGTCTACCGAGTGAAGTTTAGTATTTACCGAGTTACAACCGAGCAGTAACATAATGCATTGGATGAATAAAATCATTATTTAATGAAGGAATCTGATGAGCTCAAGTTGATTAAATGATTGGTATGTCATCCATGAAGTTTGTTAAGGATCTACGGCTTTGAAGATTCAAGAGATAGATCTACAACATAGATTGAACCACAATACCCTAGCACAAGTTCCAAGAATGGAATGCAAGTTCCTAGGCGTAGTAAAATGTTTTCAAATTGATGGATACAATGAACCTAGTCAAGATTGAAGATCTGATGGCTATGATTGATCATGGGAAATGTGATCAAGGAGATTAAGCGGTTAGAAAATTGTTTATAAATAAGGAATTGTTGATGAACAATGTATGCAGGCAAGTGTAAGCACAAGGATGCTACATAGTGATTACCGAGCACAGAAGCTTGAAGACCTGTTTGAATAACAGAGTAAGGAGCTCAGCAGAGGGACAAGATAAGTCCTATGACTAGATTGTGTTGAGCAAATAAGAATTTGCTTTAGCATTTTAGATGTGAAGTTGCAGATATATTTTTATTACTATTATTTTGTAAGTGACGGAAAATATCTTAACCGAGTGGACTTAACAGTCTTATTTGTAAAACCCTCTAGCAAGGTAACATTCTAGTTGAGTTTTTGAAATCCTTTGACAAGGTCACTTCTAACAAAGTGAAGATCCTAACAGATCTGAGGGAAATCCCTTAATTGGGTCACATCTAGCAATGTGTTTGTAATCTTTAATAGGATTTTCTTTTAACCGAGCATCCTCTAGAAGAGCATATTTCTTAGTGGGTCCGAAATCCCACAGTGGTTTTTCCCTATTTGGGTTTCCACATTAAATCTGGTGTTATGATGATAATGTGTTTATGAGTTAGCATGGTTAGCAGTTTTGGTTATATTGCTAAAGTATAAGTTACCAAGGTTGAATCTGTTGGTTTTATGGAAGATTAAGTTTGTATGATTCATGCTCCCCCCCCCCCTCTCATCTTGTTAGCTTGGTATCTGTACTTAATAATTGGTATCAGATCTTTGGACTCCGGAAGAAAAGTTTGAAGGTACTTGAGGCAAAGATCCAAAGATGTATAAGAGGGATGCACCGAAGCTGAACAAGTCTAGTTTCTCTACTTGGCAGAAAAGGATGAAGTTGCACTTATCAGGAGTTGGAGAATATGCAACATATTATCTGGAGAATGATTTCATTACACTGAGCACCTATCCATTGACTATGGAAGAGATAAAGGCGAAGCAAGAACACACTCAAGCAATGATTGAAATATCATCAGCATTGACCAACTCAGAGTTTAATGATCTAGAAGGTTGTATTGATGCAAAGGCAATGTAGTCTAAGATTATATCTGTTTATGGTGGTGCTGAACATGTTCAAAGAGAAAAAGTGTATAGTTTAAGAGGACAACTTGAATCTATGAGGATGAATGAAGGAGAAAACATAACCCAATATAGTACAAGGTTAAAGGAGACTCTGAATCAAATCAAAGGAGCAGGAGGAACTATTGAAGAGAAGGATATCACAAGTAAGTTATTGAGAACCCTTCTACCTGTTTATGCAATCCAAGTCTCTGCAATCAATGAATTGAAGTCTACACCCAATATGCCAGTTTCTTTGGATGCTACTATTGGTAAGCTACATGCATTTGAGTTAAGTAATTTTGATAACAGTGGGTCTTCGGTAAATAAAGTTGAGTCTACATTTAGTTCTTTTCATCTTGATGAATCTAATGATTACAATGATAGAATGTATAAGTATTCCGAAGGGAATTACAATGGAGCAAGTGAAAGATTCCGTAAGAACATGGAAGAAGTACACAAACTGTATGAGGAAATCAGAAAGCAAGAAGAGTTTGAAGCACTATCTGCCAGAAGGTTACCAAAAGGAAAAGGTAAGTATAAAGGAAAACTACCTATGAAATGTCTCAATTGTGATAAAATAGGACATATGGCTTCTAACTATCCTGACAAAGATTCTACTGAAAAGAGAGATTACCGAGATGACAGACAGAAAGATAATCATTACAAAGGACATTGAGACTTCAGAAGAAGAGATAGAAAGACATGTCTAATAGCCGATGAGGAGTCCAATGATGATAAATCTGATGAAACTGATATAGAGGAAGTTGTTTATGTGGCTATCAAAGATGGATCAGATGAAGAAAGGTATGAAGAAAAAGCCCTAATATCTCACATAAGTAAAAATGATTCTTGGATCATAGATAGTGGATGCTCACATCACATGACGGGTGATAAACACAAATTTGTTAAATTAGAAGACTATGATGGAGGCTATGTAAGATTTGGTAATGATGCATCATGTCTGGTAAAAGTTAAAGGATCCATAACACTTCTTGATAATGAAAAATGTGATGATGTTTATTGGGTTGAAGGATTGAAATACAATTTGTTGAGTGTAGCACAACTAAACAACACAGGTTATCGAATAGAATTTTAGAAAGGAATTGTCAAAGTTCATGACAAACATGGAAAGTTAGCTGCTACTGAGACACAAACAAAAGGTAACACATTTCACCTTGACTCAACTCGAAACAAGTGTCTTTATGCAAAGATAGATGATACCTAGTTATGGCATAAAAGGTTTTGTCATGTAAATTTTGATAATCTGATCAAAATAAGCAAGAAGCACCAAGTAAGAGGTCTACCGAGTTTAGAAAAACCTAAGAATGCTATATGCAGAGGATGCCAAATGGGTAAAATGACAAGATCAAGCTTTACAAGTAAGTCCTACACTTCTAAGGGAATTTTAGATCTTGTGCATACTGATCTTTGTGGTCCTATGAAAGTTCAGAGTTATTATGGTGATAAATATTTCATATTATTTGTGGATGATTATTCAAGGATGATGTCAATTATGTTTTTAAAAGAAAAATCAGAAGCTTTTCAAATGTTTAAATGGTACAAGGCAAGAGTTGAAAATGAAACAGGAAGACAACTAAAATGTCTTAGATCTAATAGAGGAGGAGAGTTCACCTCTGATGAGTTCAACTTATTCTCCAATGATCATGGTATAAAAAGACAAGTCTCTGCACTGAGAACTCCATAGCAAAATGGGATAGCTAAGAGAAGAAACAAATCTATTGTGGATTGTGCCAGAATCCTGATGATTGAAAAGAGAGTGCCACAAAAATTTTGGAGAGAAGCAATAAGCACTATTGTTTACACCCTAAACCGAGTACAATTGAAGAAAGGAACTTTGAAGACACCATATGAAATTTGGTATGACAAGAAACCTAATGTAAGTTACTTTAAAATCTTTGGAAGTAGATGATATGTACACAAAGATGACAGAAATGGAAAATTTGATCAAAAAAGTGAAGAAGGAACATTTCTAGGTTATTCTTCTAGAAGCAAAGCCTTTAAATGTCTAATCAAATCATCTAACAAAATAGTAGAAAGTGCAAATGTGAAAGTTGATGAATTTACAGAAAGAAATGATGAAGGAAATTCCAAGGAACTAGAAGATTATGAATAATTTGTCTATGTTCAACCGACAAGTCCTACCGAGAGAGTTATTGAAGAAAATGAAGATAATATCTAGTTACCAAGTGATGAAGAAGATCATACAGATCATACCGAGCCTGTATTAGCCAAATATGTCAGAAGGAATCATGCACCAAGTCAAATTATAGGAGACAAGGATGATCCAGTGATGACAAGGAACAAACTAAGACAGAACACATGTCTGATATCTGAATTTGAACCGAAATAGTAAAAGAGGCATTTAATAGTGAATATTGGGTAAATGCTATGACAGAAGAGATTGATCAAATCAAGAAGAATGACACATGGACACTAGTCCCAAGACCGAAGGACAAAAATGTAATTGGTACAAAGTGGATTTTCAGAAACAAGCTAAATGAAAAAGGTGAGGTCATTCGAAATAAAGAAAGACTAGTTTGCAGAGGATATGCTCAAGAAGAAGGAATTGATTATGGTGAGACCTTTGCACTTGTGGCTAGACTTGAAGGAGTAAGAACATTGTTGGCATATGCTGCTTTCAAAAATTTCAAGGTATATCAAATGGATGTCAAATCTGCATTTTTGAATGGTATACTAGAAGAAGAAGTTTATATTGAACAACCTAAAGGATTTGTTGAAGACAAGAATAAATATCAGGTATGTAAATTGAACAAAGCTTTGTATGGTTTGAAACAAGCACCTAGAGCATGGTATGAGAGATTGCACTCTTACTTAATCAAGATTGGTTTTATAAGAATAAGTGAAAATAACAATATGTACATGAAGAATGATGAAGACAATGGAATACTAATCTCAGCCATATTTGTTGATGACATTATATTTTGTGGAAATGATTCTCTATGCAAAAACTTTGGTAATGAAATGTGCAAAGAATTTGAGATGTCACTAATTGGTGAGATAAAGTATTTTATAGGTTTACAGATACTACAAATGAAAGATGAGATTTTCATTACTCAATCCAAGTACATAAAGGAAATCTTGAAGAAATTTGGAATGGAGGATTCAAAACCAGTAAGTACTCCTATGACTACCAACTATAAACTATCAAAGAATGATGAATCTGCATCTGTTGATGAGACACTTTACCGATCCATGATTGGAAAGTTACAATATGTTGTGCATGGTAGACCGGATATAGCACATGCAGTAGGTATTGTTGCAAGATTTTTTGCAGATCCCAAAGAAACACATATGACAGCAATCAAAAGAATTTTCAGATACCTGAAAGGCACTGAAGATTATGGCTTAGTATATGACAAGAGAAATGATTTTGATTTAAAAGTGTATACTGATGCTGATTGGGTAGACAACATCGATGACAGGAAAAGCACAAGTGGAGGAGCTTTCTTTTTAGGAGAAAGACTAGTAAGTTGGCTTAGCAAGAAACAAGGATGTGTTTCACAGTCAACAGCAGAAGCTGAATATGTTGTTGCAGCATTGAATTGCACTAATATAGCATGGATCAAACAACTATTAGAATGCATAAATGAGAAAGTTACTGAGCCAGTAACTATATTCTATTATAATACTAGTGCCATTAACATTTCAAAGAATCCTGTAATGCACTCTAAGACAAAGAACATCTCTATCAAATATCATTATCTTAGAGAAGAAGTTCAAGAGAAGAAAGTGGTGTTGGAGTATGTTAGCACAAAGGAACAAATAGCAGATATCTTCACCAAGCCACTACCAAGGGACACTTTTAAGTATCTCAGAAGTCAATTAGGGGTCCTACCCCTATCTAGTACTCACTGACAGAGGTCGGTGAAAGCATCAATTCGATGACTCTATAGAATACCTTTTATGAGTTGATGCTGATTTCCACCCTTTAGGAGGTTTTCTAAAAGGTGTGCAGAAAACAAAAATAGGACATGAATTGAAGACAAAATGCTCTGATCAAGACTAAGTTGATACATAATAGCATGGAAATCACTTCTCTGAGGAAGAACTCATGTTTCAGTTCTTTTACTTTTTGGCATTGTTGTCAAAGGGGGAGAAGACTAATGAATGGGGGAGAAGACTAAATAGAGAAGACCAATGATAGGAGGAGAAGACTTTAGAAGAAATCTACACAGCTGGTGAAGTTGAATTAGATACAGCAATCAGAATCTGAATTAATTGAATCAAATCAAGTTAGTTTTTGCCATCAATGCCAAAGGGGGAGATTGTTGGCATTACAACAGAACAAGGGAGATTGTTGGCATTTCAATAAGGATATTGAGAAGGTTGTTGAAGATTATTGATATAACTAAAGAAGGATGATAACTATCTTTATAACATTATTTTGTCATTGATGTCAAGAAATTGATTTTCTGATTCACTATAATGTTGCCATATCTTAAGAAGTATGTTTTGATGGAATTTAAGATGTCGGTAAAAGACACAAAAGAATGTGATGAATAAGGGGAGGAATAAGTTATTCAATGGGCAACTATTACCGAGTTAGAAAATGATGAGATCATGATGTTTAGGTTGTTTTGATATCCTACATATGTTGTTAATTGTAAGGTTAATACTATACTATGTCACCGAGCAAAGAACCTAGTCAGTAAACCCTAAGGTTATTGCTATCGGTTAATGAAGGCGAAATGTCTACCAAGTGAAGTTTAGTATTTACCGAGTTACAACCGAGCAGTAACAGAATGCATTGGATGAATAAAAGCATTATTTAATGAAGCAAGCTGATGAGCTGGAGTTGATTAAATGATTGGTATGTTGTGCATGAAGTTTGTTAAGGATCTACGGCTTTGAAGATTCAGGAGCTAGATCTACAGCATAGATTGAACCGCAATACCCTAGCACAAGTTCCAAGAATGGAATGCAAGTTCCTAGGCATAGTAAAACATTTTCAGATCGATGGATATAATGAACCTAGTCAAGATTGAAGATCTGATGGCTATGATTGATCATGGGAAATGTGATCAAGGAGATTAAGCAGTTAGCAATTTTTTTATAAATAAAGAACTATTGATGAACAATGTATGCAGGAAAGTGTAAGCATAGGGATGCTACATAGTGATTACCAAGCACAGAAGCTTGAAGACTTGTTTGAATAACAGAGTAAGGAGCCCAGCAGAGGGACAAGATAAGTCCTATGATTAGATTGTGTTGAGCAAATAAGAATCTGCTTTAGCATTTTAGATGTGAAGTTGCAGATATATTTTTATTATTGTTATTTTGTAAATGACAAAAAATCTCTTAACCGAGTGGACTTAACAGTCTTATTTGTAAAACCCTCTAGTAAGGTAACATTCTAGTTGAGTGTTTGAAATCCTTAGACAAGGTCACTTCTAACAAAGTGAAGATCCTAACAGATCTGAGGGAAATCCTTTAACCAGGTCACATCTAGCAATGTGTTTGTAATCTTTAATAGGATTTTCTTTTAACTGAGCATACTCTAGAAGAGTATATTTCTTAGTGGGTCTGAAATCCCACAGTGGTTTTTCCCTATTTGGGTTTCCATGTTAAATCTGGTGTTATGATTATAATGTGTTTATGAGTTAGCATGTTTAGCAATTTTGGTTGTATTGTTGAAGTATAAGTTACCGAGGTTGAATCTGTTGATTTTATGGAAGATTAAGTTTGTATGATTCACCCCCCCCCTCTCATCTTGTTAGCTTGGCATCTGTACTTAACAGAAACAGGATACATCACAGGTATCACTGACTCCTTCAGTAAAGCGCCCATACACTAGATCATCTGCAGTGTCACCGAGCAAGAAACAGAAAACTGTTGCCATTCCAAAGGTAACAAAAACTTATAAGAAATCTACTCGGAGACTCATTTTGAATAAAGCGTCTAGTGACACCGAATTTGAAGAAGCAGGTAAATTTCAGATTGTTAAGAGTAAAAAGATAGATGTACATAGTGTTGATAAGTTTTGTGCAAATCTGAAACAATATGGTGGATTTGGAGCATTTAGATATGTAAAATATGACTCCAGATCTGATGCAGAAAAGAGATAAATAGAAGAAGCTGTAATCTGCACTCTTCTGAAATTCTGATTGGTCCCATTGGAAGAAACTAATTCTCTTCCAAAAGAATTGTATTTACATATTGATAATAGGTGGAAATATGCCATGGACTTGGAAAAATAGATAAGAGAAAGAAGTTTGGCACATCTCTTTCCAGACATGCCGGTAGATGAGATAAGTGAACATCTGAAAAATTGCCAGACAAACTTCCTAGTCAAGCAAAGAGCCTTGAAACTGATGAACGAACTTTATATTGAAGTAGAGAATGAAACAAAAGAAAGATGGCAAGAAATCTTTTGAATCAAGAGTACTGTTGAGCAAGGTGAAGTTGAAATAGTGGATATCACCGAGCAAGATCTCGTTGACACTATACAACCTGATGAGGATGTCATGGATACCAAGGTTCAGGAATAGGAACTGATAGAAGGGAATGCTTATGTCAAACTGGTGTCAAATGAGTAAATTTTGGAACAAGTCAAATCCTATCCATCGATAAGTCAACATGTTTCAACCGAGACACCTCAAGATACTGAACAAGGAAAAGAGGGTCAATAGTCTACCAAAGGAGAAGCTACTTCTCAGACCACCGGGGAACAAACTTCTCAAATTCCAACAAGCACTAAAATTGTTTCCACCGAGACCCCAAGTAAGGAATCATCGAAGGCTACATCTAAGGCTAAATAAACTGACAAAAGTTTTGCATCTACCGAGCAACCTACCAAGGGTGCACAAGCCTCCCAAGCTATTGTATTATTTCAACTGGTGAAAGCCTCCTCCTCTAAAGAAAAGAAAATGAAAAAGCATAGTTTTAAGTTAGATTTGTCAAAACCAATTGTGTTGCCGAATGTAGACATATCCAAATTAAAAGGGCAAGCACTTATTGAATTCAGTGAACTATGGAAAGCCAAAGCAGAACAAGAGAAATAAATGGCTATACAAAAGAAAAATAGAGTACTTCAGAAGGTCAAAGCACTCTTAACAGATTTGCTACCTAAAGCTATAGTGACAAAAGATGTAGCCATCCATATTCAACTGGATGAACTCCTAAATAAGATTGAGACATCTGGAGTAGATGCATCTGAATTCCTGAGCAAACTGAAGGACAAAGAGCTCACTGCAAAAATGATTGAAGAGGTACAAAAAGCCATTGCTATTGGTAAAGTGAAACTTGTCATTCTTATTGCTAAGTTGTCCCCTCAACTCAAGCACATTCTTTATTTATTTCAAAAGCTCTGTACATTTTCTTTATTCATTAAAGACATCAAGAATAAAACAGAAGTGATTGAGAAAGAGATCACTGATCTCTCAAATAAATTGACCACTGAGCCAAATTCTATTTAGAATTTCTATACCAAGTTACAAACGCTCATGGCTCAATAATTGGAACTTAGGAATGAAGAGCACAAAATAAGGATGGACATTATGACTCTTCAAACCTTATTCATTCCACACTTATCCTTAGTCCAAGAACAGATCAACAAGGCTACCTCCTTATCCACTCAGCCAGAGGGAATCACTTGAGATGGACTGATTTCATTGTTAGCTGACATAACAACTCAGAATTCACTCATGGATAGTGTCAAGGATGCACTCTCTGCCGCTCTCACCGATGCTAGAACAAACTATAAATCCATTTTTGACCAGTTGCCTCCACCAAGCGGACTAGTTTTAATGTTTATGAAAAAGGGGGAGTATAGTGTATACCGAGCAGTTCAACATATTAGAGTATACAGATAATTCTGACAGGGGGAGCAGTGAACCGAGGAGTGAATACAGAATATTTGATCATAGAGCATGCATAATCAGAGTTATGTACAGTATATTGATAAGGGGAGTATATCTAAGTATACTATTTTATTGACAATTATATATACTGCCAGTTTAGTCAAATTTTGTAAGTATATAGACTTTTTTTTTTGAGTTATGGCTTTGAAAGAAGTTTTGTCAAAAATTTCAAAACTAATGTCAAAAGGGGAGATTGTTACTATTTACTAAGTTGTCATTAGTTTTATGTCCAAATTCATTCTATATACTCTAGTCGGTTAATACCACCGAAATATTCAGTCGGTAAGCACAGAGCAGTCGGTTACAGAAGTTAAAAGTCACAAAGTCTAGTATACATCGAGCAATCTACCGAGTAACATTCTATGTCTACCGAGCAACAAAGATGGTATACTGAGTTAATACACACCAAGTGAAACGTGTTACCAGATTCATTGAACATAGACACATATGGGAAACATGTTACAAAGATCGAGGAACAAGAAACCGTTATCACATTGGAAATTGCACTTTAAGATTTTGTATGATGTTGAGGTCATCTATCTAATGAAATAATTTGTATGGTTATTCATTTAATGATCATGTTTTTAAGATCGAAGCATGGACAAGATCACCATTACAAGAGATCTATTTATACCGCATGAATTGAGGATTAAAATGTGTGTGTGTGAAGCAAGACTTGTGTGAAAAGCAAAATCATGGGGAAGCACAGAATGCTATGACTGTTACAATTGATAGAGATACACAGAGGTCATTGAGAAGGATTTCAGAGAATAGTCAAGGAACAGAGTAAACAGAAGGGTTTATCGAGTTAATTTATGGATTACCAAGGTATGCTATAAGCAAGGTAATTTCATTTTGGGCACATAGAATCTGCTATAACATTTCAGATGTGAAGTTGCAAATATTTTGTAAGATTTTGATTGTAATATTTTGAGTTGTAAGAGAAACCTTTAACAGGGTAAAAGACTCTAACAAATTCTATAAATTGTAAAGCCTTTAACTAGGTGCGGCATTTAGAATAAGTGTTGTAAAATCCTTTAGCAAGGTAGATCTAAAGATCTTGATACTCCTAACAGGGTAAGCTATTAGAAATAGCTAAACATGTAGCTCTAACCAAGCAACCTTTATTATTGCAGTAGTGAAGTTGTGGGTGTCATCCCCACTGTAGTTTTTCTCTCTAACAAGGAGTTTCTGCATAACCAAAATATATGTGTGATGGAGTGAATCATGTATGATTGTTATTTATTTGTTTTAGCATTATATTATGTTACAGCAATATTCAGTTTATACATAATAGTAAGGTTATTATTGAAGAAAAGATTTGAAGTATTGATTCACCCCTCCCCTCTCAGTACATTTGCTTTCCATATTGGGCCTAATAGACAGCTTAGTGGAACTTGAAGCATTGTTGGCAAAACGACTACCTAGAGGCACTGGGAAATATAGAGGTAAACTACCTTTAAAGTGTTTTGCATGCAACAAGATTGGTCATATAGCAGTTAATTGTTCTAATGATGAAAATGAATACAAGAGAGACAAATTCAAGAAGTATAAGGGCAAAGGCAAGAGAGATTGTCTTATTGCTATTGACAATGGTACTACTGATGAAGAATCTGATGATGATGCTAGTGAAGATATTGTATTTGTAGCTATTAAGGAAGAGTTATCAGATCAGAAGGTACTAGTGTCTAGGATGGATAACTCTAATTATTGGATCATTGATAGTGGTTGTTCACATCACATGACTGGTGATCGGAGCAAATTTCTTTCCTTGAAGGAATTTGATGGCAGTGTAGTCAGATTTGGCAATGACTCACCCTGTATGGTTAAATGTAAGGGAGTTATTTCTCTTAATGGGAAGAGCAGTGCTGACAATGTCTATTGGGTTGAAGGCCTAAAGCACAATCTTCTGAGTGTGGCACAACTTAATGACAAAGGATACCCACTAGAGTTTAGAAATGGTATGTGCAAAATATTTGACAACAAAGGTGAATTGATTGCAACCGGGAAACAAACCAGAGGTAATCTATTTCATCTTAATCCTAAAGTTAGCAACTATTTGATTGCAAAGATTGATGATAGCTGGCTTTGACATTGGGGATTTTTTCATATAAACTTTGATAACATTGTTAAAGTGAGCAAGTCCAAGATAGTAAGAGGTCTACCTCAACTAGACGAACCAGTTAATGCTCTTTGTAAAGAATGTCAGTTAGGAAATATGACTTCTTCAACTTTCAAGAGAAAGTCCTTCTCAGTAGATCACTTGTTAGATTTGTTTCATACAGATCTATGTGGACCAATAAGAATAGGAAGCATTCAAGGTGATAGATATTTCATGATCTTCACTAATGATTGTTCAAGGATGGTGTGGGTCACATTCTTGAAGGATAAGAATGAAGCTTTTGGTATGTTCAAGGCATCCAGGGCCTTAGCTGAGAAAGAGAGTGGCAAAAAGATAAAATGTCTCAGAATAGATCAAGGCGGTGAATTTAATTATGAGGAATTCACTAAGTATTGTGATGAGAATGGTATCAAATGATAGCTTTCTGCACCGAGGACACCACAGAAGAATGGTATCGCAGAGAGGAACAACTGGTCAGTGATTGAAGGTTCTAGGACAATGTTGATACAAGGAAGTGTAGCAAAAACATTTTGGAAAGAAGCTATAAGTACAACTGTCTACACAATGAGCTAAGTTCTGATGAAAAAAGGTAAGGACAAGACCCCTTATGAATATTGGTATGGGAGATCACCTGATGTTAGTTATATTAAAATATTTGGTAGCAAGTGTTTTATTAAAAGAGGTGATTATATTAGCAAGTTTGAAGCTAAGAGTGATGAAGGCATATTTCTTGGCTATTCCACCAAGAGTAAGGCCTACAAATGCTTCAACAATCAGACACAAAGAATTGTTGAGAGTGCTGATTTTTGTGTAGATGAATGTCCTGAAGTCTCAGAAGGAACCGGTTAAGAGAAAAAGGATGAAGATCCTTGCATTTTTCTTTTGGAACCTGAAATCGTTAAATTAGAAACTAGTAAAGCAAATCCTGATATACTTGTTCAACCAAAACAAATAAATTTAGAAGAAGATGATAATGAAGAAGTTGAACCTGAAGAGAATGATCATGTTATTCCTAGGTATGTAAGACTGAACCACACTCCTAAGCAGATTATTGGGGATAAGGATGATGGAGTACTAACTAGAAGGAAATTAAGAGAGAACTCTTGCATGATCTCCACCATTGAACCTAGAAGTGCTAAGGATGCATTTAGTGATGATCATTGGGTTAAAGCTATGGAGGATGAATTGGATCAAATTAAGAAGAACAACACTTGGACCCTAGTACCCCAACCGATAAACAAGAATGTTATAGGTACTAAATGGGTATTTAGAAACAAGTTAAATGAAGATGGTGTTGTAGTTCACAATAAGGCAAGATTAGTCTACAAGGGTTATGCTCAAGAAGAAGGTGAAGATTATGGAAAAACTTTTGCACCAGTAGAAAGACTGGAAGGTGTCAGAACTTTACTTGCATTTGTAGCCCATAAGAAGTTCAAGGTATACCAGATGGATGTTGAGTCTACATTTTTGAATGGGATATTGGAAGAAGAGGTATACAAAGAGTAGCCTTATGGTTATGCATTAATAGATGAGAAAGGCATGGTATGCAAATTGCATAAATCTTTGAATGGATTAAAGTAGGCACCCAAAGCATGGTATGAATGACTTCATACACATCAGATGAAGATAGGATTTGCAAGAACTAGTGATGATAGTAATATTTATCTCAAGTCTGAAGGAGATGAAATACTGGTCAGTGAAGTATTTGTTGATGATATTATCTTTGGAGGTAATGATGTCATGAGCAATAGTTTTGCAGATGATGAAAAATGAGTTTGAAATGTCTTTGGTAGGGGAAATAAAAAATTTCGTAGGCTTGCAAATACAACAAATGAAGAATGGTATTTTCATTACTCAATCTAAGTATGTGAGAGAGGTTTTGAAGACTTTTGGCATGAGTGACTGTAAACTAGTTGGAACACCAATGGTTATAGGTTGTAAGTTATCCAAGGAGGATGCATCTAAGTCTGTTGATGAAAAGGAATATAGGTCAATGATTGGAAGATTACACTGTGTTGTTCACAATAGACCAGATATTGCCCATGCAGTTGGTATAGTTGCAAGATTTCAGAAGAATCCAAAGGAAGCACACCTAATAGCAACAAAGAGAATTTTTAGATATCTGAAAGATATTGTTGACTAAGGATTATGGTATCCATGTGGAGGAAACTTTGATCTGAAGGCATACACTGATGCTAATTGGGCAGGAAATATTGATGACCGAAAAAGTACTATCAGTGGAGCAGTCTTTCTAGGAGGAAGGCTAGTTTCATGGAGTAGTAAGAAGCAGAGTTGTACTTCACAATATACTATTGAAGTTGAGTATGTTGTAGCTTATATGAATTGCACACAAGCTATTTGGATGAGGAACATTTTGGAAGGTTTTAAGATGAAGATCTCAGAACCTATAAATATTTTATGTGATAATATAAGTGCCATGAATATTTCTAAGAATCTTCTTTTGCACGCTCGCACCAAGCACATTGAATTGAAGTATCACTTTTTGAGGGAAAAAGTTCAAAGTAAAGATGTTATCTTAGAGCATGTCTCTACCTAGGAGCAGCTTGCAGATATCTTTACCAAACCTCTACCTAAGACCACTTTTGAGTATCTTATAAGTCAGTTGGGGGTTTTCCCTCTTCATGAATTTTGTACATGGATTCATGAAGAAGTGGATGTATTCCTCAAGGGGAGCATCAAGTTGCAGTATGTTGTTGATGCACAGTGAAAAATTGATATTACATGTTTTACTTTCAATTTGGCATTGCTGTCAAAGGGGGAGAAGAATTATGTGACTAGAAAAGGGAAACCAACGACAGGCTGAAGACAGACAGAGCATAGTGAATACTTGGTAATGTAAACCAGGATTCCTATTCACCAATCATAGTATTAATTAGAGGTGTTGATATTTGTATTGCCATCAATGCCAAAGGGGGAGATCATTGGCATTTGCATGGAGATTGCATTAATGATATGTTATGTTGTCATTGATGTCAATTGAACCGGTAATGGTATTTATGATATTGTTGATATCGTTGTTATTATTGATATTGGCTTGTAACCGGTAGGAAGAGCTTTGTGGAAGATGTTGTAAACTGGTATGATAAGTTTGTGAGTTGAACCAGTGTATAAGGTTAAACCCTTTTTATGCATTGTAACTAGTAAACCCTACCAGTTGTTTTTTGTTAAACCCTAACCGATCAAGTTTGTTGGTTTAAGATCTAAAGATAAGTGGTAGTGATAGAGACATGTGTGATCATTGTATGAGGATAAGTTTAGATTGTTTTTGGCATGTTTGTTTTATTGTCTAGGGAATGAGCAAAGTGGATTGCATCTAATGCATAGCGCATGATGAGTTACAAAGTCCGATGAAGCGATGATCATGGAGCGATTGGAATTTTCTTGAAGAATGTGAAGAGATTGTTATTATTTTTAACAGTCAAGATTGAACTGACTTATTTGTAATCTCTATGAGAGAATTAGGTTTTTGTTGTGTTACTGACCTAATTGATTTGTATTTAAGGTCGATGAAGTTGTTTGTAAGATTGTTGGCAAAGTGTTGGTTGAAACCAGTTGAGTGTGTGGTTGCCTAACCAGAGAATGGGTCTACAGTTTGTGTAGAAGCAGATTGAAGCTTAAAAGGATTTGATCAAGAAAATGTAGTGCTATTCAGACAGATCAAGAAAACCTCTTGTTTTCTAACAATTACAACAGAATTGAAATCCCCTAACCGGGTAAGCTCTAACAAGCTTGGTTACTTATTAAATCCTCTAACAAGGTGGCCCATTAGCTTGAATTCTCAAATCCTCTACCGAGGTTACTCCTAACAGGGTATTTTGCTTTTCATAAAGTCATTTTGTAAATCCCTTAACCGGGTGATTCCTAACAGAATCAGTTCTTAACAGGACTTATTGTAAAAGCTTTAATAGGATTGGTTCCTAACTAGGTGAACTTTAGAAGATTTTAGATAGCTATCCTTGTGAGTCTCATCTCACCTTGGTTTTTACCTATTTGGGTTTTCCATGTATAAACATTTGTGTCAAGTGGTGAATTGTTTTGTGGTTATGATCTTATTTGTTGATTTGATTAACTTATGATAAGGCATGATAACTAGAATCATTGAGAGATTGAATATGTTGAGATATGATTAAGCATTTTGATGTTTACAATATTGAAGTTGTTTACTGTTAAGTTGTTATAACAGTTAACTGGTTGATGTTGAGTATTGACAATTTCTCCCACGTTTTTGATCTATTAGTGAAATGCAAAATCCTTTCAGTTAGCATTAAACTGACCATAAATTCTTGGGAAGTTCTTTTTTCAGAATAGAAGGAGAATTATAAGCTTATCTTTTTGAAGAAGAGCAGCTGAAGGTTCTCTCTAGTGTGGTATTTAGTTTTTTTGGCATTTTTTACAGTTGTGTATATACTCTATTTCTTTTCTTTGTTTTCTTTTTTGATCAAAGACATCCTTTGTCCTTCATGTCAAAAGGGGGAGAAAGGAATGTATATTTTGGATATGAAGAGATGTATGAGTTGGGGGGATTTGAGTTATATGAAAATATTTTTTTCCATCAATGACAAAGGGGGATATTGTAAGAAGAGTGAATATTGTTGTCATTGATGTCAAACCAGTTATCTGATTTGGACCAGACAATACATGTAGTTCATTGTTGTCAATCCTATTATCTAGATTGGTCTGGATGTTTTATGCAGTCGGTATGTGTAGTTTATAATATGAGCAGGTGATGCACATTCTGGTATAGCCATTAGATTTGATTAAATGAGGTATAGTTGATATAATGGAGTGATTTCTAGAAGATCCCTTTCCTCTGGAGTCCTATATTGTTTTAACATTGGTCTTGGTATTAGTTACGTGTTTCAATATCATCTATTTTGGTCATGTCGATTGTATCTCTTCAATTTTCGTGTTGTGGTATTATTGGTATGCATGGAATCTATATCTTTGGAGTTTGGAGATGTTGTGCTTGAGTTTTTTGATAATGGGTTAGTATCTTTGGGTCTGGATGACTCTATCCCATTTCAGTAATCTTGGTATATGCATTGGAAAATGAAGTGTGAAAAAGGAAGAGGGTAAAGATCTTTTGGAGGCTGATGTGGTTGTCTCATTTATGTTTTATTGGATAATGTGTTGAGCTAGGCTAGTACACTATCTCATGTTTATGTCCTTTGGTGTGTGTGTATATATATGGATAGAGAGAGAGAGAGAGAGAGAGAAGCGAAAGAGCATTGCAAATATGTGTATGAAGTATGAAGCTACATGTGTATGCAAGAGAGACATAGTAGAAAAGATAGAAGAAGAGTGTGAAGTGTGAGTTACAGACATCAACGGTAGTTGGTGCAAAGTCAGAGTGTAGTTAGTGTTGTAGTGTTGCAGTAGTCCTTCACTAGACCTATTGTAGGATAGTTGTATAGAGTTCTTGTAGGTCCCAGGGACAACTGAGAGGGGGGGGGTGAATTAGTTGTCAAATAAATTCAAACCAAAATCTTATTAACCAACTGATTGCTTAATACCGGTAAGACAGTTAATTGTGTCGGTAAATAGTGTTAATAGGAAATGTTGTACCAGTAAGAATTAATGCATGAAACATAAGCAAAAAGTCAACCATAACACATGACACAAATATTTGTACATGGAAACCCTGTAAGGGGAAAAACTATGGTAGGAAACCTTACCCATAATCAGATGATACTACTGCAGATAGTAAGTGTACAAGAGGGGTCTGCACATGCAGAAAGGCCAACAGCCTAGAGCTCACTACTCAAACAAAAATGGGAGTCACACTGACTACAATTGGATGGTTAAATCCAATGAGAATGTACTGCACAAAATAGCATCTTCATATGCTGGATTCAGTACCGGTGTAATGCTGATATGCTTCTACAAAAACCTAACTTCACTTTCAAATGATGTCTTTGTGTATATCTCTGCTTGATCTCGCATATACCCTTCCTTAAATATTTTTCGCATTCCACATTTGATCTTACAAATAAGATCTTACATTTATACCATACCCTAAGACCAATTTTAGTAGGTCAGCTCTACAAGATATTACATTAAAACATTTTACAAATAATACAATATCCAATGCAATAACCGATTGAACATGTCGGCTTAATGCATTTTCAACAATAATAAATCATCTCCATAGCATGCCATGCTGATCTGGAAAAGATAAACCTGCCGGTGTAACCCTAGATAACCTGGACCTATTTGCCAGTAAAAGCAAATATGCAAATAAGAATATACCAATGATATTACTTCAAGAAAAAGTGTCCACATGATGTCTTCAACATTACCAAGTGTCTTCCATGTCACTGCATGTACCGATGAACATTATATCCTGTCGGTTAACTATATACTGGTGATTGTTTGAGCATTTTACTGATTGTCGGTGAATGTTGCTGGATCTCCAAAGTAGGTGTGTTAGTAGGTGTTGACATCAATGACAAAACCATACCAAAATACCAACAATCTCCCCCTTTGGCATTGATGGCAACACAAGATGGAAAAACCATCAAAGTGCCAAAATAGAAATGCCAAGTACAAAAACCAATTCTCCCCCTCGGAGTAAAATGTTTTTATACAAAGATTTATTTACAATACCAATCTCTCCTCAAAAAGATAATGCATTTTTCATATATTTTAATGTTTTTCCATATATCTCTCCCCCTTTGACATCAAATTCCAAAGTCGCAAAAAGGTCAAGTTCACACAAAATACAAACCAATTCAATATACCAACTACTCCCCCTGAGAAGTAGCTTCCTCATCAAATACCGGAATAAAAGATTTGTCCATTTAATTCTGCCGATTGATGACAATCATCAACTGTCTAAGTCTCTACTGGTGGAGGTAAGACTCCGAGCTGATCTCTGAGATACTCAAAAGTTTCCTTAGGCAAAGGTTTTGTAAAAATATCTGCAAGCTGTTCTTTAGTATTCACATAAACCAGTTTTATTTCCTTTTCTTCAACTTTTTCCCTTAGAAAATTTAGTTTGATAGAAACATGTTTTGTTTTAGAATGTAATACTGGATTCTTAGATATATCAATTGCTGTAGTGTTATCACAATATATAGTAATAGGTTCCTTGCATTTTACCTTTATGTCTTTCAACATTTGCTTAAGACAAAGTACCTATGTACAGTTTGTTGTTGCTGCAACATATTCTGATTCTGCTATTGATAAAGATGTACAACTCTGTTTCTTACTTAACCAAGAAACTAATCTCTTTCCAAGAAAGAATGCTCCTCCAGTGGTTCTCTTTCTATCATCCACATCTCCTGCCCAATTTGCATCTGTGTATGCATATAGATCAAAATTTTCATCTTTAGGATACCATAATCCAAGATTTGTTGTGCCTTGTAAGTACCGGAAAATCCTTTTTACTGTTGATTCATGATTTTCCTTGGGATTACTCTGAAACCTAGAAACTATACATACTGCATTCATAATATCAGGTCTGGTTTGTGTTAAATACAGTAAACCTCCTATCATAGATTTGTATCTAGTTGGATTAATAGGTGTAGATTCATCCCTTTGAGATAATTTGTCATTTGTAGTCATAGGTGTGCTTACCGGTTTAGAGTTCTCCATCCCAAATTTCTTGAGTAGTTCTTTCAAGTACTTAGATTGACTCAAAAATATGCCTTTATCAGTCTGTAAAAGTTGTAATCCTAAAAAGAATTTTATTTCTCCAATCATAGACATTTCAAATTCATGCTGCATTTTAAGAGAGAATTCTTTGCATAATCCATCTTCTCCTCCAAAGATTATATCATCAACAAATACTTCCATAATCAAAATGTCATCATTAGTTACTTTGTAATATAAATTGCTATCTGCATTTCCTTTAGTAAAACCAGTTTTTAAGAGATACTTATCTAATCTTGCATACTAGGCTCTTGGAGCTTGTTTTAGTCCATACAGAGCTTTTCTTAATCTGCAAACCATATCATTGTTATCTAGTCAAAGAAAATCCATCAAGTTGTTCAATATAAACTTCTTCTTCAAGATCTCCATTCAAAAATGCACATTTAATATCCATTTGATAAACTTTGTAATCCTTATGAGCTACAAAGGCTAAGAATAATCTAAGTGCTTCAATTCTGGCTACCAGTGCAAAGGTTTCATTGTAATCAACTCCTTCTTTTTGACAATATCCCTTACACACTAGTCTTTCTTTATTCCTGACAACCTTACCATCTTCATTGAGTTTGTTTCTAAATACCCATTTGGTTCCAATTACATTTTTATTTTCAGGCCAAGGAACTAATGTCCAAGTATTATTTTTCTTAATTTGTCCTAATTCTTCTTCCATAGCTTTAATCCAAAATTTATCTTCACATGCCTCATTGATAGATAATGGTTCAATTTGAGAAATAAGACATACCTCTTCATTTTCCAATCTTCCTCTTGTCATGACTCCTTTAAATTTGCTTCCAATTATCTAATCTTCAGAATGATTCAATCTTACATACCGGGGTGTCTTAGTCTGTTGTTGTTCTTCAATTACTATGGTATCCTCTGATGATACCGGAGTAACTGGGTCAACATTCTGTACCGGTGGATTTACTGTTGGTTCATTTGTCATAATTTTTGTTACCGGTTCAGAGTCTATATACCTTGAAGTTCCTCTGAATTGTTCATCAATCTTTACATTTGTACTCTCAACAATTTTCTGTAATTTTTTATTAAAACATCTATAAGCTTTACTCTTAGATGAATAACCAAGAAATATTCCTTCATCACTTCTAGGATCAAACTTGCCAATATACTCATCTCTTCTAATATAACATTTACTTCCAAAAATTCTGAAATACTTAAGAGTAGGAGTATTACCAAACCATAGTTCATGAGGGGTCTTACCGGTTTCACCTTTGATGTGAACTTTGTTGAATGTATAGATAGCAGTGCTTACTGCCTCTCTCCAATACACATGTGGTAGATTTTCTTCTGATAACATACTTCTTGCTGCATCCAAAATAGTTCTATTTTTCCTTTAAACAACTCCATTTTGTTGTGGTGTCTGAGGTGCTGATAGTTGTCTTTTGATTCCATTCACTTCACAGAATGTATTAAAATCTCTAGATGTGAATTCTCCTCCTTGATCTGATCTTAAACATTTAATTTTCTTATCGGTTTCATTTTCAACCATTGCTTTGAATAGTTTGAACTTCCCAAGTGCTTCTGATTTTTCCCTGAGAAAAGTAACCCAACACATTCTAGAATAATCATCAATAATTAGAATGAAATATCTATCACCTTGTAAGCTCTTAGTTCTAGCCAGACCACATAAATCAATGTGAATTAAATCAAGAGCATTATTGGATTTTTCTGGAATACTTTTGAAACTAGCTCTAACCTGTTTTCCAAATTGACATTCCTTGCAAATTGTATTCTGAGGTTTCACAATTTTAGGTAGATCTCTAACTGCCTTAGAAGTACTGATTTTTACCATGCAATCAAAATTTACATGTCATAGTCTTTTATGCCATAGCCAACTTTCATCTATATGAGCAATTAAGCATGCTTTTTCACTGTTATTCAAATGAAAGATATTACCTCTAGTCTGATTACCGGTTGCAATTTCCAAACCAATTCTATTCATGATTTTGCATTGTCCATTTCTAAATTGTAACTGAAAACCTTTCTCAACTAATTGACCAACACTTAAAAGATTATGTTTTAATCCTTCAACATAGTAAACATTGTCAGTGTTATGTTTTCCATCAAGAGATATTGAACCCTTACCTTTGATTGAACAAGCTTTGTCATCTCTGAATCTTACTAAACCTCCATTGTATTCTTGAAAGTTCAAGAATTTGCCTTTGTCTCCAGTCATGTGATGTGAGCATCCTGAGTCAATAATCCATTCATCCTTTGATTCAACTTTAGTTGCTAGGGCTTGTTCTACTGGTGGAGCAATAGGTACCGATTGATCTTCTGTGATAGAAATAAAGACCCATTCGTTGTCTGCTGGATCCTCATCAGAATCATCAGTCACACCTTCATCAACAATGTAACAGGATTTATCTTTGTTTTTCTTAAATCTATATCTCTGATATTCAGGATTAGGTTTGTATGTTCTTCTAGCTTCTTCTCTTAGTCTAGCATGTCTATCAGGGCATCTTGAAGCCATATGACCAATCTTATTGCAATTGAAACATTTAAAGGGTGCTTTACCTTCATACTTACTTCCAATTGGACCTTTTGGCATTTTTCTTACAAATAGTGCTTCAAGTTCTTCAAGCTCTTCATTCTCCTCAAGTTGCTAAACTTCTGCAAAAAGAGGACTAAGCTCTGATACCAACTGTAGGTCCCGGGGACAACTGAGAGGGGGGGGGTGAATTAGTTGTCAAATAAATTCAAACCAAAATCTTATTAACCAACTGATTGCTTAATACCGGTAAGACAGTTAATTGTGCCGGTAAACAGTGTTAACAGGAAATGTTGTACCGGTAAGAATTAATGCATGAAACATAAGCACAAAGTCAACCATAACACATGACACAAATATTTGTACGTGGAAACCCTATAAGGGGAAAAACCATGGTGGGAAACCTTACCCACAATCAGATGATACTACTGTAGATAGTAAGTGTACAAGAGGGGTCTGAACATGCAGAAAGGCCAACAGCCTAGAGCTCACTGCTCAAACACAAATGGGAGTCACACTGATTACAATTGGATGGTTAAATCCAATGAGAATGTACTGCACAAAATAGCATCTTCATATGCTAGATTCAGTACCGGTGTAATGCTGATATGCTTCTACAAAAACCTAACTTCACTTTCAAATGATGTCTTCGTGTATATTTCTACTTGATCTCGCATATACCCTTCCTTAAATCTTTTTTGCATTCCACATTTGATCTTACAAATAAGATCTTACATTTATACCATACCCTAAGACCAATTTTAGTAGGTCGGCTCTACAAGATATTACAATAAAACATTTTACAAATAATACAATATCCGATGCAATAACCGATTGAACATGTCGGCTTAATGCATTTACAACAATAATAAATCATCTCCATAGCGTGCCATGCTGATCTGGAAAAGATAAACCTGTCGGTGTAACCCTAGATAACCTGGACCTATTTGCCGGTAAAAGCAAATATGCAAATAAGAATATACCAATGATATTACTTCAAGAAAAAGTGTCCACATGATGTCTTCGACATTACCAAGTGTCTTCCATGTCATTGCATGTACCGATGAACATTATATCCTGCTGGTTAACTATATATCAGTGATTGTTTGAGCATTTTACTAATTGCTGGTGAATGTTGCTGGATCTCCAAAGTAGGTGTGTTAGCAGGTGTTGACATCAATGACAAAACCATACCAAAATACCAATAGTTCTTTCACTAGATCTACTATAGAGTTTGTGAATTGTGATTTGAACTTAATCTTGGTACTGATCTCATGTATTTGGAGATGCAATCCTCTTCAATTCAATCCTACCTATTGTAGTGAGCATTCCAACAGTAAGTCATCTTTTGTATCTTTGCAGTTTAAAGTCCAGTAGTGAGCTTTTTTGCAATCTAGCCGGCAGCCACCAGACAATCAGCCACCCTTTTGTAAAACACCATATAAGTAATTATATTCTCTTGAAATTTAACACTCTCCATGGTTTTTCCCATTTGGGTTTTCCACGTATAAAATCTAGTGTTCCTTTTATGGTTGTGATTTTCAGGTTTATTTTACGTTTGAATTTTCATGTGTGTCAAGCATATTTGGTTAGTTTGATCAAAAATTTATGGTGAAAGTTTTAATATCTATGGGAATACTTATTCACCCCCCTCTCAAAATTCTAGTCCCTTCAACCAATCCAACAGTCTCCAATAATTTGATCCACTAAGTGATTCTTCTGAACATATCTTGGGGTCTTAGATGTTGATGTCAGATCTTCCTTTTCTTCTTTTCCTTCTCTGATCTTATCAACTCTTTTTCTATCATCTGGTTCATCAAATTCATATCCTGCCAATTTTTCAAGCTCTTTAGAAGTAGTTTCATCAACCTTCACATTTGCACTTTCAAAAATCTTGTTCAATATTTTGTTGTAAGACTGATATGACTTGCTCCTTGTAGAATATCCTAGAAATATTCTTTCATCATCTCTACCATCAAACTTTCAAAGATTATCCTCATCTCTTTGGATGTAGCACTTGCATCTAAATACCTTGAAATATTTTACTATCAAATTTCTACTATGCCATAGCTCATAGGATGTTTTCCCATGTCTTTTCCATTATAGAACTCTGCTAAGAGTGTAGACTACAGTATGAATTGCTTCTCTCCAATATATTTCTAGGAGTTCTGCTCCTTTGATCATTGTTCTAGCTGCTTCTTTAATTGTCTGGTTCATCCTTTCTACTACACCATTCTACGGAGGTGTTCTCGGGGTAGATAATTATCTTTTAATACCATGTTTCTCACAGAAATTGTTAACCTCATCAAAAGTAAATTCTCCTCCTCTATCATACCTCAAACACTTAATTGTTTTGTCAACTTCATTTTCAACTTTAGCCTTGAATATTCTGAATTTCTCTAAATCTTCTGACTTTTCTCTAAAAAATGCAACCCATGACATTCTAGAGTAATCATCAATCAATAACATGAAATACTTCTCACCTTGTATGCTCCTTGTTTTGGTCAAACCACATAGATCTGTATGCACTAAATTCAACAATCTAGTGGATAAATTATCCTTTCCTTTGTAAGTTTCTCTTGTTTGTTTTCCAACTTGACACTCTTTTCACGTGTTGTTATCCGGTTTGGTCATCTTCAGTAAATCTCTTACTATACTTGATGAGATAATCTTCACTAGGTTGTCAAAATTGATATGACACATTCTTTGGTGCCAGAGCCAGCTATCATTGATCTATGATAACAAACAATTCTTTGTAGCTCCTTCTAGCAGATAAATGTTTTCGCTAGTCCTTTTCCCTACTACAATAATAGTTCTAGATTCTTTTTGGGTCTCACAACCATCATCCTAAAAGAAACATTATAACCATTTTTGCACATTTATCCAACACTCAAAATATTATGATGCAAACCCTTCACATAGTAAACATTGTCAGTATTATGCTTTCCATCAAAAGAAATAGAACTGATTCCCACAATTTGTGTTGTCTGATCATCTTTGAAACTAATAGTACCACCATCATACTTATCAAGTTTCACAAACTTACTCTTGTCACTAGTTATATGATTTGAACATCCACTATCAGTCAACCATTAATTTCTATCTCTTCTAGCATGTAAGAAAATAGTAATAGTCCTAGGGATATCAATTGTAGGAACATCTCTTTCTACCAAAAATAAGCAATCACCATCTTCATAATCTGATTATCATCTGAAATGCCAACATCATCTTTGACATAATAGGCTCTCTTATTGAATTTTCCTTTATTTTCTCTAGATTTTGTCTTATTCTTTTTTGGACACCTAGTAGCAATATGACCAATCCTTCCACATCTAAAACATTTAAGAGGTAACATACCTTTATTGTTGTCAGTGCCTTTCTTAAATTTCCTCACGAAGTTCGCTTCCATCTCATCTTCCTCAAACGCTTTAAATGCAAATTTAGACTTAGGCTTATCTTTTCCAAACTTCCGTATCTAAAATTCTAATAGAGTTCCATACAACTGCTCTCTAGTGAACTTATCTAGATCATAGGTTTCTTCAATAGCCAATATCTTGTCACTATAGATTTTCAGTAGGGACATCAAGATCTTCTCAATTATATCTTCATCTAAAAAAGTGTTGTCAATCTCTTTGATCTCATTTACCACACTATCAACCTTCTGAAAATAGCTAGTTATGTCCTTTCCTTCTTCCATTTTCAATTTTTCATATATGTGCTTAGCTATTATCTTCTTTGATAATTTCACTCTGTCATTTCCTTCATAGATATCTCTCAATTTTTTCCAGAACACATAAGAACTATTCAATGAAATGACCTTTGTCAATTCATTCTTAGATAGAGTACTAAAGATAGCATACCTTTCTTTTTCATTCTCTTCATAAGCTTGAATTTCATTAAGAGTGGTAAGACCATTTTCCGGTTGAACATACTTAGTTTCCACTAATTTCCATCTATTGTATCCCAAAGATATAAGATATCCCCTCATCTTCACTTTTCAAAAACTATAATTGGATCCCTCAAAGATAGGAATAGTCAATTTATGTGTCATTGGATCAAGATCTACCTCAAGTAGTTAAGATCTTCTCCAAGGAACCAAAGCTTTGATACCAATTATTGAATATCCAAGCAACTAAGAGGTAGGGTGAATCAATTGATTACCTAAAAGAATTACTTTTATTCTTTTCACCTCTGTATCCAAACTAGCAGAATTAATTAACATAGATATAGCATGATAAACAGAAACATACAATAGATCACAAAATGAAAACTAGATATGATGTGGAAAACCCAAGAAGGGAAAAGCCATGGACAATGTTAGTTCTCAATAAAATTATCAGTTAAGGTGATTTTTACAAAGGGTGGTTCACTACCAAATTACTCACTATAGGTGGGATCATTACCCAGAAAAAGGGTCATTGTCGAAGAAAGAGAGAAAGAAAGAAAGAATCAACCATTGAAACACAATCTACAAAACCGGACTGCTTCTGGTCCCTCAATACCAACACACTCTCTCATATCATCAGTAGTCGTATTTTTCCTTTCTAGTCTCACATGACTTCAAAACAATGTCACACTTTTTCTATATCTATTCACAATCAGATCATCCTTATATATATATACTATCTTCTAAGAAGCATAGTCTTCCAAGTTGGCCAAGACAAGGATCTAAAATAGATCAATACTAAATACTTTGGAAGTGGAAAGGAACGAGTAGTAGACCACACTAAAATACACATCAACGAATAGATCAACATGTTATTGTTAGATAGTTCAAATAATCAGAAGACAACTGAAAGGGGGGGGTGAATCAGTTGTCATAGATTACCAGAACTATTAACAATTTAAAACTTTAATATCGGAACCCAAAACATAAATACCGGAATAGCAATTAAACCAATTAAGCATAAACAATAATCACAGAAAAAAAACCATCCACATGACACCAAGATTTAAACATGGAAAACTCGATAAAGGGAAAAACCATGGTGGGAAGCCTACCCACAATCACTTGCAGGAAGGCCATGTGAGGCCCTACCCCAACCCATCCTAGCATTTCAATGATTTTCATGTTGAGACTATTATGGATGCTTTATTTTTATGCATTATGGATTTAGAACTTATACGATTCCATGATTTGGATAACATTGATATATATTGATGCTTCATTTCTATGCATTATAGATATAGAACTCTATATGATTCTAGAATAGGATAAATTTGGGATGATGTATGCCATTATTGGATTTGTGGGACTTTACTATGATGATAGAAATATGATGCATGTTTTATGTATTGATCAAAATTATGAGGATTATGATAATTGCTTATGTGGATTTATTTGGACATAAGATATATCAATTTGTTTAAATGTAAATTGTATGCAAAGTGTTTGATGTGTATTCTTATTCATGTGTTTAATATTATATGAGGTTATTTGGAATTACTGATGTGTAAATTGAGATGCGCAGGAAAATTATCCATGTGACCATGGAAACATTATGGAGAACCAAACCTAGACCTATGTACGTTCTTAAAACAGGGTTTGTCTATTTGGAGAGACAACACCCCGTATGTATCGTATTTTATTTGTGAATGTAAATGTTGCTTTTGTGTTAAATTAAATTATTAATTTGTGTAAATCCAACATGAGACAAATTTCATGTGTAATTTTGTAAAATATTTTATTGTGTCACTTGACACATGTGTTTATTTATGTTTTGATTTTTGACTTGTCTCTTGGAGGGAGTTGTTTCAACCATAGCTTTTTCAAATATTTGAATGTGGTTCTAAATTTTCCTTGGGTAGAGAGTCTTTGGGGTGGTTAGCTTAGGTTTGCCCCGAAAGTTAACTTCAGATGGGTTTATAAGAGGTCAAATGGACTCCTAGGGGTAGTTTAAAGGTGTTTCCTAAAGTTCATAAGGTATACCTATGGGTTAGGAGTATTTTTAGGCATGTGACTACTCCCATGTGGCTGTTTAGTCACCTCAAAAAGTGGGTTTCCTAAGGTGAGCGAAAATTGAATTTAGAATGCGTCATCTAGGTTAGGTAACCTTCCTTTTTTATGTGAGATCCCTTTCCCACTTTCTCTTACTTTTCCTTTTCAGTTTTAGTAACCTGTGAGAACTCTCACTAAGGCCTTCTTAAGCAAGGATTAGGGACTTAGTGGGTAATCACCCACTCTCCATTATTGGAGATCATGCAATTTTGAAAAGAATAATTTTTGGGATAGAAATTTGGCTAAGTGTAGAAGAAAGGATTGTAGAATTGGGCTACTCATCCTCAAACTAGTTCTAGCATACCTTTGGGGCAAATGGAAGGTTGGTTCATCTTCTCCTTTTGTTTCTTTCATGTTGCATGTTTGTGTTGGAAAGATTGTTTGTATGTAAAAGTTGTTTTCTTGTATTTTCTTTTGTGAAAATTATTATGCGTCATATCTTTTATTCTTCTATGCATTTCTTGTGATTTGGGAGTAACCAAGGCCTTCTACTCTTGGGAGGGTAGGATGGTCTTGTGTGTGGTAGAATTTTGACAGCCCTCGAGTGAGAGGCTCTCATTATGAGAGTGAACTCAAGGGGTGTATATGTGACCCTTGCTGCATAGCCTAGTTTATGCATTTGGGGGTCATAAGGGGAGAAACTATGGCATCAATGCCTTGGGGGGCATAAGGATATGGGGTTAATGAACTTGTGATATATCTTTGTTTGCCATGAGGTGGTTTTCTGATCTACCAATCTTGCAGTCTCCTCAAGGTATTTGGTCCACTACCACCCATGTTAAATCATCACATTTTGTGGTGAAGTGTAGCCTTGGTTGGGAAAGTGTTGTTGTGTGTTTTTCCCCTTGTTGTTGTGTTTGCATGTGTGTAACCTGTCTAGGGCTTGGTTCTTGAAGCTCGGGGGTGGCTTCTAGTAAGCCTAGGCTAGGAGGTGAGCACTCCATGGTCAAAGCCTTATGATTTATTTGCAGGTTGCTTGGAAAGAAAAGAAAAAGACAAGCTAAGAGTTGTTAGATTTATTTGATTGCAGAAAAAGATTACTGAAAAGGATATTTTATATTTTAAGTTGCAGCAATGTAAAGGGAAACTATATGTTGTATCTATTTTGAAAGGAATGTACTCATTTATTTAAAGCCCTCATTTAATAGAAATGAGAGATTAGATGGGTATCTCACCCTTTTGTAATTTTGACTATATTGTATTTTAAATATGCTTTAAAGAAATGCATTAATTTTATTAAGCCATCACTGCAAAAATGAAATGTTTATCTTTGGATTAAGTCCCTATAGTTAATGAAAATATATTTGTTGCATGCATGTTATTTCTGAAAATAAAAGTTCAATTTATTTCCTTATGCATATCTCTAAGAATAATTTAAATAATTCTAGATTAATGTAGTTGTTGAATATATTTTATTAAACTCTATCATTTTCCTTTTATTTATCGCAGAAAATAAATCTAAAAATTAACATGTCTATCTCTAAGATTTATTTTAATGATTCCTAGTCTAATATAGTTGTTGTTTAAATTTATTTAATTATGTCATTTTACTTATTTGCAGAAAATAAATCTAAAGTTAATTAGTCTATCTCTAATTCTAGCAACAAGGTATTAAAAAAAAAATATACATTGATTTAAATCTGAGAATTTTAAATAATCTGTTCAAAGGTTTAAAAAAAATAATATATATTTGCATAGTAAATTTGACCCTAGAATTATATATATATATATATATATATATATATATATATTAAATAATTAAGGAAAAAAATATATAAAATAAAGAATTTTTAAACTTTAAAAAAAAAAAAAACTAAACGAGGGTTTTAGGGTCGAACCCACTATGTATAAACACAGTGGGCGGCGCGGCTCGGGTCGCCACTGTGGCTACCCACAGTGCTTGCCATGGGGGCCGCCACTGTGGGCAACCACAGTGGTTGGCACGGGGGCCTCCTACTGTGGGTAACCACAGTGGAAGGGCACCCGACCCACCACTGTGTTTACCCACAGTGGGCGGCGCCCAGTTGCCACTGTGGGGAAAACATAGTGGCGTTCCAGGGATGTCCCGCCCGACGCTCATACAAACTCTCCACCACTCCTCCCTCCATGGCCGCCACCTCTATCGCTCTCCCTCGGCCCTGCACAATAAAATAAAACCCTAACCCAGTTAGGGTTAGAGTAGGTTTGAAAAATAAAGAAAATATAAGATGAGGAAATGGAATATAATAATAAGGTTAGTAGGAATTCCTTGTTTTATAACTTTTAATTTTAGGTTTGTTGTTATTCGAATATGATGTTTTTATTAAATTTTAAATATCTTTTAGAGTGTAATCTTTTAGGAAATTATAATGACTTTTTAAGTTATTTTGACTATATGAGATTATTTAGTCCACCTAAATTTAGGCTATTCCATACTAAATTTTATAGGGAAATTTACATTATAGATTTAATTGACCCTTTAGTTGAATTAGTTTAACCACATTTTAATTATTGTTAAAATAAAATACAGGCATTAATAATCTAAGTGCTAGGCTAATTTATGTAGTTCCTAAAAGCAATTAATGGTTATTGGAGATTAATATTATCTTTGTCAATTAGTTTAGAGAGTTTTGGTTAAATTAATATATTGATTTAAAATTGATGCGATAATAAATAACTCTTTTAGTGTTCTGCATTTAATTTAAATTATTTTCACCTACTTGAGTTAGTGGCAGAGTTAACTCAAAACATAGTTAAGACAAAACTTGTTAGTGCGTTTCGTATTTGCAAATTTAATGTTATTAGGTTGTTACTTTTTTTTTATAAAAATTATCCCATTCGTGCCCAAAACATTTTGGTATCAGAGCAAGGTTTCCAACACTAGGAACCTTTCTCCATTACGTTTCGCTTTAATTATTTAATTAATTAAAGTATATTAATTTTCCATGATATTTAAATTTAATTAATTAAATATTTCTCTGAAAAATTATTTATTTAATCCATTTTATTTTATTTTCTCATAAGGATGCCTCCGACTACGCGACAAGCTCGCAAGCACAGAAGGGGTCCTAGGCGTGTACGCATGGCACGCGAAGAGGTCGATAGGGAGGAATCGGTTCTAGAAGAGAACCCAGAGGCTCCTCCCGAACAACCGGTTGACCCAAACCGAGACATCTTAGAAGCACTCCAAAACCTAATAGGGATAGTCCAGGATAGGCTTCCAGCAGGGGATCATCATGTTGAAAACCAGAACTCAGGGAGCCATAGATCGGCAGATAGGGAATGGAGTAGGAGTCCACCTCCTAATCCTGTAGAGAGTCAGGCTGGGCATGAGCCTGAGTCTGTGCATCTACCAGGACCACCTCCAGTGGTAGAGCCAGTGTATTATGAGAAAGCATGTCGGGGTCTAGGGGATCTAATCAGAGAGGTTATGTGCCTCCAGCCACCATCTTTCGAGGGATCTACCGATGGGGTAGAATCTGAGGCTTGGCTTTTGAGCCTTGAGAGGTGCTTTGCATTGTGCTCTTATGAGAGAAATCTAAAGGTATGTGTAGCAGTCCACCTGTTGAGAGGAATGGCCTCCACATGGTGGAGATGGGAGGAATACAAGTGTGGTTTAGTTGTTGATACTCTCACATGGGATATATTTACAGAGAGGTTTAGGGAGAGGTACTTGTCAGAGCATTATAGATAGCATAGGATAGATGAGTTCCATGACCTCCAATAGAAGGGTCTCTCAGTGACCTAGTACGAGAGCAAGTTCTTTGAGCTCTTGCCATACGTGGACTACCTAAAAGATGAGAAGCTTCTCGTCAACCATTTCATCAGAGGGCTGAATGCCGACATAGCAGGACCAGTGAGGATGTCCACTCCAGGGAGCCTTTGCGTTGCCATGGAGAAGGCCCTGATAGAAGAGGAGATTCAGGTCAGGCCACATGATACAAGGGATCAGTTCCAGAACCAAAACCCTATACCCCAGACATACAGATTTCAGAAACCCCATTGGAAGGGAAATAACAGAAACACATCAGGGTTCTCCAAACCCCCTCCTTCGCAACAGTCACAACAGAACTAGAGGCAGAGGCCTTCGTAGAGTCAATAGGGCACAAAGCCCAAGCAGTGGCAGTCTCAAGGTCAGAGGTGAGATCAGCAAGCTTAGGTTCCTTACACACCTCTGGTGAGGACTCAGTAGTCCTCTAGGGGTGGGTACAGTGGTTTTAGTAGGACAGGGGGACATCCTTTCTATAGGCCTCAGGGTGCCCAGTTTCAGGCACGTGGTGCTTGCTTCACATGTGGAGCCATGGGGCACATGACGAGAGAGTGTCCTCAGGGTCAGATGGTAGGAAATTAGAGGATGGTAGCATCAGAGCCTATAGTTGGAGATATGGGCAGGTCCCATAGGGTCTTCGCAACAGTTGACAACCGCCAGGTAGAGCACCAGGCCACAGTCATTGAGGTTGCAGGTAAGATCAAAGGTAGCAGTGTATCTATATTATTTGATTTAGGAGCTACTGACTCCTTTATATCTTCATTGGTTGTGGAGCATTGTGGGCTAGTGGCAACTAGACAAGGTGTTAGTTGGGAAGTGGAGTTAGCTTCGGGGGCTAGAGTGTCAGTGGAATCAGAGGTTAGGGCATGTCAGCTTCAGATTGGTAATACCACCACCTTAGTAGACCTTAGAGTTACACCAATAGGATCATATGGCATCGTACTTGGCATGGATTGGCTTTATGCCCATAGAGCCAAGATAGATTTCCGCCAGAAAGAAATTGAGTGTGAGGATGATCATGGTTCGCCCATAGTAATCACCGGGATTCAAAGACCCGTGTCTCTTCATATGATTTCCGCAATGCAGCTTAAGCGGAGCATGCGAAAGGGATGTCAGCTATTTTCCATCACCATTAGTGATAGAGAGGAAGAGGATGAAAAGGAAACATCGATTGACAACCATCCTATCCTTAAGGGATACTCAGACATGTTTCCTTCAGAGCTGGCAGGAATGCCACCCCGTAGAGAGATTGACTTTCATATAGACCTTGTACTAAGAGCTGAACTAGTTTCAAGAGCACCTTATAGGATGACCACAAATGAGCTTAATGAGCTCAAGATGCAGCTTGAGGAACTCCTAGAGAAGGGTCACATTCATCCTAGTGTATCCCCTTGGGGTGCACCAGTCATCTTCATGAAGAAGAAGGATGGATCTCTTCAGTTATGCATGGATTATTGTCAGTTGAACAAAGTAACCATCAAAAACCAATATCCCTTGTCTAGGATCGATGATTTATTCGACCAACTTTAGGGTGCCAAAGTATTTTCCAAAATTGATCAGAAGTCAAGATACCATTAGTTGAGGATAGTGGAAAGCAATATCCACAAGACCGCATTTCGCACTAGGTATGGCCACTATGAGTTCACCGTGGTTCCTTTCGGTCTTACGAATGCTCCAGCTATTTTCATGAGCCTCATGAATGGGGTATTCCACACATTTTTGGACCGCTTTGTGATTGTGTTCCTCGATGACATATTGATATATTCTTGGAATGAGAAGGAGCATGAGGAGCACCTGAGACGGGTCTTGCAGTGTTTGAGGGACAATCAGTTGTTTGTCAGTTTGTCGAAGTGTGCCTTCTTTCATTTAGAGGTCAAGTACCTTGGGTACGTTATTTCCGATGATGGGATCTCAGTTGACCCATCAAAAATTAGAGCTATTATGGATTGGCCAGCGCCAACCGGCGTGACAGAGGTCAGGAGCTTCATGGGCTTAACAGGTTATTACCGACGCTTTGTTGAGGGATTCTCTAGAGTCGCGCATCCTATTACTTCTCTTCAACATAAAGGGAAGAAATTTGAGTGGACAGAGAAGTGCGAGAGGGCCTTTCAGGAACTCAAAAAGGCACTTACTAGTGCACCTATCCTTGTAGTACCAGATCCCTCAGCTGACTTCATGGTTTGCACAGATGCTTCCCTAGTGGTTTTAGGAGCAGTCCTTATGCAAGATGGTAGGGCTATAACTTTTGAGTCTAGGAAACTTAAGACTCACAAGCTTAACTACCCTACTCATGACCTTAAGCTTGCAGAAGTAGTGCATGCACTTGTGAGGTGGAGACACTTCCTTTTGGGTCATCATTTTGAGCTTCATTTAGACCATCAGAGCCTGCAATACATATTCACTGAACCAAACCTTAATGCACGTCAAAGGAGATGGATGGAGTTCTTGTGTGAGTATGATTTTGACATTCACTACATCAAAGGGAAAGAAAACGTAGTTGCAGATGCTTTGAGTAGGAGACGTCATGAGGTATACACCATATCTATGGGTACGGATTTGAGAGATCATATACTACAGCAGTTGCTAGAGGATGGATGGTATTTAGAGGTTTGTCAGGTGATACGATCTTAGGAAACTCTAGAAGGGAAATATGTGGATTATTCCTTAGAGTCTGATTAACTATTATACCATAGAGTGCGCATTTATGTACCTTCTTCTGGGGGGTTACGAGAGTTCATTGTCACGAACGCTCATAGAGCCCCTTATGCAGCACATCTTGGAGTTAAGAAGATGCATGTTGACTTAAGACAGTTATATCATTGGCCAAAAATGCAGTAGCTCATTGCTGAGTTAGTAGCCTGATGCCTTGAGTGTTAGAGAGTCAAGGTGGAGCACCACCATCCAAGTGGGTTGCTCCAGTCTCATGCTATACTAGAGTGGAAGTGGGATACTATATCCATGGATTTCATCATTGGTCTTCCTATGTCATCTCGTCACCATGATGCCATCTTGGTGACAGTTGACAAGTTGACCAAACTGGCCCACTTTTCACCAGTTCGGACTACCTTCACAGCACCAGCAGTAGCACAAGTGTTCTTGCGAGACATTGTCAGACTTCATGGTGTTCCATGCAAGATTATTTCTGACAGGAATTCCCTCTTCACTTCTTCCTTTTGGAAGGCATTACAGGTAGCTATGGGCACTAAGCTCAACTTCAGTACAACCTATCATCCAGAAATCAGACAGAGAGGGTTAACCAGGTGTTAGAGGATATGCTTCACATGTACATCATGGATCATCAGACCAGATGGGAAGAGTATCTTCCCTTAGTAGAGTTTGCCTATAACAATGGGCATCACACTTCTTTGGGAATGCCACCCTATCAGGCATTATACAACAGGCCTTGTAGGACACCTTTGAGTTGGGACCGCATAGAGGATAGAGTTTCTATTGGTCCTGAGATAGTTTAGGATATAGAGTAGCAGGTGGATTTGATTAGGAAGCATCTTAGAGAGACACGGGATAGACAGAAGAAGTATGCAGATGCAAGAGGATAGATCATAGCTACTTGGTTGGAGACAGAGTTTTCTTGAGAGTAAGACCACATAAGAGTCCAATCCATTACGGAAAGGGTTCTAAGCTTGCACCTTGCTTTGTAGGACCATTTGAGATCCTTGAGAGGATAGGACTAGTTGCCTATCATTTAGCATTACCACCTAGCCTGTCACGCATCCATGATCTGTTTCATGTATTAGTTTTGAGGAAGTATATCTATGATGAGTCTCATATTTTAGATTGGGATGCCTTGCAGGTGGAGTCGGACGAGCAACTAGCTTTGGAGCCCATTCACATTTTGGCACGCCGGACACTAGCCCTTCGAGGTCAAAAGCTGGACCAAGTTAGGGTCCAGTGGGATTGCTATGATGAGGTTACGGCTTCATGGGAGGATGCAACACATATGAGATCACAGTACCCGCATCTTTTTGATGAACTCCAGGAGGAAGTTCATGCCTAGAGGGAGAGGGTGTGAGGCCCTACCCCAACCCATCCTAGCATTTCAATGATTTTCATGTTGAGACTATTATGGATGCTTTATTTTTATGCATTATGGATTTAGAACTTATATGACTCCATGATTTGGATAACATTGATATACATTGATGCTTCATTTCTATGCATTATAAATATAGAACTCTATATGATTCTAGAATAGGATAAATTTGGGATGATGTATGTCATTATTGGATTTGCAAGACTTTACTATGATGATAGAAATAGGATGCATGTTTTATGTATAGATCAAAATTATGAGGATTATGATAATTGCTTATGTGGATTTATTTGGATATAAGATATATCGATTTGTTTAAATGTAAATTGTATGCAGAGTGTTTGATGTGTATTCTTATTCATGTGTTTAATATTATATGAGGTTATTTGGAATTACTGATGTGTAAATTGAGATGCGCAGGAAAATTATCCATGTGACCATGGAAACATTATGGAGAACCAAACCTAGACCTATGTACATTCGTAAAACAAGGTTTGTCTATTTGGAGAGACAACACCCCGTATGTATCGTATTTTTTTTGTGAATGTAAATATTGCTTTTGTGTTAAATTAAATTATAGATTTGTGTAAATCCAACACGAGACAAATTTCATGTGTAATTTTGTAAAATATTTTATTGTGTCACTTGACACATGTGTTGATTTATGTTATTATTTTTGACTTGTCTCTTGGAGGGAGTTGTTTCAACCATAGCTTTTTCAAATATTTGAATGTGGTTCTAAATTTTCTTTGGGTAGAGAGTCTTTGGGGTGGTTAGCTTAGGTTTGACCCGAAAGTTAACTTCAGATGGGTTTATAAGGGGTCAAATGGACTCCTAGGGGTAGTTTAAAGGTGTTTCCTAAAGTCCATAAGGTATACCTATGGGTTAGGAGTATTTTTAGGCATGTGACTACTCCCATGTGGCTGTTTAGTCACCTCAAAAAGTGGGTTTCCTAAGGTGAGCGAAAATTGAATTTAGAATGCGTCATCTAGGTTAGGTAACCTTCCTTTTTTATGTGAGATCCCTTTCCCACTTTCTCTTACTTTTCCTTTTCAGTTTTAGTAACCTGTGAGAACTCTCACTAAGGCCTTCTTAAGCAAGGATTAGGGACTTGGTGGGTAATCACCCACTCTCCATTATAGGAGATCATGCAATTTTGAAAAGAATAATTTTTGGGATAGAAATTTGGCTAAGTGTAGAAGAAAGGATTGTAGAATTGGGCTACTCATCCTCAAACTAGTTCTAGCATACCTTTGGGGCAGATTGAAGGTTGGTTCATCTTCTCCTTTGTTTCTTTCATGTTGCATGTTTGTGTTGGAAAGATTGTTTGTATGTAAAAGTTGTTTTCTTGTATTTTCTTTTGTGAAAATTATTATGCGTCATATCTTTTATTCTTCTATGCATTTCTTGTGATTTGGGAGTAACCAAGGCCTTCTACTCTTGGGAGGGTAGGATGGTCTTGTGTGTGGTAGAATTTTGACAGCCCTTGAGTGAGAGGCTCTCATTATGAGAGTGAACTCAAGGGGTGTATATGTGACCCTTGCTGCATGGCCTAGTTTATGCATTTGGGGGTCATACGGGGAGAAACTATGGCATGAATGCCTTGGGGGGCATAAGGATGTGGGGTTAATGAACTTGTGATATATCTTTGTTTGCCATGAGGTGGTTTTCTGATCTACCAATCTTGCAGTCTCCTCAAGGTATTTGGTCCACTACCACCCATGTTAAATCATCACATTTTGTGGTGAAGTGTAGCCTTGGTTGGGAAAGTGTTGTTGTGTGTTTTTCCCCTTGTTGTTGTGTTTGCATGTGTGTAACCTGTCTAGGGCTTGGTTCTCGAATCTCGGGGGTGGCTTCTAGTAAGCCTAGGCTAGGAGGTGAGCACTCCATGGTCAAAGCCTTATGATTTATTTGCAGGTTGCTTGGAAAGAAAAGAAAAAGACAAGCTAAGAGTTGTTAGATTTATTTGATTGCAGAAAAAGATTACTGAAAAGGATATTTTATATTTTAAGTTGCAACAATTTAAAGGGAAACTATATGTTGTATCTATTTTGAAAGGAATGTACTCATTTATTTAAAGTCCTCATTTAATAGAAATGAGAGATTAGATGGGTATCTCACCCTTTTGTAATTTTGACTATATTGTCTTTTAAATATGCTTTAAATAAATGCATTATTTTTATTAAGCTATCACTACAAAAATGAAATGTTTATCTTTGGATTAAGTCCCTATAGTTAATGAAAATATATTTGTTGCATGCATGTTATTTCTAAAAATAAAAGTTCAGTTTATTTCCTTATGCATATCTCTAAGAATAATTTAAATAATTCTAGATTAATGTAGTTGCTGAATATATTTTATTAAACTCTATCATTTTCCTTTTATTTATCGCAGAAAATAAATCTAAAAATTAACATGTCTATCTCTAAGATTTATTTTAATGATTCCTAGTCTAATATAGTTGTTGTTTAAATTTATTTAATTATGTCATTTTACTTATTTGCAGAAAATAAATCTAAAGTTAATTAGTCTATCTCTAATTCTAGCAACAAGGTATTAAAAAAAATATACATTGATTTAAATCTAAGAATTTTAAATAATCTGTTCAAAGGTTCAAAAATAATATATATATATTTGCATAGTAAATTTGACCCTAGAATTCATATATATATATATATATATATATATATATATATATATATATATATATATATATATATATATATATATATATATATATATTAATGATTCCTAGTCTAATATAGTTGTTGTTTAAATTTATTTAATTATGTCATTTTACTTATTTGCAGAAAATAAATCTAAAGTTAATTAGTCTATCTCTAATTCTAGCAACAAGGTATTAAAAAATATATACATTGATTTAAATCTGAGAATTTTAAATAATCTGTTCAAAGGTTCAAAAATAATATATATATATTTGCATAGTAAATTTGACCCTAGAATTCATATATATATATATATATATATATTTTAATGATTTCTAGTCTAATATAGTTGTTGTTTAAATTTATTTAATTATGTCATTTTACTTATTTGCAGAAAATAAATATAAAGTTAATTAGTCTATCTCTAATTCTAGCAACAAGGTATTAAAAAAAATATACATTGATTTAAATCTGAGAATTTTAAATAATCTGTTCAAAGGTTCAATATATATATATATATATTTGCATAGTAAATTTGACCCTAGAATTCATATATATATATTTATTTTAAATAAATAAGGAAAAAAATAAAATAAAATAAAGAATTTTTAAACTTAAAAAAAAAAAAAACTAAACGAGGGTTTTGAGGCTGAACCCACTGTGTATAAACATAGTGGGCGGTGTGGCTCAGGCCGCCATTGTGGCTACCCATAGTGGTCGGCACGGGGGCTGCCACTGTGGGCAACCACAGTGGTCGGCATGGGGGCCTCCCACTATGGGTGAACACAGTGGAAGGGCACCCGGCCCGCCCACTGTGTTTACCCACAGTGGGCGGTGCTCGGCCGCCACTGTGGGGAAAACACAGTGGCATTCCGGGGATGCCTCGCTCGGTGCTCATACAAACCCTCCACTGCTCTTGCCTCCATGGCCACTGCCTATAGCCACCTCCGCCGCTCTCCCTTGGCCCTGCACAATAAAATAAAACCCTAACCCGATTAAGGTTAGGGTAGGTTTGAAAAATAAAGGAAATATAGGATGAGGAAAAGGAATATAATAATAAGATTAGTAGGAATTCCTTGTTTTATAACTTTTAAGTTTAGAGTTTTTTGTTATTCTATTATTTAGGAAACAAAAGAATTCTATATATATATATATTTACACATGATTATATATATGCATGTAAAGGTCTAATTTTTGGATTATCATTTTATAATGTATTTATATTTTATGTATGTTTTATATAAACATATGGGCATGTAAATATTCGAATATGATGTTTTTATTAAATTTTAAATATCTTTTAGAGTGTAATCTTTTAGGAAATTATAATGACTTTTTAAGTTATTTTGACTATAGGGGTTTATTTAGTCCACCTAAATTTAGGCTATTCCAGACTAAATTTTATAGGGAAATTTACATTATGGATTTAATTTACCCTTTAGTTGAATTAGTTTAACCACATTTTAATTATTGTTAAAATAAAATACAGGCATTAATAATCTAAGTGCTAGGCTAATTTATGTAGTTCCTAAAAGAAATTAATGGTTATTGGAGATTAATATTATCTTTGTCAATTAATTTAGAGAGTTTTGGTTAAATTAATATATTTATTTAAAATTGATGAGATAATAAATAACTCTTTTAGTGTTCTGCATTTAATTTGAATTATTTTCGCCTACTTGAGTTAGTGGCAGAGTTAACTCAAAACATAGTTAAGACAAAACTTGTTAATGTGTTTCATATTTGCAAATTTAATGTTATTAGGTTGTTATTTTAAAAAAAAAAAATTTATCCCATTCGTGCCCAAAAGTTTGGGCATGACAGGCCAATAACCTAGAGTGCATTGCTCATCACAAAAGGAGCCTTACTGACTACATAGAAATCCATACTACAATCCGAAGAAGTGTTGAACTACAAAAGATAACATCTTTTATGCCTGAGTATAGTTCTGGTTAAGCTCAATATCGGAGGACTAAATCATCTTACATAAACCCAATTCGATCTCCAATGATCGACCAAATCCTCTACCTGAATGATATTACATACATTCCTTTACCATGACCTTTAGCATAACCATGATGATCTACAATGAGATCTTACATCTATATATACAAACCCTTGACTATAAACAATTAGATCAGCCACCAGATAATAAACCAATTACATAATTACAAACCATGTCAGCCTTAGACCAAACAAATAATATCCAACACATAAGACATTTTGGAAACACATCGAGAGGTCCAATCCACACGTTACATTAAAGCCGGTCCATAACCTAGATCAACCGGGACCCAGAATATGTCCACACGCTACAACAATGATCTCCATCTACCAAGTATTAAACATGATCATCAACAGCATCCTAAAACTCCACCAAAATCTGCACCAACACCACTTCTGCAATTCATCAAAGATCTTCATCAAAAGCTCTACCGGTGAAACCCTCATCAAAACCAGAAACTGAGCTTCTAAGCAAGCAAGATAGCATCCGATCACTAGACCAAAATCAATTGACTGAATATGAGCATGATTATCATGAACAAGCCAATTCCATAACCAAATAATACCGAAGCCTATAGGATCATGCCGGATCCAAATCAACCAGAAACCACTCAACCTACCAGGACTAGAAGGGTGTCGGTAAAGCATCCAAATAGCTAGTCTTGGCATCAATGACAAAACATCAATGCAACACATAATCAATTCCACCAAATGGCCAACAGTTATACTCATTACAAATTTCAAACCTAAGAATCATGATACACATGCTACACCACAAGCTACTACACAACCTTGAATTCTAGACTTAATCCAGACCCAAACACCATTACCCAAAGAAACAAGTAAGAATAGGACCAAGATACACACTAATACCAACGATCAACACCATATCCAACAACTTGAAAAATATTGATCACCAACACATCTTCTGGAGCAGAAAAAGTTCCAGGAACACACATTCCAAATCACCAATATCAAGAACAATAGAGACATTAATGCCAACCAATATGTTGACATCAATGACAACCGATTAACAACACCATCCCATCCACAACAATCACATCTATAGAAACATGCTCCTTAATTCAACAATGTTACTCTTCCATCCCAATCCAACATTTCTAATTTCAACCCATCCACTGAAGCAATCATTAATAGCCTAACTCAAACTATATCATCCTTGTAACAACAAATAGCTTCCATGAACCAATCCAAGTTTAATGTGCTCACATTTGATGTAGAGAGTCCATTATCTAACGAAATTGTTTGTGTTGTCCCACCTAAACATGTAGAACTCCCTCAATTGGAGCTTTATAATGGAAAAGGTGATCCTTTGACTCATGTGAAAACATTTCAAACTTTGTGTAGTGATTTTGATCATGATAAAAGAATTTTGGCTAAATTGTTTACTAGAACATTTAGAGATAAAGCTTTGCAGTGGTATTGTTTTTTGCCTCCTTGTTCAATTACATAATTTCAACAATTGGCTAATGTTTTCATTCAACAATTTCATAATAATATTGGTCCTAAGATTACTTTGACTATTTGATTCATTGTAAGAAAGGTGTTAAAGAAACAGTGACTAATTTTATTGGTAGATATAAGCATTTGTATTCTCAAATTTCTTATCCAATGCCCAATCAAGATGTTCAAAGAATTTTTATTTGTAATTTGTAAAAAGACATTAGGGATAAACTTCTCTTTTTTGAGTTTACTTCCTTTATGCAGTTGTGCATAGTGCTTTATAACTATCAACTTCAAGTGAGACAATTTGAACAATATTCTTCAATGGCTTCGATTGATAAGAATGAAAGTTCTCAACAACCTTTTGTGAAGTTTAAACTTAACAAGGGATTAAAAATTTCAATGACAACAACAATACTCAAGTAGTAGCTGTAACAATAGGTGTGCCTCCTTTATCCAAGTATTTTAGAAAATAATTTACTCTTTCTGAATCTTTGTATAGAATTATGATATAATTATTGAACAAAAATGTGTTGAAACTTCTTCCCATAAAAAAAATTGACACATCCAAACCTTTGCCACCTTATCATGATGGCACATCCAAATTCAGAAGCAAGAGGAGAATTAATAGAATTATGATTGGTAAAATTTATGAAGTTGTAAATGAGACAGAGAAAATAATAAAAGACTTTTTTTTAGAGCTGAGATATGAGGTGAATCAGGCAGAGGTTGCCACCCACCTAGTAGAGCACATTCTTGGAGACACTTCCATTCTGGAAGTAACTACAAAAGTCTCTGGTGGTCTAAAGGATTGACCATTTGTTGATCTGGTTGAGAAAGATACTACACAAGATGCACCTACTAAGAATCAAACAACAAATATCTCTGTTGGAAACCAATAACACTAAGAGGGGGGGGGGTGAAAATAGAAGATTTTAGCCTTAAAAAAACATTCATATACCAACCGGTATACTGGTATAAATAGAATTGAAAGAAATAATGCAACCAATTAGCCATACACATAAATGAGTACCATAACACACAAGTTTATACGTGGAAAACCTCAATGAAGAAAAACCATGGTAGGCTTTGTGACCCACAATATCAATTCACTAGCCATATGAAAAGATATTACAATATATGATGGATCTGCACTTGCAGGAAGGCTTACAGTCTAGAGAACATTGCTCATCACAATAGGAGTCTCACTAACTACATAACAATCCAGACAACTATCTGGAGAAGTATGAACTGCTTAGTATAACATCTCCTATGCCATAATACAATTCCAGTTTAAGCTCTATCTATTCCGGTTAAAACCCTAAACCTCAATACCGGAATAACCCTTATAATGAATTCCTCACATACATAGTCCCTTTGATATATTTCACATTACATTACATCCATATATTCATTCCACATGTCTATCCCTATTTCCTTATTCATGCAAAATGATATAATCAATCTCCCCTATACCCTATACAAATTTATGCCTTATGTCGGCTTACAAGGATATATACAATATCATATTTCATGTCGGCCATATAACATAAATGAATAAGCATTAAAACAAGTTTCCGATGTCGGATCCAAGATGTGTCGGCCTCCAATATCAATGACCTTTACCATACCATGTCGGTCTGCATTGTCGGTGACCAAAGAAATCTTCTATCCTACTGCTGTAGAGTCTTTGAAGTGCCTATCGGTACACCATATGAAGTCAGAACCCAAAATCATGTTTCCATCAATGACAACATAATGAAACCTAACCAATAGATGTAAATTTCCAAAAATCTTCCCCTTTGGCATTGATGGCAACACTCATGTGAAAAATGGTCATGGTTTCAACTGTCGGTTCCATCCTGCTCTGCTCCCCCTGAGCTAAATATGCAAAATGCTCCAATACTCCAAAATTCCAAAGACTCTATAACTCCCCCTAATGTATGCAATCCTTGCAATCCTTTTTTACATCTATACTTCTCTCCCTTTGACATCAATGCCAAAAAAAATATGTCAAAGAATAATAGCTATACACTGAATACCTCCAAAAATGTCTTACCAAAGCTTGACCAATTTCAAGATTTTTGGGTAAGATTTCTCCAGTAACTCCACATATGTATCCCAACCGGTTTTAAATATGTCAGAGATAGATACAAGTCCACTTAGTAAATATGCAAGTGATTCCTTCTCAGTGACTTATGCTGGTGTGGGCTTACCAAGCATATTCATGCATTCCTTCTTATGTACACCAAGTGAATCCAATCTTGGACTCACCAAACCTCTGAGACTTCTGGCTCTCCGAATGATCTTATCTCTTTCCTTTTCAAGAGCAGAAATTTGATTATCCAAAGTTAAAAATTTTCCATCAATAGATGTGGTCAGTGAAGTTATTCCATCAAAAGAGTTAGCAATACTAGCAATTTTGTCTTGTACCTCTTTTATCTTTTCATCTACTTTTGTTGTAAGAATATCAGTATTGCAACATACCCTAAATATGTTAGTACCTTGTTTCAAATAATTTTCAATTTAAATTAACTTCTCCTCGATCTTTTCTTCTCTCTATCAATGATCTGATAAAAAGTGGCTCTCTTAGCCAAAGTGAATTTTTCAAGTGCTAGCCAGTTAGAGATCTGCTGTAATGATTGAAAATCTTTAGACATGTGTTCTGTTATTATCTTAATATTTTCAAAAGGGCTTTCTTCATTCTCAATCTTACATTCTGGGACCAATCTATGCAAAACAGTTATGGATTGATCTATAATCCCTTTGTCTATGGTTCCCTCATTCATAAGTTTCTTAGAAACCATCATCATCAGCTCTATGGGACTCATCTTTGTGATGTTTTTCTTCTCAATTAGACAAGTGTCAATTGTCAATAATGATGTGCCAACAACTAGTTCCCTATTGGATTCCCCTATTTTCTTTGGTGATTTAACTTTTATTGCCTCCTCAATTGCACCAGTGGCTTTGCCACTTGGTGCAGTCTGTGCAACTTTCGGTTCCTCTCTATGAAAAGTATCCTCAACCTGTACATTAATATCCAGAGGACAAGTGTCCTCAATGTTAGTATCATGTAAAATGTTCTTAGCATTAACCGGTGTCTCTGTATTTGTTGTACATTTGTGTTTACGGTGGCTCAATTTCCACTATCTTGATATTCTTGAAAACTAAGGGTGGAGTACCCATAATCTCTTTACCTTTCCATTCAACCGTTGTATCTACAGTATCAGTATTTGTCTCCGGTGAAGTGAAGAATCCTCTATGCTCCCCAAAAAAATTTATCCAACCCTTTTGTGTTTTTTTTATTATCTCATTCATTCTTCCTAACATTAGGCTATTTATTCTATGTTTGTTGTTGAATACCTTTCTATCTACAGCCTCAATTGTCTTCTCCATCTCATCTAGAGTTATAGCAACACATATAGCTAAAAGTTCTTGCATTGCAGATAACCTTCTTGATAGTTCTGATACATAATATAAGTACAGATCCAATAGCCAACAAGATGAGAGGGGGGGTTAATCATACAAACTTAATCTTCCATAAAAATATCAGATTCAACCTCGGTAACATATACTTCAGTAATATAACCAAAATTGCTAAACATGCAAACTCAAAAGCATATAAACATCATAAGCCTCATAACACCAGATTTAACGTGGAAACCCAAATAGGGAAAAACCACTGTGGGATTTCGGACCCACTAAGAAATATACTCTTCTAGAGTATGCTCGATTAAAAGCAAATCCTGTTAAAGATTACAAACACATTGCTAGATGTGACCCGGTTAAGGGATTTCCCTCAGATCTGTTAGGATCTTCACCTTGTTAGAAGTGACCTTGTTAAAGGATTTCAAACACTCAATCAAAATGTCACCTTGCTAGAAGATTTACAAATAAGACTGTTAAGTCCACTCAGTTAAGAGATTTTCTGTCACTTTCACAAAATAACAGTAATAAATATCTATCTGCAACTTCACATCTAAAATGCTAAAGCAGATTCTTATTTGCTCAATACAATCTAGACATAGAACTAATCATGTCCATCTGTTAGGCTTCTATACTCTATTATTCAAACAGGACTTCAAGCTTCTATGCTCGGTAATCACTATGTAGCATCCCTGTGCATACACTTGCCCGCATGCATTGTTTATCAACAGTTCCCTACTTATAAACAATTAGCTAACTGCTTAATCTCCTTGATCACATTTCCCATGATCAATCATATCCATCAGATCTTCAATCTTGTCCAGGTTCAATGCATCTTTCGATCTAAAAATGTTTTACCTTGCCTTGGAAATTGCATATATTTCTTGGAACTTGTGCTAAGGTATTGCAGTTCAATCTAAGCTATAGATCTTCCTGCCGATCTTCCTTTGCCATAGATTCATTAACAAACTTTATTTACATCATACCAATCATTTAATCAGTTCCAGCTCATCAGCTTCCTTCATTAAATAATGCATGTAAACATTTAATGCATTCTGTTACAACTCGGTTACAACTTGGTGAATACTAAACTTCACTCAGTAGACATTCCGCCTTCATTAACCGATAGCGATAACCTTAGGGTTTACCGAATAGGTTCCTTAGGGTTTACCGACTAGGTTCTTTGCTTGGTAACATAGTATAGTATTAACCTTACAATTTACAACATATGTATGATGTTAAAACAATCTAAACATCATGATCTCATCATTGTCTGACTCAGTAATAGTTGCCCATTGAATACCTTATTCATCCTCTTATTCATCATAAACTTTCTGTGTCTTTTACCGACATCTTTATATTCTTCAAATCATACTTCTCAAGATATGGCAACATCATACTGAATTAGAAAATCAATTTCTTGACATCAATGACAAAATAATAATATTAAGATAGTAAACATCCTTAATCAGTTATATCCATAATCATCAACAACCTTCTCAATGTCCTTATTGAAATGCCAACAATCTTCCATTGTTTGTTATAATGCCAAATGCTAACAATCTCCCCCTTTGGCATGGCAAAACCAATTGATTTGACCTGAAAAGATTTAGATTGGTGTGATTCTAAAATGCTGAAATTCTCTCCCCCATATATTAGACTTCTCCTATTTTCTTCAGTCTTTTCAATCAGTCTTCTCTCCCTTATATTAGTCTTCTCCCCTTTATATTAGTCTTCTCCCCCTTTGACAACAATGCCAAAAAGTAAAGAACTAAAACATAATTTCTGTCACTGAGAAGTGATTTCCTATTGTTGTGTATCAACTAAGTCTCAGTCACAACATTATGTCATCAATTCCTATTCCCTATATGGTATCCTGTATTGTTTCCTACACACCTTTAGAAAACCTCCTAAAGTGTGTAAATCAGCATCAACTCCTAAAAGATATTCAATACAGTCATTGGATTGATGCTTTCACCGAACTTGGTCAGTGAGTAGAAGATAGGGGTAGTTCCCCTAACTTACTTCTGATATATTCAAAAGTGTCCCTTGGTAGTGGTTTGGTGAAGATATTTTCTATTTGTTCCTTTGTGCTAACATACTCCAAGACCACTTTCTTCTCTCAGATAATGACATTTGATAGAGATGTGCTTTGTCTTAGAGTGCATAACAAGATTTTTTGAAATGTTAATGGCACTAGTATTGTCACAGAATATAGTTACTGGCTTGGTAACTTTCTCATTTATACCTTCCAATAGTTGTTTGATCCATGCTATATTAGTACAATTCAATGTTGCAACAATGTATTCAGCTTCTGTTGTTGACTGTGAAACACATCCTTGTTTCTTGCTAAGCCAACTCACTAGTCTTTCTCCTAAAAAGAAAGCTCCTCCACTTGTGCTTTTTCTGTCATCAATGTTACATGCCCAATCAGCATCAGTATAAACTATTAAATCAAAATCATTTCCTTTATGATATACTAAGCCATAATCCTCAGTGCCTTTCAAGTATCTAAAAATTCTTTTGATTGCTATCATGTGTGTTTCCTTGGGATTTGTAGAGAATCTTGCAACTATACCTACTGCATGTGCGATGTTTGGTCTGTTGTGAACAACATATTGTAGCTTCCCAATCATGGATCAGTAAAGTGTCTCATCAACAGATGCAGATTCATCATTCTTTGATAATTTACAGTTGGTATTCATAGGAGTACTTACTGGTTTTGAATCCTCCATTCCAAATTTCTTCAAGATTTCCTTTATGTACTTGGATTGAGTAATGAAAATCTCATTTTTCATTTGCAGTATTTGTAAACCTATAAAATACTTTATCTCACTGATTAATGACATCTCAAATTATTTGCTCATTTCATTTCCAAAGTTCTTACATAGAGAGTCATTTCCACAAAATATAATATCATCAACAAATATGGTTGAGATTAGTATTCCATTTTCATCATTCTTCATGTACATGTTGTTGTTCTCACTTGTCCTTATAAAACCAATCTTAATCAAATAAGAGTACAATCTTTCATACCATGCTCTGGGTGCTTGTTTCAAACCATATAAAGCTTTGTTCAATTTACATACCTGATCTTTATTATTGTCTTCAACAAATCCTTTAGGTTGTTCAATAAAAACTTCTTCTAATATTCCATTCAGAAATGCAGATTTGACATCCATTTGATATACCTTGAAGTTTTTGAAAGCAACATATGCCAACAATGTTCTTACTCCTTCAAGTCTAGCAACAGGTGCAAAAGTTTCACCATAATCAATTCCTTCTTCTTGAGCATAACCTTTGCAAACTAGTCTTTCTTTGTTTCAAATGACCTCTCCTTTTTCATTTAGCTTGTTTCTCAAAATCCACTTTGTACCAATTACATTTTTGTCCTTCGGTCTTGGGATTAGTGTCCATGTGTCATTCTTCTTGATTTGATCAATCTCTTCTATCATAGAATTTATCCAATCTTCACTGTTAAATTCCTCTTTCACTATTCTCGGTTCAAATTCAGATATCAGACATGTGTTCTGTCTCAGTTTGTTCCTTGTCATCACTGGATCATCCTTATCTCCTATAATCTGACTCGGTGCATGATGTCTTCTGACATACTTGGCTAATACAGGCTCAGTATGCTCTGTATGATCTTCTTCATCACTCGGTAACTGGATATTCTCTTCATTTTCTTCTACAGTCTTCGCAGTAAGACTTGTTGGTTGAACATAGACAAATTTATCATAGTCTTCTGGTTCCTTGGAATTTCCTTCATCATTTCTTTCTGCAAATTCATCAATTTTCACATTTGCACTTTCTACTATTTTATTAGATGATTTGATCAGACATTTAAATGCTTTTCTTCTAGAAGAATAACCTAGAAATGTTCCTTCTTCACTTTTATGATCAAACTTGCCATTTCTATCATCTTTGTGAACATAGCATCTACTTCCAAAGATTTTAAAATAACTTACATTGGGTTTCTTGTCATACCAGATTTCATAAGGTGTCTTCAAAGTTCCTTTCTTCAGTTGTACTTGGTCCAGGGTGTAAACTGTTGTGCTTATTGCTTCTCTCCAAAATGTTTGTGGTACTTTCTTTTCAATCATCAGTGTTCTAACACAATCCACAATAGATCTGTTTCTTCTCTCAGCTATTCCATTCTGCCTTGGAGTTCTCGGTGCAGAAACTTGTCTTTTAATACCATGATCATTATAGTATAAGTTGAATTCATCAGATGTGAACTCTCCTCCTCTATCTGATCTAAGACATTTCAGTTGTCTTCTTATTTCATTTTCAACTCTTGCCTTGTACCATTTAAACATTTGAAAAGCTTTTGATTTATCTCTTAAAAACATTACTGACATCATCCTTGAATAGTCATCCACAAATAATATGAAATATTTATCACCATAATAACTTTGAACTTTCATAGGACCACAAAGATCAGTGTGCACAAGATCTAAAATTCCCTTAGAAGTGTAAGACTTACTTGTAAAGCTTGATCTTGTCATCTTACCCATCTAGCATCCTCAGCACATAGCATTCTTAGGTTTTTCAAGACTCGATAGACCTCTTACTCGGTGCTTCTTGCTTATTTTGATCAGATTATCAAATTTTACATAACAAAACCTTTTATGCCATAACCAGGTATCAACTATCTTTGCATACAAACACTTGTTCTGAGTTGAGTCAAGGTGAAATGTGTTACCTTTTGTTTGTGTCCCGGTAGTAGCTAACTTTCCATGCTTGTCATGAACTTTGACAATTCCTTTATGAAATTCTATTCCGTCACCTGTGTTGTTTAGCTGTGCTACACTCAACAAATTGTATTTCAAACCTTCAACCCAATAAACATCATTACATCTTGCATTGTCAAGAAGTGTTATAGATCCTTTACCTTTCACCGGACATGGTGCATCATTACCAAATCTTACATAGCCTCCATCATAATATTCTAATATAACAAACTTGTGTTTATCTCCTATCATATGATGTGAGCATCCACTATCTGTGATCCAAGAATCATTTTTACTTATATGAGATAGTAGGGCTTTTTCTTCATACCTTTCTTCATTTGATCCATCTTTGATAGCCACATAAACTACTTCCTTTGTATCAGTTTCATCTAATTTATCATCGTTAGATTCCTCATCGGCTATTAAGCATGTCTTTCTATCTCTTCTTCTAAAATCTCGGTGTCCTTTGTAATGATTGTCTTTCTGTCTATCATCTCGGTAATCTTTTTCAGTAGATTCTTTGTCAGGATAGTTAGAAGCCATATGTCCAATTCTATCACAATTAAAACGTTTCAAGGGTAGCTTTCCTTTGTACTTACCTTTTCCTCTTGGTAACCTTCTGGCTAATAGTGCTTGAAACTCTTCCTGCTTTCTAATTTCCTCATATAGTTTGTGTACTTCTTCCATGTTCTTACAAAATCTTTCACTTGCTCCACTGTGATCTCCTTCAGAGTACTTATACTTTCTTTCATTGTAATCATTAGATTCATCAAGATGAAAAGAACTAAATGCAGATTCAACTTTATTTACCGAAGATCCATGTTTATCAAAGTTACTTAACTCAAATGCATGTAGCTTACCAATAGTAGCATCTAAAGAAACTGGCATATTAGGTACAAACCTCAGTTCATTGATTGCAGAGACTCGGATTGCATAAGCTGGTAGAAGTGTTCTTAACAACTTACTTGTTATATCCTTTTCTTCAATAGTTCCACCTGCTCCTTTGATTTGATTGACAATCTCCTTTAGTCTTGTATTGTACTAAGTTATGTTCTCACCTTCATTCATCCTCATAGATTCAAGTTGTCCTCTTAGACTATCTACTTTTGCTCTTTGAACATGTTCATCTCCTCCATATACTGATATGAGCTTATCCCACATTGCCTTTACATCATTGTAGCCTTCTAGGTCATTAAACTCTGAATCGGCAATGCAGATGTTATTTCAATCATTGCTTGGATATGTTCTTGCTTTGCCTTTATCTCTTCCATAGTCAATGGATAGGTGCTCGGTGTAACAAAATCATTCTCCAGATAGTATACAACATATTCTCCAACTCCTGATAGGTGCAGCTTCATCCTTTTCTGCCATGTAGAGAAACTTGACTTGTTCAGCTTTGGTGCATCCCTCTTGTACATCTTTGGATCTTTAACTCAAGTGCCTTTAAACTTTTCTTTCAGAGTCCAAAGCTCTAATACCAATTGATAGTTCTAATACTTAATATAAGTACAGATCCAATAGCCAACAAGATGAGAGGGGGGGGGTGAATCATACAAACTTAATCTTCCATAAAAACATCAGATTCAACCTCCATAACATATACTTCAGTAATATAGCCAAAACTGCTAAACATGCAAACTCAAAAGCATTTAAACATCATAAGCCTCATAACACCAAATTTAACATGGAAACCCAAATAGGGAAAAACCACTGTGGGATTTCGGACCCACTAAGAAATATACTCTTCTAGAGTATACTCGGTTAAAAGCAAATCCTGTTAAAGATTACAAACACATTGCTAGATGTGACCCGGTTAAGGGATTTCCCTCAGATCTGTTAGGATCTTCACCTTGTTAGAAGTGACCTTGTTAAAGGATTTCAAACACTCAATCAGAATGTCACCTTGCTAGAGGATTTACAAATAAGACTGTTGAGTCCACTCGGTTAAGAGATTTTCTGTCACTTTCATAAAATAATAGTAATAAAAATCTATTTGCAACTTCACATCTAAAATGCTAAAGCAGATTCTTATTTGCTCAATACAATCTAGACATAGAATTAATCTTGTCCATCTGTTGGGCTTCTATACTCTATTATTCAAATAGGTCTTCAAGCTTCTATGCTCGGTAATCACTATGTAGCATCCCTGTGCATACACTTGCCCGAATGCATTGTTTATCAACAATTCCCTATTTATAAACAATTAGCTAACTGCTTAATCTCCTTGATCACATTTCCCATGATCAATCATAGCCATCAGATCTTCAATCTTTTCCAGGTTCAATGCATCTTTCGATTTGAAAATGTTTTACCTTGCCTTGGAAATTGCATATATTTCTTGGAACTTGTGCTAAGGTATTGCAGTTCAATCTGAGCTGTAGATCTTCCTGCTGATCTTCCTTTGCCATAGATTCATTAACAAACTTTATTTACGACATACCAATCATTTAATCAGTTCCAGCTCATCAGCTTCCTTCATTAAATAACGCATGTAAACATTTAATGCATTCTATTACAGCTCGGTTACAACTCGGTGAATACTAAACTTCACTCGGTAGACATTCCGCCTTCATTAACCGATAGCGATAACCTTAGGGTTTACCGACTAGGTTCCTTAGGGTTTACCGACTAGGTTCTTTGCTTGGTAACATAGTATAGTATTAACCTTACAATTTACAACATATGTATGATGTTAAAACAATCTAAACATCATGATCTCATCATTGTCTGACTCGGTAATAGTTGCCCATTGAATACCTTATTCATCCTCTTATTCATCATAAACTTTCTATGTCTTTTACCGACATCTTTATACTCTTCAAATCATATTTCTCAAGATATGGCAACATCATACTGAATTAGAAAATCAATTTCTTGACATCAATGAAAAATTAATAATATTAAGATAGTAAACATCCTTAATCAGTTATATCCATAATCATCAACAACCTTCTCAATATCCTTATTGAAATGCCAACAATCTTCCATTGTCTTTTATAATACCAAATGCTAACACTTCTAGCATCTAACATGTTGTATAGCTTTGTCAGTATTTGATTTTCTATTTCAATTAATGCTTTCTTATAGATATCTAAATATAGAAGAGTTTCTTCCTCTACCTCTCTCAGTTCACCATCTTCAAATGTATCAGAATAAGATTTAACATTTTTAGCATCCCATCCTTAGTTATATCATCTACAATTTTAATACTTGTCTTAGGTGGAATAATTGTTACATTACCAGTCTCAAGTGCCAAATCAATGTCACTCTTCTTCCTCCTTCTGGCAGTACCAGATGTAGCTAATGGTGTAGCCTTGGGTGCCTGCTTCTGTGGCGGTAATTTGATTGTAACCATCCTAACTGGTTGTTTCTTTGCTTCCACTTTAGGTTCTTCCATTTTCTTCCTCACAACCCTTTTGAATGCTAATGGTGTGTCATCTTTAGGCTTAGAATCTCTAGTCACAGGTTCACCTGTGAACTACTGGATCCTTCCTCGTTCTCCCTTTCTTCGGGATAGCATCAATGAGTGCCTAAGTCCTCTATATGACAATGAATGTTGTTGGCATTATGTGAACCAGTATGAGAACTAGTATGTGGACATAATGACATTGTATGTTGTCATTGATGTCAATATGATGAAGAGAAGAAGAACCAGTATAACACTATGAACCAGCATTTGTGCCAAAGTGAAGTGGTGTGTTTGTTTAAAGATGAACTGGCACAAGGTTATGGGAACCGACACATGGAAGCGGTGTATGACTATTGGTTGGTGGTCTCAACTTCAGGGTTTCCAGTTGGAGTGCTTCAAGCCTGTATGGCTCAATCGGTGACATTGTGTGATAAGTTAGCATTGTAAAGAAGAATAGATTGTGTTGCCACGTAAGCCTATGTGCGTGAAGGATCTTGCATGAGGGAGATTGCTCCTATTTACCTCGGGAATGTGCGAAGTCTGTAAAACGATGATAATGTGTGATGGGTTATCAGTCGCCATAAAATCGGTGGAAATGGATGATGGAGAATGTCTTGAGATTGGATCAAGACTATTGCATTTAATGCAGTGTTCTCAACGGTCAGGAATGAACCATTTGAATTCCTTAACCTAACAGTTTTAGGGTTTAGGGTTTATGCTACCGACCTGTTTGTTGTTCTATAAGGTCAATGTTTTGATTCTTCCAGAGGTTGTTGGAAAAAGTTGTGTGTGTGTATCTAAGAGAAGAGATACGTGATTCTTGCCAGACCAAAGGAGAGAAGTCATATCTGTAGAGTGTAAATGCAGAAGGTGAAGAGGAGCTTAAGCGGATCTACATTGGCATTGAGTGCTATTATCAGGTCATTGATATACCTATTGATCTTTAACCACCTCAATAGTTGTGAAATCCCCTAATAGGGTAGCCTTAACTGGCTTGTTGAAAATCCTTTAATAGGGTAACTCGAAGCTACTGAGTCATTGATATCCTTTAGCTATTGAGTTCTTGAAATCCTCTAACAGGGTAACCTCTAATAGGGTTTAACCCTTAGCCGGGTATTGTAGCCATCCCTTAACCGGGTGATCCCTAATAGGATTTGTTCCTAACAGAACCTATTTTATCTATCTTTAACCAGACAACGCTCCTAACAGAGCGAACTTCTAAAGAGTTCAAAAAGCAGCTTGTGGGTATTCATCCCCACCGTGATTTTTCCCAGTTGGGTTTCCACATGAAAAATAAGTGTGTCGTGTGTGATGCTTTTATCTTGTGATGCTTTGTTATTGCATGTTAAGCATATGATGGTTCTATGTTTTATGCTTGTCAATAAAACATGTTGAACTAGCTATTGTGAAGATCTGATGATAGATTACCTGTTCATGCATAAGGGTGAAATGGTAGTATAGTATTGAGCTAAGAGGAAAGATAAGTGAGTAACCGGTTTATGATTGTTTTAGTTGTTCTGGGTTTTACCAGTTGCACTCTGTTTCAAACCAGTGTCACTGTTTGCCAGTCATTTAAAGTATCTGCTGTCAAACCGATTTAGGACTATATTTTTGTCTGTACTAATTCACCCCCCCTCTTAGTACTGGTTTGGTACTATTCATTCATCATTGAGTTATCAATTGGTATCAAAGCATCCTCCAGGTCCTTTGTGTTATAAGCTTAACTGCTTGAGGTAAAGATCCCAGTCTAATGATGAAGAGGGAAGGTCCAAAGTTTAACAGAGAAAACTTTAGTATATGGAAAGATAGAATGAAGATATTCATTAGAAGCATGGGTGCTCAACATTGGAGCTATGTTGAGAATGCCTATGTTGCCCCTACCGGTACTCTCACCGATGATCAAAAGAGAGAAATATAGGAGAATGGGAAAGTCATGAAAGCCCTAATTAGTAGCTTATCCGACATTGAGTTCATTGATGTCCAAGATAAGGTAAATCCCAAAGAGGTATGGGATACTCTTGAAAATATCTATGGCGGTGATGAGCATGTAAAACAAGCTAAGGAAGAAAGCCTGAGAGGGAAGTTTGAAGACATGCGGATGGTTGAAGGTGAGACCATTCAACAATATGGTATAAGAATCAAAACCATTGTTGGAGATATCAAGAGTGCAAGTGGTAAAATGGAAGATTCCACTATGGTAAGAAAAGTCCTGAGATCTCTATTATCGGTCTATGCAATAAGGGTTGCTGCTATTCAGGAACTGAGATCAATAGACAAGACTAAGGTATCCCTAGACTCCATCATTGCAAAGTTAACAGCTTATGAGCTAAATATTTTTGATGGCAATGTTCAAAAGACTGAATCAACTTTTAAAGCTTCTGTTGCACCACCTAGAAAAGGAAAAGAAGCAAGCACCAGTGCTGAAACAAGACAAGGCAGAGTAATGGATGATGAGGAATTTCTAATGGAGTTTGAAGGTCTTCTTGTAAGGAAACTTCCTAAAGGAACCGATAAATAAAGAGGTAAGCTTCCTTTGAAATGTTTTTCTTGCAACTGGATAGGACACATTGTTGTGAACTATCCTAATGGTGATAACAAGGACAAACCGGAAAGATTCAAGAAATTCAAAGGAGGAAACTGGAGAAACTGTTTTGTGGCAGTTGATGAAGGTGTCACAGATGAGGAATCAGAGGATGAAGAAAATGAAGACATTATGTTTGTTGCTATCAAGGAAGATGTGTCAGACAAGAAGCCTCTTGTCTCCCGGTTTGATAATTCCAATGAGTGGATCATTGACAGTGGCTATTCTCACCATATGACTAGTGACCGGAGCAAGTTTCTACCCTTGGAAGAATATGATGGTGGTGTGGTTCACTTTGGAAATGATGCACAATGCATGGTCAAAGGCAAAGGGTCCATCTCTCTGAATAGAAAGAGTAGTGCTGACAATGTATATTGGGTTGATGGTCTCAGACACAACCTTCTGAGTGTTGCCCAGCTGAATGATAGTGGTCTCACTCTGGAATTCAGGAATGGAGTGTGCAGAATCAAAGGAAAGAATGGTGAACTGGTGGCCACCGGCATGCAGACCAAAGGTAACTTATTTAAGCCGAATGCAAATATAAGTAAATGTCTTATGGCAAAATTTGATGATAACTGGATATGGCATAGGAGACTCTGTCATGTAAACTTTGATAACATTGTGAAGGCTAGTAAGATCAAGGCAGTTAGAGGGTTTCCGGTGCTAAGCAAACCGGATAATACCTTATGTAGAGAATGTCAATTAGGGAAAATGTCTTCCTCAACCTTTAAAGGTAAACCTTTCACTGCTGACAATTTGCTTGATCTTGTGCATACTGACTTGCGTGGTCCTATGAAAACTAGAAGTGTGCAGGGTGATAGGTACTTCATGATTCTCACTGATGACTGCTCAAGAATGATGTGGGTCACATTCTTGAAAGATAAGTCTGAAGATTTTGGGAAGTTCAAAGCCTTCAAAGCATTAGTGGAGAAGGAAAGTGGCAAAAGGATCAAGTGCCTGAGAACTGATCAAGGAGGGGAATTCACTTCTGGTGAATTCAACAAGTATTGTGAAGAACATGGCATCAAGAGGCAACTATCTGCTCCCCAGACTCCACAACAGAATGGCCAACAGAGAGGAATAACCGAACTATGGTTGAAGCAGCTAGAACCATGTTGATTCAAGGAAAGGTAGCTCACACCTTTTGGAGAGAAGCGGTGAGCACTGTAGTCTACACGATGAATCGGGTACTCATCAAGAAAGGTAAAGATAAAACGTCTTTTGAGTATTGGACCGGTAAGACACCTGTTGTTAGCTACTTTAGAGTGTTTGGTAGCAAATGTTACATCAAGAGGAGTGAACACCAGAGTAAATTTGATGCAAAATGTGATGAGGGAATATTCCTAGGATATTCTACCAAGAGAAAAGCTCTCAAGTGTTTTAATAATAGGACTCAGAGAATTATGGAAAGTATCAATGTAAGAGTTGATGAAACCTCTGAGAAAACTGAGGAAATCGACAGTGAGCAAGCGGTAAATGAACTAGTTGTAACCTTCTGGGAACCGGTTGTCAGTCAACCAAGTACCAGTAACAGTGTTCCTACACTGGCAGATGTAGATGCTGATACTGATGGAGATGAGGATGAAGAAGAAAAGCAAGAGGAATCTGTTAAGACCATTCCTTGGTATGTTAAGCTGAATCATGATCCTAACCAGATCATAGGAGATAAGGATGCTGGAATCCTTACAAGAAAAAAGGTCAGAGAAAGCTCATTTTTTATCTTTGAATTTGAGCCTAAGTCATTCAAAGAGGCACATAAAGATGAAGACTGGATCAAGGCAATGGAAGAGGAACTTGACCAGATAGAAAAAAATGGTACATGGTCTCTGGTACCTAGACCGGAGCATAAAAATGTCATTGGTACCAAATGGGTTTTCAAAAATAAGCTGAATGAGGATGGCAAGGTGATTAGAAACAAAGTCAAATTGGTGTGTAAAGGACATACCCAAGAAGAAGGAGAAGACTATGGAGAAACTTTTGCACCTATAGCCAGATTGGAAGGAGTTCGTATGCTTCTTGCATATGCATCTTTTAAAGGATTTAAAGTATATCAAATGGATGTAAAATCTGCATTCCTAAATGGTGTACTTGAAGAGGAGGTGTATATAGAGCAACCAGATGGGTTTTCCCTATCTGAAGACAGTGACATGGTGTGTAGGCTACATAAAGCCTTATATGGTCTAAAGCAGGTACCTAGAGCATGGTATGAATGTCTGCACTCCCATCTTGTGAAAATTAGATTTGAGAGAACAAGTGAAGATAGTAATATATACTTGAAAACTAAAGGAGATCAAATTCTGATCTGTGAGGTATTTGTTGATGACATTATCTTTGGTGGATATGATAAGATGAGTCATGAGTTTGCAGATGAGATGAAGAAAGAGTTTGAGATGTCACTCATAGTGGAGATTAAGTTATTCATTGGACTATAGATTCAACAAATGAAAGATGGAATCTTCATCACTCAGTCCAAGTATGTCAAAGAGGTGTTGAAAACCTTTGGCATGGAAGATAGCAAACCGGTTGGTACACCGATGGTGACCGGTTGTAAACTATCCAAAGAGGATGACTCAGCATTGGTTGATGAGAAGGAATACCGATCAATGATTGGTAAGTTGCATTATGTAGTGCATAGCAGACCAGATATTGCACATGCAATTGGCATTACTGCAAGGTTCCAGAAGGGTCCAAGAGAATCCCACCTGGTTGTAGTCAAGAGGATTCTTAGGTATCTAAAGGGAATAGTTGACTATGGATTGTGGTACCCATATAGCAATTATTTCAACCTGAAAGTATTTACAGATGTTGATTGGGCAGGTAATGTGGACGACTGAAAGAGCACAACTGGTGGTAGACTAGTCTCATGGATGAGTAAGAAGCAGCACTGTATCTCCTAGTCTATAGTAGAAGTAGAGTATGTTGCAGCTTTCATGAACTACACTCAGACAATCTGGATGAAGCATGTATTAAATGGCTTCAAAGTTCTTGTATCTGAACTAGTAAGCATATTCTGTGATAACACAAGTGCTATCAATATTTCAAAGAATCTGGTTTTACATTCTAGGACCAAGCACTTTGAGCTTAAATATCATTTCTTGAGGGAAAAGGTTCACAACAAAGAGATTGCACTAGAACATGTTTCCAGTAAGGAGCAGTTAGCAGACATATTCACCAAGCCTCTCCCAAAGATTACATTTATGTATTTAAGAGGTGAATTAGGGGTTCTGCCCCTTCACGAGGTGAACTAAAAGTATTTTCTCCACATTAGTTAGGTATTACAATAGTCATTTCCTTTTGGACTGATGTGTTGAAGGATGCTACTCCTTAGGGGGAGCAGCATAATGGAACAGGGAAGCTTATGCCTCCACTTTGGCATTGTTGTCAAAGGGGGCGAAGATGTGAAGCAAAGAAGATATCTGCAGCAATTGGGGGAGAAGATGTGAAGTGGAGAGATATCTTTGTATATTGCCATCAATGCCAAAGGGGGAGATTGTTGGCATTATGTGAACCAGTATGAGAACCGGTATGTGGACATAATGACATTGTATGTTGTCATTGATGTCAATATGATGAAGAGAAGAAGAACCAGTATAACACTATGAACCGGCATTTGCGCCAAAGTGAAGTGGCGTGTTTGTTTAAAGATGAACCAGCATAAGGTTATGGGAACCGGCACATGGAAGTAGTGTATGACTACTGGTTGGTGTTCTCAACTTTAGGGTTTTCGATTGGAGTGCTTCAAGCCTGTATGGCTCAATCGGTGACATTGTGTGATAAGTTAGCATTGTAAAGAAGAACAGATCATGTTGCCACGTAAGCCTATGTACGTGAAGGATCTTGTATGAGGGAGATTGTTCCTATCTACCTTAGGAATGTGCAAAGTTTGTAAAATGGTGATAACGTGTGATGGGTTATCAGCCGCCATAAAATCGATGGAAATGGACGATGGAGAATGTCTTGAGATTGGATCAAGACTGTTGCATTTAATGCAGTGTTCTCAATGGTTAGGAATGAACCATTTGAATTCCTTAACCTAATAGGTTTAGGGTTTAGGGTTTATGCTACCGACCTGTTTGTTGTTCTATAAGGTCGATGTTGTGATTCTTCCAAAGGTTGTTGGCAAAAGTTGTGTGTGTGTATCTAAGAGAAGAGATACGTGATTCTTGCCAGACCAAAGGAGAGAAGTCATATCTGCAGAGTGTAAGTGCAGAAGGTGAAGAGGAGCTTAAGCAGATTTGCATTGGCATTGAGTGCTATTATCAAGTCATTGATATACCTGTTGATCTTTAACCACCTCAACAGTTGTGAAATCCCCTAACAGGGTAGCCTTAATCAGCTTGTTGAAAATCCTTTAACAGGGTAACTCAAAGCTACTGATTCATTGATATCCTTTAGCTATTGAGTTCTTAAAATCCTCTAACAAGGTAACCTCTAACAGGGTTTAACCCTTAACCGGGTATTGTATCCATCCCTTAACCGGGTGATCCCTAACAGGATCGGTTCCTAATAGAACCTATTGTATCTGTCTTTAACCAGACAAGGCTCCTAACAGAGTGGTCTTCTAAAGAGTTCAAAAAGAAGCTTGTGGGTATTCATCCCCATCGTGGTTTTTCCCAGTTGGGTTTCCACGTGAAAAATAAGTGTGTCGTGTGTGATGCTTTTATCTTGTGATGCTTTGTTATTGCATGTTAAGCATATGATGGTTCTGTGTTTTATGCCTGTCAATAAAACATGTTGAACTAGCTGTTGTGAAGATCTGATGATAGATTACCTGTTCATGCATAAGGGTGAAATGGTAGTATACTATTGAGCTAAGAGGAAAGCTAAGTGAGTAACCGATTTATGATTGTTTTAGTTGTTTTGGGTTTTATCAGTTGCACTCTGTTTCAAACCGATGTCACTATTTGCCAGTCATTTAAAGTATCTACTGTCAAACCGGTTTAGGACTATATTTTTGTCTGTACTGATTCATCCCCCCTCTCAATACTAGTTTGGTACTATTCATTCATCATTGAGTTATCAAATGTATGCCCTAACATCCTCTACATATACCACTCCCTCTGGGACGCAAGAAAATGCTACAACAGAATCTTCCTTGGTAGCCACATGTGGATACCATTTGAAAATTGGTCTGGGATGGTCCTTAACTTCTATTACAGTTGGATTTCAAACAAAAATAGAAGCAGAAGATGATCCTGATTCCATGATTCAATAAAAATACCTTTAAAATGCTTCTGGTGAAAACCTCTAACAAATCCTTCCAGATGGCAGTGTGATCATTCAAGAAGAAATATGATCACCTCTGAATATATTTTGATTGTACTAAGTCTCTTTGAATCACTTTAAAATTGCTCTGAATGTTGGGTGAATAATAATGAAGTGTAATCGACCTTTTATCCATCGAGAAAACCCTAATTTTTTGTTGAAATAAATGACTATTGGTGAACGATACCTGGATCTCACTCTGAACATATCAATGCTGGATAATCCTCTCCAATATCTAGAACATCTTCCAAAATCTCCTTCGGGGGCATATGCATCATCTTCCATGAAATTTTCCTACCCCTAAGGCATCTGCCTTAGTTACCGGATGAGCTCACTACCGGTGTAGGAGCAACCTCTTCTGTCAGATAGGTAACCAAGACATTCCCATTTGATGATTGCTCTTCAATCTTTCTAACTCATCTCTAAGTATGATCTTGATGGATTTCATTAACCTTCTCTTTGTCTTTATCATTTGATCCTCCATTGTCAACCAGTGGATTTTTGCTTCTACAAAACTTAGCAATATGTCTAACTTCATTGCATGCATAACATGTAACATTGTTATTTTGAATTGCCTTGCTAAAACCGATAAAATTGCTTGATCTGCATTGATTATCCATATGTCCAAATTTTTTCACAAGAATAGCATTTTACATTCATTCTCCAATCTTCTAGCGTATGACCAATTTTATTGCATTTAGAACGTTTACCAGGAGTAAAATCAGGGTTCTAATTTGCTCTGTTTCTACATTGCCTAGCCATGTGACCAAATCTATTGCAAACAAAACATCTACCATTAAATTAATAAGCAATGAATTGCCTTACCAGTTCCTTATAGTTTTGATCTTCATTAGCAGTACCAGAACTCTATCCTTGCTCAAATCCAAGTCCACTGGAATCTCCAATCTGCCTCTGTCTCTTCAATAACTCATCAAGCTATGTTGAGCTAATCTTAAATTTTTCTTTGTACTCACTTGCAGAAGTTAAGTCATCTCTTAGTACTATCATTTGTCTCTTAATCTCTTGCTCATTGCTCTGGGATTGTACCAAATTAGAGCTTAATATCTCCTTTTCATGAGTCAACCTATCACATTCTTCAAATTTGTTCTTTAGAGATACAACAAGATTTTCTTCCTTTTTCTTTCTATCCTCAATATCCTTGGAGAACCTCATAGTCATAGTTTGCATTTCATTCTTCATAACCATGTTCTCCTGACTCAATTTCTGACATTGTTCCTTAAGTGCATTTTTCTCTTCATCATTCAGATTTTGCAAAAGTTCCTTTCTCCCAGCTTGAACAGATGATAGTCTCTCTTGTAGGACAAGAATAAATTCTTTAGCAGAATTCAACTCATATTGTACCTTTAAGTTCTTCAATCTTTCAACATCATAATATTCAAGTGTCATCTCAAGTTGCTTTTCCAAAGCCATATTCAATGACTTTGGTTTCAAGATCTTCCTCAAGCTGTTAAACTTCCTTTGAGGCACAAGACTCTGATACCAATTGTTGGAAACCAATAACACTGAGAGGGGGGGGTGAATCAGTGTTATACCATAATAGAAGATTTTAGCCTTAACAAAACATTCATATACCAACCAGTATACTGGTATAAATATAATTGAAAGAAGTAATGTGACCAATAAGCCAAACACATAAATCAGAACCATAACAAAAAGATTTATACATGGAAAACCTTAATGAGGAAAAACCATAGTGGGATTTGTGATGCACAATATCAATTCACTAGCGACATGAAAAGATATTACAATATATGATGGGCCTGCACTTGCAGGAAGGCTTACAGCCTAGAGTACACTGCTCATCACAATAGGAGTCTCACTGACTACATAAAAATCTAGACAACTATCCGGAGAAGTGTGAACTACTTAGTATAGCATCTCCTATGCCAGAATATAGTTCTGGTTTAAGCTCTGTCTATTCCAGTTAAAACCCTAAACCTCGGTACTGGAATAACGTCCCTTACAATGAATTCCTCACATACATAGTCTCTCTGATATATTTCACATTACATTACATCTATATATTCACTCCACGTGTCTATCCCTATTTCCTTATTCATGCAAAATGATCTAATCAATCTCCCCTATATACCCTATATAAATTTATGCCTTATGTCGGCTTACAAGGATATATACAATATCATATTTCATGTCAGCCATATAACATAAATGAATAAGTATTAAAACAAGTTGCCGATTCCGGATCCAAGATGTGTCGACCTCCAATATCGATGACCTTTACCATACCATGTTGACCTGCATTTCCAGTGACCAAAGAAATCTTCTATCCTGCCGATGCTGATGTTGGTGTAGAGTCTGTGAAGTGCCTGTCGGTACACCATATGAAGTCGGAACCCAAAATCATGTTGCCATCAATGACAACATAATGAAACCTAGCCAATAGAGTGTCAATTGCCAATAATCTCTAGTGAAGCTACTCAAGACCCTCCTGAGATAGAATTAATTGCAGAGATGATAGCTGAGGAGATAGAAAAAGGTGAAAAGGGTGTGAGTGAAGAGGTTGAAAAGGATAAGGGTGATAATCCAATAGAGGAACCTTGGGTAACCATGACTGTGGCCAATGTCACTAACAAATGTAAGGAGATTGATGTAGAGGATGATTTTTCTCATGGTTTGGTGGATTTGAGCACCTTATCCCCTCTTCAAGCATTGAAACTTGTCACTCAAGCTCAAATCAAGGAAAGTGAAGACTTGTTGAAATCTCAGTCTAAAGATAAAGAGGTCATCTCTCTTGCAACTGAGAATTTGGAAAAGCTTTTGCCTAGTTTTAGTCAGGATTCCAGTGCTTCTCCCTTCGGAAAGCTTAAGAACATGTTAAATGTTGTTAACACTCATTTTGTATCATTAGAGAAGGCTGCATATGAATCTATATAGAAAATATTTAATGAGATGAGATTGTAGAAAAAAATGAAAGAAGTTGAGAGAGAGAGCGAGCCTAAAGATTGCTATGAAGAGTGTAGAAGAGGCATTGGATGAAGGCGGTAAAATTTTCAAATCATGTCTATTTTTGCCCAAGTTTACTATAGACATTGATTGGCAAATAAGAGGTCTTGAGGGTAAGTTAGCTAGTATTGGTCATTCTTTTGCACCCCAATCAGTTTTTTTGAGTACCCTTGAAGCACAAATTTTGGATTATACTGATAAAATAAAGGGTTTGAATAAAGACAAGGAGAAAATTTTGAGTATTCAAAGTGGGAGAATTGAGAAGTCTGATAACTCCCCAGATGGACACCTTACTTGGAGCACAACAGGATACAATCAATGCATTAGGTAAATCGGTGCCATCTGATCTTTAGAGTCTTGAGATTCATGCATTCATGTATATTGCCCTAATAAATGTTTTGGAGTGTTTCCTAAGAGGATGGAACCAATATTTGGAATCCTTGAAGGCAACCTACTTAGACATCTTTAAGTTCATGTAATCAATTGCATTCATTCATTCTTTTGTGCATAAATTTTGGCGGATTCCCATCCTTTGCCATTGATGTCAAAGGGGGAGAGAGAGAGCAGTAAAAAATGGAGAAAGTCATGTAGATTGATACACATCTTTAGGGGGAGTCGACCAATTAGTGAGTGTACAAATTTTTAGATTACTATATTGCTTGCAGTGATTGGAGCACTTATCATTTTTCACCAATGTTGCCATCAATGCCAAAGGGGGAGATTGTTGGCATTTGATGTTTCAGTGATTCTCTGATGAAAATTGGTGTTTCCTGATGCTTATAGATTCTTAGGAGTTGTCATTGATGGCAACTCAGCCTACTGATCTAATTCGGTATGGAGTTTTGGCTAACCAGATGCCTTGGATAAAGTATTTGTGGATTAAGACTATTGATGCAATTCAGTATACATTTTTATGATCATTCTCATTTTCGGTGAAGTGGGTTTTGGTTTCAGTAATCAGTGACTATTTGGTTGGGTATATGAAGAAAACTATCATGATAATCCACCCTCCGGTGTTGATTCCTATGATTGATTGAAGGTCCAGTATCTGGTAGAGCAGCAAAACAAAGTATTCATCATGTTTGGTGGTATAACGTGTGACCAGATTCTTAGAGTTGATTTCGGTGATTGGTGATGTGTTCAAGATGGTTGATGAGACCTATAGGAAGTGTGTGATCATGTATTGTGGGTTCGAAATATGGTTTGATAAAAGATCTAAGCTAACTTGCAGCTACATGTTTCATTTTTTATATTTAGTGAAGCTGACTTATGAAGATAATTTTTGTTGTTATGGATATATAAGATCGGCCTGGTTAATATCTTTGTGTTAGGTCTCGGGGACAACTGAGAGGGGGGGGGGCGAATCAGTTGTCTAATAATATTAAACCAAAAACAACTTAATCAAATTATTGTTTAATACTAGTGAAATAGTCTGTTATACCGGTGGATAGATTTAACAGATAAATGCAGTACCGGTAAAGATTAATGCATGAAACTAAAAGACAAATTCATCCACAACACATAACACCAATATTTGTACATGGAAACCCTATAAGGGGAAAAACCATGGTGGGAAACCTTACCCACAATCAGATGATACTACTGCAAATAGTAAGTGTACATAAATAGGGTCTGCACATGCAGAAAGGCCAAGTGCCTAGAGCTCACTGCTCAAACACAAATGGGAGTCACACTGACTATAATTGGATGGTTAAATCCAATAAGAATGTACTACTCAAAATAGCATCTTAATATGTTGGATTCAGTACCGGTGTGATGTTGATATGCTTTCACAAAAACCTAGCTTCACCTTCAAATGATGTCTTCGTGTATAGCTCTGCTAAATCTCGCATATACCTTTTCACACAACCTTCTTCGCATTCCACATTCGATCTTACATTTAAGATCTTACATTTATACCATAACCTAAGACCAATTTTAGTAGGTCAGCTCTACAAGATATTACAATAAAATCATTTTACAAACAATACAATATCTGATGCAATAACCGATTGAACATGTCAGCTCAATGCATTTACAACATTAATTAATCATCTCCATAGCATGCCATGCTGATCTGGAAAAGATAAACCTGCCAGTGTAACCCTAGATAACCCTAGACCTATTTGCTGGTAAAAGCAAATATGCAAATATGAATATACTAATAAACAACTTTCCAAGATACGATGTCCAAACAATGTCTTCGACATTACCAAGTGTCTTCCATGCTATTCCAAGTGCCGGTGTACCATATACTGGTGACTGTCCATTAGTCACTTGCTTGCCGGTGAATGTTGCTAGATCTTCAAAGTGCTAGAGTTGATAAGTGTTTAGTAGGTGTTGACATCAATGACAAAACCATACCAAAATACCAACAATCTCCCCCTTTGGCATTGATGGCAACACAAGATGGAAAAACCATCAAAGTGCCAAAACAGAAATGCCAGATACCAAAAACCAACAATCTCCTAAAAAGATCATTACAGAGTTCAAAAACCAAAATAAACAATCTCTCCCCCTAGGAGTAACATGTATCTTTTTGTGTTTTTCCATACCAATCTCTCCCCCTTTGACATCAAATGCCAAAGTTACTATAAAATAACAATTGTTAGTTTCATATACAAAATACCAACTACTCCCCCTGAGAAGTAGCTTCCTCATCAAAGTCGGATTAAGAATATATCTCTGTTAATTCTGCCAGTTGATGACAGACATCAACTCTCTAAGTACCTACCGGTGGGGGTATGACCCCAAGTTGTTCTCTTAGATTTTCAAAAGTCTCCTTAGGTAGAGGTTTAGTGAAAATATCTGCAATCTGCTCTTTAGTGTTCACATAAACCAGTTTGACTTGTTTTGCTTCAACATTTTCTTTCAGAAAGTTCAGCTTGATAGAAACATGTTTAGTTTTAGAATGTAGTACCAGATTCTTGGATATATCAATTGTTGCAGTGTTATCACAATAGATAGTTATAGGTTCCTTGCAATTCACCTTTATGTCCTTTAACATTTGTTTAAGCCATAATACCTGTGTACAGTTTGTTGTTGCTGCAACATATTCTGATTCTGCTGTTGATAAAGATGTGCAACTTTGTTTCTTACTTAACCAAGAAATTAATCTGTTTCCAAGGAAAAATGCTCCGCCAGTGGTGCTTTTCCTGTCATCTACATCTCCTGCCCAATTTGCATCTATATATGCACATAATTCAAAGTTGTCATCTCTAGGATACCATAATCCAAGATTTGTAGTGCCTTGTAAGTACCGGAAAATCCTTTTCACTGTTGATTCATGATTTTCTCTAGGATTACTTTGAAATCTTGAAACAATACATACTGCATTCATAATATCTAGTCTTGTTTGTGTTAAATACAGTAAACCTCCTATCATAGATTTGTACCTAGTTGGATTAATAGGTGTTGACTCATCTCTTAGCGATAATTTGTCATTTGTAGTCATAGGTGTACTTACTGATTTAGAGTTCTCCATCCCAAATTTCTTTAGTAACTCTTTTAAGTACCTTGATTGACTCAAGAATATACCACTATCAGTCTGAGAGATCTGCAATCCTAAAAAGAATTTTACTTCTCCTATCATAGATATTTCAAATTCTTGTTGCATTTTGATAGAGAAATCTTTACATAATCCATCTTCTCCTCCAAAGATTATATCATCAACCAAAAATTCTATAACCAAGATGTCATCATTAGTTACTTTATAGTATAAATTACTATCTGCATTACCTTTAGAAAAACCAATCTCCAAAAGGTACTTATCTAATCTTGCATACCAAGCTCTTGGAGCTTGCTTCAACCCATACAAAGCTTTCTTTAACCTACAAACCATATCTTTGTCTTCTGTTAAGGAAAATCCATCAGGTTGTTCAATGTAAACCTCTTCTTCAAGAATTCCATTCAAAAATGCACATTTAATATCCATCTGATATACTTTGTAGTTCTTATGAGCTGCAAAAGCCAAAAATAGTCTAACTACCTCAATTCTTGCTACTAGTGCAAAGGTTTCATTATAATCAATTCCTTCTTTTTGAGAATATCCCTTACACACTAGTCTTGCTTTATTTCTAATTATTTTACCATCTTCATTAAGTTTGTTTCTAAATATCCATTTGGTTCGAATAACATTTTTATCTTTAGGCTGGGGAACTAATGTCCAAGTGTTATTCTTCTCAATCTGTTCTAATTCTTCTTCCATAGCTTTAATCCAAACTTTATCTTCACGTGCCTCATTAATTGATGATGGTTCAATTTGAGAAATAAGGCATACCTCTTCATTTGCCAATCTTCCTCTTGTCATAACTCCTCTATATTTGTTTCCAATTATCTGATCTTCAGAATGATTCAATCTTACATATTGGGGTGTCTTTGTTTGTTGTTGTTCCTCAGTTACTATGGAATTTTCAGATGATACCAGTGTAACTGGATCTTCATTATGTGCCACTGGGTTTAGTGTAGATTCATTTGATAGAATTTATGTTTCCGGTTCAAAATCCATATACCTTGAAGTTCCTCTGAATTGTTCATCAATCTTTACATTTATACTTTCAACAATTTTCTGCAATCTTCTGTTAAAACATTTGTATGCTTTGCTCTTAGATAAATAACCAAGAAATATTCCTTCATCACTTCTAGGATCAAATTTTCCAATATACTCATCTCTTCTAATATAGCATTTACTTCAAAAAATTCTGAAATATTTAACAGTAGGAGTAATGCCAAACCATAGTTCATGAGGGGTCTTACTGGTTTCACCTTTGATGTGAACTTTATTGAATGCATAAACCATTGTACTTATTGCCTCTCTCTAATATACATGTGGTAAGTTTGCTTCTGATAACACACTTCTTGCTGCATCCAAGATAGTTTTGTTTTTCCTTTCAACAACTCCATTCTATTGTGGTGTCCAAGGTGCTGATAGTTGTCTTCTGATTCCATTCACTTCACAGAATGCATTGAATTCCTTAGATGTAAATTCACCTCCTTGATCTGATCTTAAACATTTGATGTTCTTATCGGTTTGATTTTCAACCATTGCTTTGAATAGTTTAAACTTTCCAAGTGCTTCTGATTTTTCTCTGAGAAAAGTAACCCAACACATTCTAGAATAGTCATCAATGATTAGCATGAAATATCTATCACCTTGAAATCTTTTAGTTCTAGCTAGACCACATAAATCAGTATGAATTAAATCAAGAGCATTGTTTGATTTCTCTGGAATACTTTTGAAACTAGCTCTAACCTGTTTTTCAAATTGACATTCCTTACATACTGTGTAGTGAGGTTTGACAATTTTAGGTAAATCTCTAACTGCCTTAGTAGTACTTATTTTTACCATGCAATCAAAGTTTACATGACAGGGTCTCTTATGCCATAACCAACTTTCATCAATGTGTGCAATCAAGCATGTCTTTTCACTGTTATTCAAATGAAAGATATTACCTCTAGTCTGATTACCGATTGCAATTTCTAAACCAGTTTTGTTCATAATTTTGCATTTACCATTTTTGAACTGTAACTGAAATCCTTTCTCAACTAATTGACCAACACTCAAAAGATTATGCTTTAAACCTTCAACATAGTAAACATTGTCAGTGTTATGCTTACCATCAAGAGATATTGAACCCTTACCTTTGATTGAACAAGCTTTGTCATCTCCAAATCTTACTAGACCTCCATTATATTCTTGAAAGTTCAAGAATTCACTTTTGTCACCAGTCATGTGATGTGAGCATCCTGAATCAATGATCCATTCATCCTTTACTTCAATTTTAGCTGCCAAGGCCTGTTGTACCGGTTGCACTGCAGGTGTCGGTTGATCTTCTATTATAACAACAAAAACCCATCCATTGTCTGTCGGATCCTCATCAAAATCATCAGTCACTCCTTCATCAACAACATAATAAGATTTGTCCTTATTCTTCTTGAATCTGTATCTCTGATATTCAGGATTAGGCTTGTATGTCCTTCTAGCTTCTTCTCTTAACCTAGCATGTCTATCAGGGAATCTTGAAGCCATATGACCAATCTTATTGTAGTTAAAACATTTAAAGGGTGCTTTACCTTCATACTTACTTCCAACTGGACCTTTAGGCATTTTTCTTGCAAATAGTGCTTCAAATTCTTCAAGTTCTTCATTTTCTCTCCTGCTTTCCTCAAGTTCTCTTGCATAAAAGGCTTTCCAATCAGATTTATCAAATGATGATGCAGATGATGTTGATACTTTCAAATCTAAGTTTGTCTTTATAGTAGCAATAGGACCAAATTCCTCAATCTCAAAGGCTGATAATTTTCCAATCAATGTATCCCTAGTTACTAATGTGTTAGGCATTGTTCTAAGTTCATTTATTGTAGTAACCTTCATTTTATATGTCAGTGGAAATCCTCTTAAAACTTTTGAAACAATTTCATCTTCACTTAAGGTTCCTCCACAACATTTTATACCCAAAACAATTTCATTTACTCTTTCCATAAAAGCAGAAATTCTTTCATCCTCTTCCATTTTCAGACTTTCATACCTGACCCGGAAGCTTTCAAGTTTTGCAATTTTGACTATGGAATCTCCTTCATTCAATGTTTCCAAATGATCCCAAATAGCTCTAGCAGTAGACCTATCTGACAGTCTTGTGATTTGTTGATCTGATAATGCGCTCAGAAGTGTTTCTCTTGCCTTGCAATCATTTTCTTCATCTTTAGCCAAATTTGGTGGATTAGGTTGACTTGTAGAAGCAACAGTATAGCCATTCTTTGTAACTTCCCAGATATATTTTCCAATACAGTTCAGATGTGTCTCCATCCTGATCTTCCATATCCCATAGTTGGTTCCATCAAGTTTAGGACTGTCCTTCCTAAAATAATTGCTAGACATTGGATCTCCTCAAGCTATTAAGCTTCTGCAAAGAGAGGACTAGGCTCTGATACCAATTGTTAGGTCCCGGGGACAACTGAGAGGGGGGGGTGAATCAGTTGTCTAGTAATATTAAACCAAAAACAACTTAATCAAATTACTATTTAATACCGGTGAAATAGTATGTTATACTGGTGGATAGATTTAACAGATAAATGTAGTACCAAAAAAGATAAATGCATGAAACTAAAAGACAAAGTCATCCACAACACATAACACCAATATTTGTACGTGGAAACCTTGTAAGGGGAAAAACCATGGTGGGAAACCTTACCTGCAATCAGATGATACTACTACAAATAGTAAGTGTACATAAATGGGGTCTGCACATGCCGAAAGGCCAAGTGCCTAGAGCTCACTACTCAAACACAAATGGGAGTCACATTGACTACAATTGGATGGTTAAATCCAATAAGAACGTACTGCTCAAAATAATATCTTAATATGTTGGATTCAGTACTAGTGTAATGTTGATATGCTTTCACAAAAACCTAGCTTCACCTTCAAATGATATCTTCGTGTATAGCTCTGCTAAATCTCGCATATACCTTCACACACAACCTTCTTCACATTCCACATTCAATCTTACATTTAAGATCTTACATTTATACCATAACCTAAGACCAATTTTATTAGGTCAGTTCTACAAGATATTACAATAAAATCATTTTACAAACAATACAATATCCGATGCAATAACTAATTGAACATGTTGGCTCAATGCATTTACAACATTAATTAATCATCTCCATAGCGTGCCATGCTGATCTGGAAAAGATAAACCTACCGGTGTAACCCTAGATAATGCTGGACCTATTTACTGGTAAAAACAAATATGCAAATATGAATATACTGATAAACAACTTTCTAAGATACGATGTCCAAATAATGTCTTCGACATTACCAAGTGTCTTCCATGCTATTCCAAGTGCTGATGATCATTATATCCTATCGGTGTACCATATACCAGTGACTGTGCATCAGTCACTTGCTTGTCGGTGAATGTTGCTAGATCTCCAAAGTGCCAGAGTTGATAAGTGTTTAGTAGGTGTTGACATCAATGACAAAACCATACCAGAATACCAACACTTTGTGTGTGGTAATGATGTATGTAATGATTTTAGGAGCGATTGAGCATAATTTCACGTGCGCATCCTGATTTTTTATGATCCAATGAGCAATTGCAAAGCAAAACAAAGCAAATCATTACATCAGTCATAGTGGATCACCTTGAGCCTAACCAAAACTGATTTGTGGCATAGTTAAATGCTATTTTCAAGTTCATCACTCAATATAATCCTTTTGTAATCATTTGTAAGGTAGTGAGCCTTCCTCTGAGGTTGTAGCCCTATTTTTGTAATTGAGAAGTGAGCTCTAGGTAGTGTGCATGAATGAAAGTGCATTCCCCTTTTGTAAAATTATTTTTCTACTGGCCATAGTGGAATAATATTGTAGGTTCAAATCCCACTGTGGTTTTTCCCTTTTGGGTTTCCATGTAAAAATATTGGTGTTATGGTTGCATGGTTATTTGTTTTGTGTTGTTGCACTTTAATTTCCTTCTTATACATCTAGTTGTTAGAGAATCAAAATAACAAGTTTGAAATTTGGAGAACAGTGATTCACCCCCCCCTCTTAGTGTTCATTGATTTCAACAACAACAATGTTTGTGCGAGACATGTTCAAATGAACACAAGTTCAAGCAAACGTTATGGGGTTCTAACAAAACGCCTTCATTCAAAGGGATGTTCAATTGAACCCCCTTGCTATGCATTTCTCCCCCAAACTCTGCAAAGTTTTTTAGACTTTTGGCCTTCAAACCTTTGGTTCAAGACTCAAATAGAACAATATTGACAACCTAGAATGCGGGATGGTAGTCCTTGAAGCAATCTTTCCAATGACTATAATTTTATTACATATTGAATTTATTATGAACTCATTAAATAAATTTCACTTACATAGGTTTTCCACCAAACATCAACTTCTCTATTCAACTCATTTGGAAAAATAGTAAACTAATTCATAAAAATTCTAAAAAATGTCTATGCCCTAGATATTGATGTCCTCTTTCCAACCAAAAAATAAATTGAATTTCGATATATAAAGAACAAGTTATGAGTTCAAACATACACCTATGTCTAAATTATAATTAGTTCAACTTCAAAAATTAATAAAATAAAAAATATTAAGCATATCATTATGAAAACCAATTGCATGCCTTAGGTATCGATGTTACAAACCTAAATTTTAAAGAATCAAGTTTTTATCATTTGTAGAAAAAAGAAATTGTGTTAGAGAATGCACATCACTCTTAAAAAATGTTGTTTGTTGTTAAAAAACTAGTTTTCAAAGGATATAGAAAAATGAATACAATTTATTCAAAAAAATTTGGAATTTTTTTTTTAAGTATCTCCAAAGGAGATGTGACAAATCACTAGTTTACATCATCTTCAAATTCCTAACAGTTTAGAAGTTATAGGTGTTGGAAAGTGAAGGTTTTTTTCAAAATGTTCATTTAAATGTCAAAGTTGATGAAAAAGTGTAACCCACTATTGTGGGATCACCCTCCACTATATTAATTTTTTAACCAATCATCTCATATATCTAATATTCACTTACATTCAATTAATATGTTGACTCTAAATATTTTATAAATGTCATTCTATAAACTCTATTAGGTGGTATAGATAGAAAAGGACATGGTTGAAATTTTTTTAAAATGAAAGGATTATATTTCAATTCAAATTAGTTGTGAAGATAACCTTCTTGAATTATTGCACCACGAAGAATGAAATTAAGAAAAAAAAAAAAAAAGCAAATAAATATACAAAGGACCAGGGCAGATTTGTGCTACCTATTCTCAAGAAATTAGGCCAAACTTTTGAGGATAGGTTCTAATCATCTTATTTTGACCAGATCCAAGTTTGTGGCTCTGTGGGACATCTATAGCTTACTATTTCTACTAGATTACTTCAAAAATCCCTTATTTTACCCCAATTTCATAAATTATATTACAATTCAACTTGGAAACACGATAATTAACCCTAACCAATTGAATCCAATCACAATTTTAGTCTCTTTTCCATTGGGGTTGAGCCTAGACCTATTGGGTTCAACCCTCTTTCAATGCAATTTGGTTAATTGGGCTATTTAGTGGATTTACTTAGTAAAACCCTAATTCCCAATTTTCCATTTATTAAAAAATCAAATAAAAGTAGGATACATTAAAATAGAAAAATCTAAATTCAAAAGGATATAATTTTTTGTCTATAATAAATAGTTTAGACATATTTTTTTTAAATATATCTATTGAAAGAAAATATTTCACCTTCCACTAGATATACAAATTAGCTATGTGATGAAAAATTATATCCTTACATGTTGAATTGAAAAATTACAAACATGAACTACAACAAACGTTTTACATACTTTATACCATCTTAAAATTGTGTTTTTGTGTGTGTCACTTTATATGCTTCAAGATAAGTATTTGTATTCATGTTGGTCATTTCCTTTATAAAAGTGGGGTAGAATGAAATGTTTAGATACACATATAAGTAGTATAAATAATTTGAGGTATTGAAAGTGTAATTAAAAATAGGTAGCTAGAATATATTGTGAAAATATGAAATATTGTTATAGAATTTGTGTACTAGGAATTGTAAAGTTTTAAGACATAAAGATAGATATAAAATTCAAGGGCATTGTTTAAGATTCCATGACCAAGAGTATTGTTTAATATATAGGATAATGACAAAATGTGATGGTTAAATCTTGTCACTAGTGTTGTTCTCAAAAAAGAGAAAACCCAAGTTCACCTGCAATTTACCTATGAAGTAGCCAATTTCAATCAATGAAATACTTCAGGGCTTGGGACAACATAACAAGGATAAAAATCCTTCTACTCTTTAGGCTCTGCGAAACCTAGGTGGGTGTACCTTTGATGCATAAAATTAGACCAATGACACACAAGACATCATCAACAGAAGCAGATAGATCTCATTAAAGGTTCAAAGACAAGAAGGGTACTGTAGATAGGCTAAATCTACATTGACAACTCGACAGGTTTGAACATGAGATAAGTGGAACCAATTCCACAGAACATAAAAGAAAGATATTATGATTTCATTCTTTTATAATGTTGCAAGTAACCTCTATCTGTAATAGATCAGTGCCTCAATCAGGGCATAGAGTCAATACAAATAGCTACAAATGACATCCAAGCTGCAAATCAGTTCTACTGAAAAATATTTCTGTATTAATGCTTGACATTAATACATTCTAAACTCAAATAGAGGATCATACATATCGAAATATTAATTCACAAATCAAAATATTTGCTCATCAAATTTAAATCCTTTCTGTAAAGGATACCTGAGAATAGGAATTACACTCTCTCGTGGGAGGATAAACCCAAACTCCCTTGAAGACAAGATTTATTCCATTTAAAAAAATGCCTGAAGACAATCCAATGGTGATGAATAATGATGAACAATAGATACCCCAACTGGTACTAAGAGGGGGGGTGAATCAGTATAGGAAAAAACTTTCCCAACAACTTATCTAGTTAAAGCAATACCAACTGGTTGTCACCTTACTGAACTTAACCATGGCAATACCGGTTAAACATAGTAAGACATTAGATACCATAAACTGATAAGTCTGAACACTTCAAATACGATCAATACTTGATGTCAACTTCACCCATAAACATATGCATGCGGTATACTAGTAATACCATAACCTATTAACTCTACATGCATAATCTTTCAACCAAATAATTCATAAACATCACATGAAAAATGCATAACACATAACACACAGATTTTTCATGTGGAAACCCAAATGGGAAAAACCACGGTGGGGATGAATACCCACAAGCTTTTTTTTGAACTCTTTTGAAGATCACCCTATTAGGAGCCTAGTCTAGTTAAAGACTTTACAATAAGGTTCTATTAGGAACCGATCCTGTTAGAGATCACCCGGTTAAGGGATGGCTATATACCCTGTTAAAGGTTGAAACCATGTTAAAGGTTACCTCGCTAGAGGATTTGAAGAGCTCAATGATCTTGAGTCACCTGGTTACAAGTTTTACAATAAGCCTGTTAAAGCTACCATGTAAAGGGATTTTCCAACTGTTGAAATGATTAGAAGACAATAGGTAAAACTTATGATCTGATAACAACACTACATGCCAAGGCAGATCTTTTTCATTTCCTCTATATTGCAATTATACTCTGCAGTTCTCCACTCACTGCTCTGGCATGTATCTCATCACTCGGATACACACACAACTTTTTCCAACAACTTTACAATAACAAACATCATCGACCTTATAGACAACAGTCAGGTCAGTAGCATAAACCCTAAACCCTAAGCATCTTAGGTTTACAACACAGGCGGTCCAATCCTGACCGTCCAAACACATTGCATAGAGTATTACAATTTCAAACAAATCACAAGACAATCTACATCGTTCATTCATCACCGCACATGGGAATCAATAACCCATAACGCTCTCTTCTCATACCACTAAGAAGAATGATCATTCCCGAGGTAGACTTCAAACGTAGTGGATCTTCTCATGCAAGATCCTCAAGGAAATCTTTCACATGCACAAAGATGACGTGGCACCTCGATCTCATTCACATCTCTTAGCTAACTCATCACAGAGTTTCATCGGTTGCATCGCACAAGCTAGATCACCAAACCAATAACCCTAGAGCTGAGACTACCAACCAGTAGTGACACTTAGTGAAACCCTAACACTGGTTCACTGCATCTCTTCCTACCTCTTCATACCAGTTCACTTGAACTTATTGACATCAATGAAAACATACATTATCATCATATCAACATGTCGGTTCATCATATGCCAATGATATCCAACAATATCCCCCTTTGGCATTGATGGCAATACTCAGTGTAGCATTGCAACTAAAAACATCATAGACCAGTGTATCTTCAACATCAAATATCTTCTCCCCATACATCAGATATCTTATCCCCCTTTGACAACAATGCCAAAGTGGAGGCACAAGCTTCCAAAATCTACTATGTTGCTCCCCCTAAGGAGTAGCATCCTTCAACACATCAATCCTAAAAGATTTGTCACTGTAGTACTTGACTGATGCGGAGCACACATCTTTAATTGATTTTGAATGAAGGGGCAGAACCCCTAATTCACCTCTCAAATAGATAAATGTAGTCTTCAGTGAGTGCTTAGTGAATATATCTACTAGCTGCTCCTTACTGGAAACATGTTGTAGTACAACCTCCTTCTTCTGAACTTTCTCTCTCAAGAAGTGATATTTAAGCTCAATGTGCTTAGTTCTAGCATGCAATAATGGATTCTTGGAAATATTTATTGCACTTGTGTTATCACAAAATATATTCACCAGTTCAGATACAGGTACTTTGAAACCTTCCAATACATGCTTCATCCAAATTGCTTGAGTCCAGTTCATAAATGCTGCCACATATTCTGCTTCAACTGTAGATTGGGAAACACAGTGTATACACATAAAAATTGGCCATGAGCAATTAAATAAATATTTTATATTTATTTAATAATTATTCTTCTATTAAATAGTTAATTTGAAAATATTAATTTATTTAATTCATTTCATGTCTTTCTATTAATTAATTCATCTATCCTATTCCTCTAATTAATTAAATATCTAATATTTAATTGTCCTTTTAACCAAGTTAATTGAATATCTAATATTTAATTATCTTCTTCAATCAATTAAATATCTAATATTTAATGGTTTTTCTCCTATCCTATAGTCCCAAATATTAAATAACTTCTAAATAACTTAAATCCCTTTTCCAACTCACCTTCCATCTCCACTTCATCTTCCCTTTGCCAACTCATCCATCATGTGGCTAAATTAAATCAACAAAATTAAAATAAATAAATCATTTATTAGCCACTTATCTTCAACCTCCAAATCCAATGAATATTGTGTACGTACACATATTTCATAACCATTTCCTATATTCTCTCCAACACCCCCTACATCTTAGGAAGAACTTGAGTCCACTTGTCCTATCATGCCTAAATCTTCTCCAACTATCCCTAGATTCCCTCAGTTAGCAACCCAGTCAAGGTGAGATGAGTGACACTTGTCTTCTCCTTCCCCCTTTCTCTCAACCTTCACCTTTGCTCATAGCCATTCAAATCTACAGATTTGATCAGGACCGTTGATCTAAGCCACATCATCTAATCCTCTCAAGGTCTATAAAATCAAGAGCTTCAGTTGAGAGAGAGTTAGTCTTCAAATTAATCATATGCATCCGTGACTTTTTGAAGCAAATAGCAAATAGAAAATAGAAGATATCATTTAGCATAATCATGTAGTATTTGCATATCATAGTATCAGTTAACTACAAGTTATTAGTCCATTCTTCATATGCCATCTTGGAAGCCATCAGTGCATTATCTGAGAGCACACCATCTGCAACCAGGAATAGTGGAGTTAGGACACAATGAGACATAAACCATGAAGGTAATATTATTATTTTTATTCACATGTATTTCATGTGGTTTCATTGGTTGAGTTTGGATTTCTTGTAGCATTTCCATTTGTATTTTGTGAAACTAACTTATTGTAGGTAACATTCTGAGGATGAAATTCAAGTCGACACATTTTGGTGCCCACGGTGGGGCTCATAGACCTCGCATATACCTTTAAAAATATTGCAAATAGTAAAATTAATGCATTTGTAATGCAGATTCATACATGTGTGAATTCTGACAACGCTTTTGTTCCGCAGGTTAGCGCATTTGCATCCTAGGTTAGCACATTTTCCTTCTAGGTTAGCGCATTTGCACCATAGGTTAGCACATGAGCATTTTAGGTTAGTGCTTTTGTCTTAAAGTCTGTGCATTTGCATTACAGGTCCGCGCATTTGTGTCCTAGGTTAGCGCATTTGTCAAATAAATCACGCTTTTGTATCCACAGAGCAGCGCTTTTGCAGCCTAGGTTAGCGCTTTTGACCTACAGGTTAGTGCTTTTGAGCAAGAAGATAGGGCATATGTTAAATTAGCGCTTCTGTTTACAAATTGACAAAATTCCTTGCAGGTCCGAATGTCCAAGAAATCAGATTTTTCAGACTACTAACATGCATGTGCAGGATGGTGTTTAAGGCAAATTTTATGCATTTACTCATCTAGTTAATTAAAAGTCTTATTTTGGGAAGTAATTGTAGCATCCTAAAATTGCGACACTTGCAATTTTGACTGCATTTGGGTCTTCACGATGGCGGCGCAATGTTGAACCTGAATGGAGACCCCGAAACCTGCTTGTGACATCAAAAACTGCATTTTTCTGCATCTTGGCATGATCCCTCCTTGCACCCTCTTTCCCCGGGAGGTGGGACCATGGCGCCCAGCGCCCTGGTCCCTGGCCCTATTTTGGGCCCGGTCTCCTTTTGGGCATCGGGTCTTTAAGTTTGCAAATTGGAAAATATTGTTTCTAGGTCGGCCTAAGGTCGGAAAAATTAGTCTATCAGCCCTAATTGACAAGTATATAAACTACTTTTCCTCTCCTAGAAAGGGATGAAGGAAAGAGGAGGACATATGTGTGCAAAGGTGCGGAAGCGATATTCAAACATTCAAACATTCAAGCATTCAAGTATTCCTTCAAGCAATTGAGCATTCTAAGTCTCCATTCAAGGCTAGGTGTTGCATTCAAGACAAGGATTCAACCATTTAAGAGGAAATCACATACAACATACAACATACTACATACATTACACCTTCGCATGTAAGAATACAAACATTCTTACAACAAGGTATCAATACTTGTTTACATTACAAACATTTACATTTACAGCATTCTCATTTCTTGGTTAATTCCAAAACTGGGGTTTGACCTAAAGGCAAACCCCTCATCCCTAACCCCCCAATCGTCCTCTCTTTTCTGTGTGTAGGTTGCAGGTACGTGGCTGTAATTGAAGATCTGGAATCCTTGTGTAGAGATGAACAGATCCCCCTTCATTTCGTGGATTTTTCGGAGGACCGTGTGCACGCTGGGCACCATCGTCCTGTCAACTTTCACTCAAATTTGCAGAACAGCACCGTCTCGACATTTTACTGCTAATTCCAGGTCCGCAGCTTCATCCCATATCCCTATCTCTGTTTATAAGCGAATCTTTCCTATTTTACATGCATTCTTAGTTCAATCATCCTATCTACATTTCTTTACAAAAGAGGGTATCCTTGATGTCTTAACCCTTGAAACTCATTTAGAATCCAATCTTGCATTACATGGGATTGGATCTTGTAGGTTTTAGCCCCTCTTTTGAATGTAAAGTCTCCCCTAAGTGAAAACCATCAACCCTAGTGACCTCCCTTCTCTCTCCTCGGAGTTGGGGAGGGGAGAACAACTAGGGTTCGATTTTTCTGCTTTACATTTTGGTGAACCCGACGTGAACATTCTAATTTTGATTATTCATGGTTAGATCTGAAAAATTTGCTTCCTTAATTACATTTCCATGTTTGATCTTTTGCAAATTTTAGAGGCTAATTGCATAAAAACCCTAAAATTTTCTTTTTAGTAATTGAGCTTGTGAAATGTTTAATTGTTAATGCTTGTTTCAGATCTACCCTTCTATTGCAAATTATCAATTCATATTTGTGCTTTAATTCTGAAAATTAAGTGGTTAAATGTCAAAACCCTAATTTTTAAGACCTTCTTGACTCAACCTTTGACTGATAATTCCACTGATCAAAACACCTCCAAATCAGCTGTAACTTTGGATTCCGCAACAAAATCACAATATCTTTCATCCCTGAAAATTTGGAAAAAAGTTGTGAGGACCGTGTGCACCCCGAGCGCCATCGTCCCCGACATTTTTTCCAAAATTTCGGGAGCTAGATCTCATTGTATTTTCCTGCTAAAATCCAGAATTTTGGCTGATTTTATCAATTCTAATGCTTTCAAAATTAAAGTCAAAGTTGGTCTAGTGATTGCTTGGATTGAGGCTTCTAATCATTCAAAAAATTGTTGAAATTAAAATTCATATCAAAATTGTGTCCTAAATCTGAAAAGTGTGTTGGCATTCATTCGAAATTTCAGTGCTTTATTCAAATTTTTACAATTTGTGACTTTTGAAATTAAGTGTTTAATTGTGGCAACTTTGATTTCCGCTTTCAAATTTGTATTTTGCATGAAATCGAGTCAACTTTTAAATTTCAAAGCTTGCATTGCTTTCAGTATTCCCTCTAAAATCATAAAATTCAAAATTCCAGTTTCCCTCTCTTTTTCAAAATTCAAATTTTGCATTTTTCAACAATCTTGGTAGGGTTCAATTTTGAGATTGCAACTTTAATTTGGCCTATCTACAGATCGTAAAATCACTCAATTTTTTCAGATTAGCTTTAAAATCATCATAGCTTTCATCCCTAAAAATTTTGAAAAAAGTTGTGAGGACTGTGTGCACTCCGTTCGCCACGGTCCCCGACATTTTTTCCGAAATTTCGGGAGATTGTCCTAATTGTATTTAATAGCTTAAATCTAGGAGATTGGGTGATTTTAGTGAAATTTGCTACCTCTAAAATTCAAAATCTTCTCTCTCTTTCTGTAGTGCATGAGTTTTACAACAATAAGCCCTACTTACACTATTCCCGTTAGACGGAGCCTTAGAATTAAGTCTTTCCAAGGTTTAATTACTGAGGAGATGGAACCTAATTTGAATAGCCTTTTTAACGAGGACACGGGTAATTCCTCTAATCCTCTTAATGATGAAGAAGCTCTCCATGAGGTTTCTGTAGAACAACTTTCGAAATTGGATAACCAATTTGATGATTTTCGACAATGGATGTCTCAAGAATACCATGATAGTCAAGCTCTTTCATTAATTGAGGGTCTAAAACGTATGGTTCAAAGTGATAAGAATGGAATTGATATTTTACGTAGTATTGCACATATTGTGGATTCGAATGTGATGCCTATAAAGAGTTGTGCCTAAACTTTAGGTTATACACAACCTCCTACTCAAGTTAATCATTCTATTCCTTTGACGACTCCTATAGCTAGTATACCTACTTTTATATCAAACATAATGACTACTTCAATACAAGACATTCCACCTATGATCACTAGTCATGGGGGCAATCCCTCTTCTTCAATCAACCCTCTTCCTTCATTCAATCCAACTTCTTCATTCATTCCTTCAATGAGTGTTCCTATTATATATCCACAAATGAACCTGGCACAAGGGGGCAATTCATTTAACCATTTCATTCCTCCTTGTAGTGTTCCTCCTTTCCAATCATCTCCTATGACTAACTATCATAGTGTCCCACCACCTTGCTCTCAATCAATGCCTTCTTTCAACAACATAATACCTCCATCACAATCTAACACGTCTAATATGAACTCTTCGACTGAAGCGACCATTAACAATCTTGCACAAACTGTCTCTTCTTTGCAGCAACAAATTGCCTCTATGAATCAATCTAAGTTTAGTGTGCCCACATTTGATGTTGCGAGCCCACTTTCTCTTGACATTGTTCGAGCTATCCCCCCTAAACATGTTGAAATTCCGCATTTGGAGCTTTATAATGGTAAGGGTGATCCTCTAACACATGTTAAGACCTTTCAAACAATATGTACCGATTTTGCTTATGACCAAAGGTTGCTTGCAAAACTGTTTACTAGAACATTAAGAGATAAAGCCCTACAATGGTATTGCTCGTTGCCTTCTTATTCTATTTCTTCTTTCGAACAACTTGCAAATGCTTTTATTCAACAATTTCAAAACAATATAAGTCCTAAAGTTACTTTGATTGATTTAATGCATTGTAAACAAGGTGTTAAAGAAAAAGTGACTGATTTCATTGGTAGATATAAGAATTTGTATGCTCAAATTTCTTTTCCAGTACCTAACAATGATATTCAAAGAATCCTTATTTCTAATTTACAAAAAGATATTAGAGAAAAACTTCTGTTTTCTGAGTTTACTTCTTTCCAACAGTTGTGCGCAACTCTTCACAATTATCAACTGACTGTGAGTCAAATGGAACAAGCAAATCCTATGGCTCCGAGTGATAAGGGTGATAGTAGTCAACAACCATTTGGGAAGTTTAAACCGAACAGAGAGTCAATTAAATTCAATGAAAACATCATCAACAACAATGTGAATGCAGCATCAGGTGTGCCTCCTATTTCTAAGTTTTTCAAGAAAGAAAGAAAGTTTACTCCTTTGAATGAATCATTGCATAGTATTATGAATAAGTTATTGGAACAAAATGTGCTTACTCTCCCTCCTATAAGGCAAATAGATCCTGCAAAGATTAATTCACCCTATTTTGATAACAAATCTTTTTGTCAATTTCATCGTCATCTTGGGCATGATACTGAGAAATGTTTTGCTTTAAAGGGAAAAATTCAAGATTTGATTGATAATAATACTATCTTTGTTTCTGGTGTGAATGATAAAGGCAACACATCTGTAGCTCCTCCTAACCAAAATCTTAAGATTTTTACTGATCCATTGCCTTCTCATACCTCTAATGTGATTGATACTAATGATTCCTCTGTCTCACCTGATGATCTTGTGTCTATGACTCCGAATGTGATTAACTTTGTGGAACAACAGAAAATCCCTAAAGAACCTTCTATCACATTTGATTCCAGTGAAACTATCAGGGCACCTGATGGTCCTTTATATATAGTTGCAAAAGTCAAGAATACACCTTGTCGTGGAGTGCTTATTGATCCTTCTTGTATGGTTAATGTCATTACTGAAGAATTTCTTTTTACTTTGCAATTGAATCAAGTGATCTATGACGAAACAAATGTGGTTGTGAAACTATTTGATGCATTTTCTTCTCCTGCAATTGGTTCTATTACATTACCTATTGAGGTCCATAACAAATCCCTTGATGTGGACTTTGCTATTATTCCATCATCTGAACAATTTCGTGTGAAGCTAGGCTATCCTTGGCTATCTTCCATGAAAGCTATTGCTTCTCCTATTCACAAGTGCTTGAAATTTCCCCATAATGGTGAAGTTGTTATTGTCAATCATAGTTTCTTTAAACCTACTAAAAGAACTTCTAGCATTCCTATTGATTATTTTTGGCCTAAACAATTCCAATCTCTTCCACCGCGAAGTGATCATCTTTTTAAATCTTATCAAAAGTGGAAAAAAGATATGATCCTATCTCTAAGTGAACCTAGAACACCCAAACTTGACATTCCTATCGTTCTTGAGAAGGAAGTTCTTCCTTTGAAAGATAAAACTAATGTCTTTCCTCAAGAAGATTCCCAACCCATCCCTATGGATGTGACTACATCTATGACTAATAAACTTCCTAAAAGTAGACCTATACCTCCTCGTCATGATGGACTTGGTCTCCTTCCTAAACCAAATATTCCTCCCTTATATGGAGCAGTTCCTCCTCCTTCCTCTTATGGAGAGAAGAGACCCTCCTCTTCTCCTATTGTTCAACCTATGAGACCACAACCTAAACACCCAAGTGATAAGGATGAGAACATTCCTCCTCCTCAATCTTCTCAACTTCCTACTAAGACTAGACGAAATCATTCTGCACGTGAACGCCGATGAAAGCGTCGTTTTAGAGCTCAGGCAGCTGCTTCTCAAACTTTGCAATCCCCAAAAACACCTTTAGCCAATATTATTCCATTTTCTCCTCAGCCGACGATTGAGCCGAAATCTGCTAAACATAAGATGCATGATGGTCTTGATCCTGTGCGAGTTAAAGATCCTATTTTTATAAATCTTGATGATGATATAGATGAAAATGTTATGCATGATGAAAATGTTACTCCTGTTCATTCTGATAGTGAATATGAATATGTTGATGTTGATAACCATTTATCTAACGCATTTTCTAAAGCACTTATCCTAGCTCCTAGACAAGAACAACGTGGCTTGGAACATGAACATAGCCCTTGTTTGGATCTCATGATAGCTCCATCTGTTGTGTTGGATGTTCCTCCTCTAGCGTGTTTCCTACCTTCCCGAAATATTGATTAGCAAGATCGGGGGGTAGATGACGTGCTAGACTAGTTCATTAGCATAGCAAATTCTCTCCTCCTCTCTTGATCTTTTGATACTTCTTCTATGTGTTATTCTCATTCTTCTATTTGTTGTCCTTAGTGTTGTCTACTTGAGGACGATGCAAAGCATTGAGATCTCTTTTGGTCTCTCTCATGTTGACTCAAAAGACACATGTGTTCCCTTCTTCTAGGTGACCTTCCTTGATTGGGGAATGAGGAACAATTATGCATACATACATATGATATACATGAATTATCATACAGCATTCTGACCCCGAGGAAAGTGAAGTCACCTTGTGCTTTGTGTTTTGTGTCTATTATCCTTGGGCTTATCTCACACTTGGGGGCTAAATCCTTGTGATAGCGTGCTCCTTTCCCTTCTCATTCCTTATATGTATCACTACCTTAAAGCAATCACCCCCGATGAGGCGTGTGCGATCGCTTTAATGTAGGGGGGCATACACCCCGTTCATATCTTTTCAAGATACTTGAAAATTTCTTGACAAATTTAGCTTTGCCTTGAAAATTTTTGATATCTTTCTTGCATGACTCATAGTGAGGGAGCCTTACTACTGACAGTCATGGTTCTCCCTCGTGATCTTCCCTTTTACTTTGTCAATCGAATTCGTAAGATCCTTAGTCCACTGGGGGCTTGGTGTATCTTGCCTCCTTGACATGGTGAAAGTTTTTCAATGTTGTTTCCTTGTACTTTACCGGAAGTATGAGCGTACGCTTATACTCCCGCTAAAGTGGGGGCTAAATGTAGCGTCCTAAAATTGTGACACTTGCAATTTCGACTACATTTGGGTCTTCACGATGGCGGTGCAACGTTGAACCTGAATGGAGACCCCGAAACCTGCTTGTGACATCAAAAACTGCATTTTTCTGCATCTTGGCATGATCCCTCCTTGCACCCTGCTGCCCCGGGAGGTGGGACCATGGCGCCCAGCGCCCTGGTCCCTGGCCCTATTTTGGGCCCGGTCTCCTTTTGGGCATCGGGTCTTTAAGTTTGCAAATTGGAAAATATTGTTTCTAGGTCGGCCTAAGGTCGGAAAAATCAGTCTATCAGCCCTAATTGACAAGTATATAAACTACTTTTCCTCTCCTAGAAAGGGAGGAAGGAAAGAGGAGGACATATGTGTGCAAAGGCGCAGAAGCGATATTCAAACATTCAAACATTCAAGCATTCAAGTATTCCTTCAAGCAATTGAGCATTCTAAGTCTCCATTCAAGGCTAGGTGTTGCATTCAAGACAAGGATTCAACCATTGAAGAGGAGATCACATACAACATACAACATACTACATACATTACACCTTCGCATGTAAGAATACAAACATTCTTACAACAAGGTATCAGTACTTGTTTACATTACAAACATTTACATTTACAGCATTCTCATTTCTTGGTTAATTCCAAAATCAGGGTTTGACCTAAAGGCAAACCCCTCATCCCTAACCCCCCAATCGTCCTCTCTTTTCTGTGTGTAGGTTGTAGGTACGCGGCTGTAATTGAAGATCTGGAATCCTTGTGCAGAGACGAACAGATCCCCCTTTGTTTCGCGGATTTTTCGGAGGACCGTGTGCACGCCGAGCGCCATCGTCCCGTCAACTTTCGCTCAAATTTGTAGAACAGCACCGTCTCGACATTTTACTGCTAATTCCAGGTCTGCAGCTTCATCCCATATCCCTATCTTTGTTTATAAGCGAATCTTTCCTATTTTACATGCATTCTTAGTTCAATCATCCTATCTACATTTCTTTACAAAAGAGGGTATCCTTGATGTCTTAACCCTTGAAACTCATTTAGAATCCAATCTTGCATTACGTGGGATTGGATCTTGTGGGTTTCAGCCCCTCTTTTGAATGTAAAGTCTCTCCTAAGTGAAAACCATCAACCCTAGTGACCTCCCTTCTCTCTCCTCGGAGTTGGGGAGGGGAGAACAACTAGGGTTCAATTTTTCCGCTTTATAGTAATATATCATATTTTGTTCATTTAATCTAACTAAGAGGGCAAATTGATAGCATGCAACTTGCATTTTTAATATTTTCTCTAAAATAGTTGCACATAGACTTTTAAGAGGGCTAAAATAAACACCATGCTTGTTGGAGCAACATCTCCAAATAGGACTTAGCCAACAATTGCTTTGAAAAGGTTAAAAAGAACACTTGTATTCTGTGTCTCAAAAGTGGTAGGTATATGCTCTCCCCTTAATTGGGTGACCAAAAAGCCAAACCCACTCTTTTACGCTTTCTTTACTTTCAAGCAATTAAATCCTTTAGAGGGCCTGCCTTCCCGAGCTGCCTTGAGGGGGCCAGTGAGAAGGGAACGACCTAAAGTGGAAATGGGCTAATACCGAGCCCTTCCAATCCACTATAAATAAATCGTGTTTGTGATGAAAGTCCCAAACAACATGTGCTGATAAGTTCATATCGACACTATATTTCCCCATAAACCCTATGGAGTGTAACCTCTATAGGTTGGGAACCTTTTGTATTTACAGAGCTAAAAGTGTCGCATGTATGGCCACATGACCGGAAGCCTTTACTAAAAACCACTTGTACTAGTTGCCAAAATTCTTCTAGTTGTTGGTACAGGAGGTCAGACCTTTGAAGCGACTCACATACATACGGTTCCTAGTAGAGATATAAAGTTTGCCATGGGGAGTTTTCATGGAAACTAGTGCTTGGCTGCCCCAAAGAAGTGAGTGTCGAGGGTGGAGCTAGTGGGGTCAAGCATCTAAATATCCTCTTTGAATAGCATAGCCTCGAGGGAAACCCTACGTGAGATTCAACAACTATTGTCTCAGCCTACCATAGGGATTGTACTTGATTGTGCATTTTGTTTTATTAAACATTGTGTCTTCTATGTCTGTAACATGTTCCAAATGGTCAAAAATTGAAGAAAATTATCATCTACAAGAGAGCAAAAATCCAACAAATTACTGAAAAAGTGTGATCAAAAGGGTAATACAAAAAGCTTTCCAACACTTGAAACACTAGATCAAAAGCAAAGTGTCAAAACATCAATATCAAAATAATTCTTGAAGTAGATTTGTCTCTAAATCATCACATATTTTCAAACTAGCTCAAACAACTAGGTCACTAATCCAACAAGTTATTCCCAAAAGGTTCTATAAACATCAACATTCAACAAGCTATTGATTCAAACACCTTAAGTGCAAAAAAATCAACATCCTTGTCAAGTTTCTCATCAGGATAATCAAATCCTCTATCACGAAGCTTGATCAATCTATACTAGGTTCCTAATCTTGGATATATCTTTCCTAATTTGAACCTAGATTATATCAAAACCAAAATCGCACCAACATTGGAATCAAACAAACTTGTGAATTGTCAAATGCTTATATGACTTTTAAGTATCACCCTAAGAAAAGAAAACCCAATTATAAAACTACTCAGAAAAGGATAAGATTCTTGTATATCAATTGCAAGATCTTATTAAAACATAGGACATTCCTACACTGTTTTCGTCACTACTTACGTGGTTGTGATACAGAGTTTGACGATGAAATTTTGCAAAGACATGCTTTTCAACAAAGAGATGCTTTATCCCAACGAACAAACAATAGTGGTAAAATCAATAAAGCATATCTTCCTAAACCAATAATTAGCTATTGACTTTGTCCTTTGGATATTTCAATAACTTTGAAATAATCACATGCCAATTTGGACTAGAGCCCAACACGAACAACTTAGAAAACAACAACAAATGGAGGAAGAAGATACTCCTGTATTCCAAACTTTTGGATTTACCATTGTTGACAAAGAAGCAGTCAATAGCACCATTAGAGACCTTGAGGAAGATTTCAAATTTGATAGGCTAATGGAAAAATTGTTGGCAAAACAAAAAGAAAAATATCTCTTGATGTTGGCAAAATCTAGAGCTAAACTACCACAAGACTTTAACATAGAAAGCTTGAAACAAGATGTGGAAGCAAGTAACACCCAAAACATAGATGAACCAAATAATGAAGACATGAACAAAGAAAGCAATGAAGAAACAAGGAAAGAAAGAGATGACAAAAGAAAAGAGCATAGTGATAAGAGAACTCATGAAGAAACAAGGAGAAACTATGTGGATAATCCATTGTCAAACCTTACTCAACAAATACAAACTCTACAACAACAAATACAAGACATGCAAAATGGGACAAGCTCCAAGAAGTATTCATTAGAAGATATATGCCCATATCCTTTTGATAAAAATCTGAATATGATACTATTTCCGCAACATTGTGAGATTCCTAAATATGACAAATACGATGGAAGATCTAGTCCTCAAGATCACATTAGGGAGTTTTATACTATGAGCATGCAATTTGCTCATGATGAATTTTACCTTATGCATATTTTTCCTAGGAGTTTAAATGGCCAATCAATGGAGTGATTTTCAAGATTACCATCCAGAATCAAATCCTTTGAAGAACTTGTGAATAGGTTTATTTCACAATACTCCTACAATATAAGGAATGAAATAACAATGTTGGATCTCTACAATGTTAAACAAAAGAATGGTGAATCCTTTATGATCTTATTGCAATGATGGAAACACATGTTTAATAGGTATCCCCGAGATGTACCTGATCAAGAAAAAAGGGACATATTCATTGATAATCTTATCACTGAAATGAGTTATCGACTAAGGATGCAATGTCCTCCCTCTTTTGCCAAAATGATCGAAAATGGTCAGAAAATAGAGAACGCAATGGTAAAGAAAGGAGAAATAAAACTTTACAATAATTCATACAACAACAACAACAACAATAGCAATGACAAACCCAAGTTCTGGTCAAAGAATAGGAATGTCAGCAATGAAGGGAATGACAATAATAGTACTACAAAACAACAATAACTAATTTTTAATTTATCAAGTCAAACCCCAAGCAATAACAATCTAGAAAACAATAAAGCCAAGTCCTTTTTCTCCAATCCTCAGAGGAAATTTACAAATATTGGAGAATCTTTGGAATCAGCTTTAAAAACACTGCTTGCCAACAAATTTATTGTTTTACCAGAAGCAAGAAGTTATGAACCACTAGTCAAGCCAAATTGGTGGAATGACGATCATTTTTGCAATTACCATTGGAATAAAGGACACCTAACAAATGATTGTCAGAGATTGAAACACCTTATCCAAGATCTAATTGATAATGGAACCATCATAGTGGATAGCCATAAGACAAACGAATCACACTTAGCTTTCAAAACTCCACTTCTGAACAGTGACAAAGGTGAATTGTCCCAATTAAAAGATGACAAAGGAAAAGCCAAGGCGAATTACACTTATACATATGATGATGTGGTAAATGTGATCATTGTTAATGAAAATTCATCTTCAGAACCAATCAATGTTATCACGAGAAGCAAAGAAAAGGTTACCTTTCCAGGTATAGCAAAAGACCCAACACCCAATCCACAACAATACAATTTAGTAGAGCAATTACAAAGAATACCTGCTCAAATATCAATTATGGAACTTCTCAAGATTTCACCTATACATAAGGAAATTTTGGAGAAAGCTTTAGTGGAAACAACAGTTTCAAAAGATTTGGGTGTAGATCAGTTCCAAAACATGGTAGGATGCCCTATAGCTCCACATTGCTTATCATTTTCTAAAAATGATGACGCATCCTTACAACATCCTCACAATGCTCCCTTACATGTTGAAGTATCCATTAATAAAACTCATGTTGAACATGTACTCATAGATGGAGGAGGTGGCTTAAACATTTGTGCATTAAGTTTGATAAAAGCTTTGGGATATTCAGAAAATGCAGTAGACCCAAAAAAGAAAATAACCATCAAGGCTTATGATGAAGTAGAACATTCTTCTAAAGGAGCTATTGTACTACCGATAAGAATAGGACCTATGGAAAAGGATACATTGTGTCAAGTTTTAGATCTGAACCTATCTTACGACATTCTTCTAGGAAGACCATGGATTCACAAGATGCAAGCAGTTCCTTCTACATATCATCAATGTGTGAAATTTCCTCATGAAGGAAAAGAGATCACTATAATTGTAGATTCCAGTCAATATTGCAATAATTTGAAGCCCGCACAAGATACAAGAGTTCCACATAACAAGGAATCAGTATATCCTACCAAAGAAATTCAAGCAAAGTTATGGGAAACTTTTGAAGAAAAACTCAAGTTAAATGATGAAGGAATGGGAAAGTATTCTTTGAATAATTTTCCACTTTCCCCTAAGTCATATGGTAAGCCTATAGATATTCAATCAAAGCCATTAGAAAGATCAAAGAATATGTTTAAAGGAACATTTGTTAGTGTTGGAACTCTTGAAGAAGAAAATGAAGACAAAGACATTCTTGGTTGGTTGTACAAGGATGAAGACAAAACTATAGCAATAGCAGCAGAAGTCAATATTCCCATAAAAAAATATGGCAAAGGATATGAAATCATGCAAAAAAATGGGATATGGAGGGAAAGGACCAATTGGTAAGCAATATCAAGGTATTTCAGAACCTATTTGTCCGCACTCACAATCCACAGAAGATAAATCCGAGATGGGATATCTAAAATCCAATCAAAAGAAACATAATCATCCACAGCATAAGTGGAAAAAGAAATCAATTTCTAAAGAAGAAAATTGGCAAGAGAAGCTACATCAAGCGGCCGAAACAGTAACCAATAAACAAAAGAAGCAAGAAAAACAGGGAAAGAAAGAGGAGGAGATTACCATCCAAGGTGAAGAAAAATCTTGTCAACAAGTTCCGAAAATACAAGCAAATGCAAAATCTGAACAAGATATTCCAGAAGCAGTAAAAATAGAGATGGTGGAAATCGGAGAACTTTTTGCACCATACAACATTCTAGTATGGTATAGTGGAGTAATCTTAGATCAGGATTCAGAGACAGATTCCAATGAGTATGAATGGGGTCCAGATGTCTTATCTACTACATCAAGTAAAGAACACAATGAAGACCAAGCATCTATCACAAAAGAAGATTTGTCTATTGCAAAACAAAAGATGAAGTTAGAAAGAAGACAAGAGAAACTCGTAATTCAGAGAAAAGAGGCATATGCAAAAAGGAAAGGAAATGACAAAGACAAAGAAGTAATGCCACAAGAAGCACAAACAAAGATAGATCAAGCATCTAGAAATACAATATTTTCATCAAAAGAGGAACAAGATGTATCTAGATGTGGTAGAACCATAGAATAACTAAGAGATAGTCAAGTTGGATTGACTATTAGTCCAGAAGAAGTTGAGTTTGAAAGGAGACAAAATCTATTAAAAGAATCCTCTTTATCATGTGCACAAGTATGTCAACTTCTAAATGCAAATGAGGTCAATCAAGAAGGAATTTGCAGTATTAAAGATGTGTGTATTGATATAATCCATTCATTTAAGGGACAAACATCAGTTGAAGAACCACTTGAGTGTGAACTACACAATGCTAATATTGATTTTGTTAAGACTAATTTAGAAATGCTTGAGACAGACAATTCTCAAAAACATTTAATCTATGACAATACCTATTCTATGCCAAGCTATGATCATTATGTCATGAACGTTGAAACACCTAATGATGACAGTGATTATGATTTACCCCTTCTTCATCCCGAACTAATTGATTGGGATAGTTTAGACAACCCTGAACTGAATGTCTTTTCCAATGATCATGACTTAGTCGTGTACCTTAACATTATTGAACCCATCCATCCTAAGATATCTTCCATTGCAGAATCAAGTGATGTTTCTCGCAGTCAGGAAAATGCCAAACTTTCCAGTCGCAAAAGTGAAATAAAACAAGGAAAGAGACCTATTGTTGAAAACCATTTCATGGCAACATTAGATCAATCAAAAGAGAAAACAAAGGATGTATCTGATGGTGAAAACCTCTTTGAGGTGCTAGAAGATGGAAGGTTTGACATTCTTCCTGCGTATTTTCGAGAGAGGTCTTTTATCCTGATAGAACCAATAGAAGTAGTAAACATTGGTACATCAAAAGATCCTAAAATACTTCATTTTTCTGCCTCATTATCAAAAAAAGAGAGGAAAGAATACATGGAATTCTTTACGCAAAGACAAATAAATTTTGCTTGGTCTTATGCAGATATGCCAGGACTTAATCCAGATCTTATCATGCATCATCTTAATATGGATTTAAAAGCAAAACCCGTCAAGCAAAAGCTAAGAAAGATGCATCCACACATTGCTCTTCTTGTAAAAACCGAGCTGAAGAAACTATTAGAAGTGGGTTTTATAAGACTAGTTGCTTATCCAGAATGGGTTTCAAGTATTGTACCAGTATCAAAGCCAAACAAAAGCATAAGGGTATGTACAGATTTCAGAGATCTAAATAAAGCATGTCCAAAAGATGATTTCCCGCTACCAAACATTGATATCATAGTGGACTTATTAGCAGGACATGAGATGTTTCCATTAATGGATGGCTTCTTAGGATATAATCAAATAAGAATCGCACCTGAAGATCAAGAGAAGACAACTTTTACCTATGTATGGGGAGCATATTGTTGGAATTTTATGCCATTTGGGCTTAAGAATGCAGGAGCAACTTATCAAAGGGCTATGACGATAATTTTCCATGATATGATGCATACATTTATGGAAGATTATGTCGATGACATACTTGCAAAATCTCACACAAGAAAAGAACATTTGAACATTTTAAGCAAGATTTTTGACAGGATGGAAAAATATCAATTGAGATTAAATCCAAAGAAATGTGCATTTGGGGTAATCTCTAGAAAGCTCCTTGGGTACATTATATCATCTCATGGCATTGAATAGATCCTGAAAAAGTCAAAGCTATCATGGAGATGGAGTCACCTAAGAACATAAGTCAATTGTGATCTTTACAAGGAAGATTGCAATCAATTAGGAGATTTGTTTCTCAGTTGGCCGATAGATGTCTTCCATTTACCCATCTTCTACATAAAAATGTTCCATTCAAATGGGATCTAAAATGTGAAGAAGCTTTCTTGCAAATAAAAGAATATCTTATGAGTCCTCTAGTACTGATATCACCAACCAAAGGGAAACCATTGTTACTCTATGTCTCCGCAACAAGTATATCATTAGGTGCTCTCCTAGCTCAACATGATGATGAAGGAAAAGAAAGAGCAGTTTATTATATCAGCAAAACACTTGTTTGCTATGAATTAAATTATTCCTCAATCGAAAAGATATGTCTAGCAGCTGTATTTGCAACTCAGAAGCTATGACATTATATGTTGATTCATTCCTTAAAACTAATAGAAAAGATAGTTCCTCTCAAATATCTATTGAGAAAATCAACATTGACAGGGAGACTAGCCAAATGGGTCATGATACTAAGTGAATTTGACATAGAATAAATAAATTATTTATTAGCCACTTATCTTCAACCTCCAAATTCAATGAATATTGTGTACGTACACAGATTTCATAACCATTTCCTATATTCTCTCCAACACCCCCTACATCTTAGGAAGAACTTGAGTCCACTTGTCCTATCATGCCTAAATCTTCTCCAACCATCCCTAGATTCCCTCAGTTAGCAACCCAGTCAAGGTAAGATGAGTGACACTTGTCTTCTCCTTCCCCCTTTCTCTCAACCTTCACCTTTGCTCATAGCCATTCAAATCTGCAGATCTGATTAGGATCGTTGATCTAAGCCACATCATCTAATCCTCTCAAGGTCTATAAAATCAAGAGCTTCAATTGAGAGAGAGTTAGTCTTCAAATTAATCATATGCATCCGCGAGTTTTTGAAGCAAATAGAAAATAGAAAATAGAAGATATCATTTAGCATAATCATTTTAGCATAATCATGTAGTATTTGCATATCATAGTATCCGTTAACTACAAGTTATCAGTCCATTCTTCATATGCCATCTTGGAAGCCATCAGTGCATTGTCTGAGAGCACACCATTTGCAACCAGGAACAGTGGAGTTAGGACACAATGAGACATAAACCATGAAGGTAATATTAGTATTTTTATTCATATGTTTTTCATGTGGTTTCATTGGTTGAGTTTGGATTTCCTGTAGCATTTCCATTTGTATTTTGTGAAACTAACTTATTGCAGGTAACATTTTGAGGATGAAATTCAAGTCGGCACACACAAATCTGCTTCTTACTTGTCCATGATACTAATCTTCCACTGAGAAAGAACGCTCCATCGGTTGTGCTTTTTCGATCGTCCACATTACCTGCCCAATCGGCATCAGTATATACCTTGAGATTATAGTCACCATTATATGGATACCACAATCCATAATCAATTGTTCCTTTTAGATATCTAAGAATCCTTTTGATAGCTACCAAGTGGGATTCTCTTGGACATTTCTGAAAACGAGCTACTATGCCCAGTGCATGAGCAATATCTGGTTTGTTGTGTACCACATAGTGCAGTTTACCGATCATTGACCGGTACTCATTTTCATTCACCAGTGTTGAATCATCTTCCTTAGTTAGTTTACAGCCAGTCACCATTGGTGGACCAACTAGTTTGCTTTCCTCCATTCCAAAAGCCTTCAATACCTCTTTGACATACTTGGACTAGGTAATAAAAATACCTTCTTTCATTTGTTGAATTTGTAAACCAATAAAGAAAATTATCTCTCCTATTAAAGACATATCAAACTCTTTCTTGATTTCATCTGCAAACGCATGACTCATTTTATCATCTCCTCCAAAGATTATGTCATCCACAAACACTTCACAGATCAAAATCCGATCACCTTCTGATTTCAAGTAGATATTACTATCTTCACTTGTTCTCTGAAATCCAATCTTCACAAGATGAGAGTGTAGTCTTTCATACCATGCCCTAGGTGTCTATTTCAGTCCATATAGGGATTTGTGTAACCTGCACACCATGTCACTATCTTCTGACAAGGAAAACCTTTCTGGTTGCTCTATATACACTACCTCTTCTAGGATTCCATTCAGAAAAGAAGACTTCACATCCATCTGATAAACCTTAAATCCCTTAAATGTTGCAAATGCAAGTAGCATTCAAACACCTTCTAGTCTAGCCATAGGAGCAAAGGTTTCTCCATAGTCTTCTCCCTCCTCCTGAGTGTATCCCTTGCATACAAGCCTAGCCTTGTTTCTTACAACCGTGCCTTCTTCATTCAACTTATTGTTGAAGACCCATTTGGTACCTATGACATTTTTATGTTTTGGTCTGGGCACCAAAGACCATGTTGCATTCTTCTCTATCTGGTCTAGCTCCTCTTCCATTTCTTTAATCCAGTCTTCATCTGTAAGAGCTTCTCCGGAAGTCTTGGGTTCAAATTAAAAAATCATGCAAGAATTCTCCTTTACTTTTCTTCTTGTGAGTATCCCTGCATCTTTATCTCCTATAATTTTCTTTTGATCATGATGCAACTTCACATATCTAGGAATGACTCTAGCCTGATCTGCTAGCTTTTCTTCTTCTTCTTCACTAACCTCTTCTTCTTCTCTTACTGTAGCTTCTACCGGTACATGAACACTAAGATCTTTACAAGTTTCTTTCTTAACCAGTTCCCAAAAGGCTATACCTGGTTCATCTTCCACTTCTTCGTTGCATGTTTCCTTAGGTTCCTCAGGGGATTCATCAACCCTGACATTGATACTTTCAACAATTTTCTAAGTTCTATTGTTGTAGCACTTGAGAGCTTTGCTCTTAGTGGAATATCCTAGAAATATTCCTTCATCACATTTTGCATCAAATTTTCTCAAATGCTCACCTCTCTTGATATAGCACTTACTACCAAACACTTTAAAGTAACTCACAGTGGGAGTTTTCCCGGTCCAATACTCATAAGGGGTTTTATCTTTGCCTTTCTTGATGAGTACCCAGTTCATAGTATAGACTACAGTGCTCATCGCTTCTCTCCAAAAAGCATGAGCAACCTTTCCTTGGATCAGCATTGTTGTAGCCGCTTCAACTATAGTCCTGTTATTTCTTTCTGCTATGCCATTCTGTTGTGGTGTCCTTGGGGCAGACAACTACCTCTTGATACCGTTATCTTCACAGTACTTATTGAATTCATCAGAAGTGAATTCTCCTCCTTGATCCGTTCTCGAGCATTTTATCTTTTTACTACTTTCTTTCTCTACTAATGCTCTGAAAGCTTTAAAATTTCCAAATGCTTCAGACTTGTCTTTCAAGAATGTGACCCACATCATTCTTGAGCAGTCATCAGTAAGAATCATAAAACACCTATCTCCCTGAATACTTCTAGTTTTCATAGGACCACATAATTCAGTATGCACAAGATCAAGTAAATTTTCTGCTGAAAAAGACTTACCTTTAAATGTTGAGGAAGACATCTTCCCAAGTTGACATTCTCTGCACAAAGAATTCTTAGGTTTGTTCAGCAAAGGTAATCCTCTTACCACCTTGATCTTACTAGCTTTAACAATATTGTCAAAGTTCATATGACAGAGTCTCCTATGCCATATTCAGCTGAGCAACAGTTAATAGGTTATGCTTAAGACCTTCTACCCAGTAGACATCATTTGCACTGCTCTTTCCATTCAATGAGATGGATCCTTTACCTTTCACCAAGCATGGTGCATCGTTGCCAAATCTGACAACACCTCCATCATATTCCTCCAGAGATAGAAAATTTCTCCTGTCACCAGTCATGTGGTGAGAACAACCACTATCAATTATCCACTCATTAGAGTTGTCAATATGAGAGAAAAGAGCTTTCTTGTCAGACACTTCTTCCTTTACTACTATAAACACTATGTCTTCATTTTCTTCATCCTCTGATTCTTCATCAGTGACACCTTCATCCACAACAACTAGACAATTTCTTCTGTTTCCTCCTTTATACTTTCTGAACCTCTCTAGTTTATCCTTATTGTCACTATTAGGGCAATTAACAGCTATATGTCCTATCTTGTTGCAGGAAAAATATTTCAAAGGAAGTTTACCTCTATATTTTCCAGTTCCCTGCGAAAGTATTTTAGCAAGAAGAGCTTCAAACTCCATCAGAATCTCTTCATAATCCATATCTCTGCATTGTCTAGATTCATAACTGGTACTAGTTTCTTTTCCTTTTCTGGATGGTACAGTAGATGCTTTAAAGGCTGACTCAGTCTTCTGAACACTGTCATCATAGCTATTCAACTCATATGCAATAAACTTTGCAATAATAGAATCTAAGAATACCTTGGTTTTATCAATAGACCTTAGTTCCTGGATAGCAGCAACTCTGATTGCATAGATTGGTAACAATGATCTAAGGACTTTACTAACAACAGTGGTATCATCAATAGTTCCACCAGTGCTTTTGATATCTCCAACCATAGTCTTAATCCTAATGCCATACTGCTAAATGGTCTCACCTTCAACCATCCTCATATCCTCAAATTTACCTCTAAGGCTCTCTTCCTTAGCTTGCTTTACATGCTCATCACCATCATAGATTTTTTCCAGTGCATCCCATACATCCTCAGGTGTGTCCTTGTCTTGTACATCAATAAACTCAGTATCTAATAGGCTGCTGATAAGGGCTTCCATGACTTGCACATTTTCCTGGATCTCTCTCTTTTGATCATCAGTCAGAGTGCCAATGGGAGTCACATAGGCATTCTTAACATAGCTCCAGTGTTGAGCACCCATACTCTTGATGTAAATATTCATTATGTCTTTCCATATCTTAAAGTTATCTCTATTGAACTTAGGACCTTCCCTCTTCATCATTACAGCAGGATCTTTTACATCAAGCAGTTAAGCTTATATCATCGAGGACCTGGAGGCGCTCTGATACCCATTGATGAATAATGATGAACAATAGATACCCCAACTGGTACTGAGAGGGGGGGGGGTGAATCAGTATAGGCAAAAACTTTCCCAACAACTTATCTAGTTAAAGCAATACCAACTGGTTGTCACCATTACTGAACTTAACCATGGTAATACTGGTTAAACATAGTAAGACATCAGATACCATAAACTGATAAGTCTGAACACTTCAAATACGATCAATACTTGATGCCAACTTCACCCATAAACATATGCATGTGGTATACTAGTAATACCATAACCTATTAACACTGCATGCATAATCTTTCGACCAAATAATTCATAAACATCACATGAAAAATGCATAACATATAACACATAGATTTTTCATGTGTAAACCCAAATGGGAAAAACCACGGTGGGGATGAATACCCACAAGCTTGTTTTTGAACTCTTTTGAAGCTCACCCTGTTAGGAGCCTAGTCCGGTTAAAGACTTTATAATAAGGTTCTGTTAGGAACTGATCCTATTAAAGATCACCCGGTTAAGGGATGGCTATATACCCTGTTAAAGGTTGAAACCCTGTTAAAGGTTACCTCGCTAGAGGATTTGAAGAACTCAATGATCTTGAGTCACTTGGTTACAAGTTTTACAATAAGCTTGTTAAAGCTACCCGATAAAGGGATTTTCCAACTGTTGAAATGATTAGAAGACAACAGGTAAAACTTTTGATCTGATAACAGCACTACATGCCAAGGCAGATCCTTTTCATTTTCTCTATACTGCAATCGCACTCTGCAGTTCTCCACTCACTAGTTTGGCAAGTATCTCATCACTCGTATACACACACAACTTTTTCCAACAACTTTACAATAACAAACATCATCGACCTTATAGACAACAATCAGGTCAGTAGCATAAACCCTAAACCCTAAGCATCTTAGGTTTACAACACAGGCAGTCCAATCCTGACCATCCAAACACATTGCATAGAGTATTACAATTTCAAACAGATCACAAGACAATCTGCATCGTTCATTCATCACCACACATGGGAATCAATAACCCATCACGCTCTCTTCTCATACCGCTAAGAAGAATGATCATTCCCGAGGTAGACTTCAAACGTAGTCGATCTTCTCATGCAAGATCCTCAAGGAAATCCTTCACATGCACAAAGCTAACGTGGCAACTCGATCTCATTCACATCTCTTAGCTAACTCATCACAAAGTATCATCGGTTGCATCGCACAAGCTGGATCACCAAACTGATAACCCTAGAGGTGAGACTACCAACCGGTAGTCACACTTAGTGAAACCCTAACACCGGTTCACTGCATCTCTTCCTACCTCTTCATACCAGTTCACTTGAACTTATTAACATCAATGACAACATACATTATCATCATATCAACATGTCGGTTCATCATATGCCAATGATATCCAACAAATGGAGCTGCATATATGCCTTACATATATGCGACCTGCAACTAAGAATTTATAGCTAAATGCATCTATTCAATGACAGAAGAATGAGGACATTCAACAATTACAACCTAGAAAATTAAATGCATAGGACTGGAACCCCTCTTGGAAATCTCGCTTCGAGAATTTCTTAAAAATTGGAACCCTTACAAAAGAGAAGAACTCAGAATATATAGAAGAGGGAAAAAGATCAAATCTCCATCATGAATTGTCGAGTGTCCTCTTTTCCCTAACAGAAAATATTCTTTGCAATTCCCATGGAAACTGCTCTCCAAATTTTTGACAAGTGTTGAAACTGATTATAGAAATGAACTCCTCGTTTCACGAGCTTTCCAATGGTATATCACACTTGTATATTCGGGTAAAAATAACCAGTCCAGTGAATTAATCTCGGATGCCTTTCTACACAACCAGTCATTTGAATTTTTGAATTTTTGCATGGTTGGAACTATATATTTAACCTTGATTTATTCCCTTTCCTCCTTCTGCGCTCCGCCATGTGGCACCCCCTAATTGGCTTCGGAGTCCCTGCCCTGCCACCTTAGCACGACCTCACTAACTACCGGAATGAAGCTCTTCTTTGTCATTGGGTCGCGAGGGATATGCCAACGAGCGGTTTCCCATCGTGACCTAGCGACCACCGTTGGATCATCTTCAACCTACTCGCTCTTTATCCTCAGTCCTTCACTACACGTGCTTTGTCGCTGATCCATGAGGATTTTTGGTCGTGCATCTTCCAATGGCGGATCAACGACCACCATCCAATCTTCCCAACTTGCTTGACCTTTAGCTTCTTCTTAGCTTCTCCCTTCTACCACGTGTCACTTCCTGATTCGTCCGCGCATCCAGCTGGCCATAATCTGACTTGCCACCTCATCCGCCGCTTCACTTAAAGTTTCTATTGGTTTGTTCGATGGTATTCTTTTAGCCAAACTTCCTCCCTCGACGATCTGTTCACATGTCTCATCGATTTTGTAGTTTCATCGATACTTTTTATTTTATCAGCGGGACTAGTTCTGATTTCTTCGATGTACTTTATGTCGATGGAAATGATGCTTTCGGTGAATCCTTTTAGAGATCCATCACGGACAAGGTTTGTTCGATAAGTCATTTTATGAGTTTGATGACATGCCACCTGACTACCACCTGTTCACCACCTGGACCGCCACCTAGACCTGCCATTGGACCTTGGTCATATACCCTTTGCTCTACCACGTGTCACCTTAGGCTTGGGCTAGCAGATCCACCTATTCGCCAACTCACCTGCCATGTCTGCACCATTAGACCCGCCTTTCTCATGGGCCCCACCACTTGGTCACTGATTCGTGAAGAATAATGGTCGAGCAACTTTATGTCGCGGTATAGCGACAACCGTCGATGCGGAAAAAATTATCTACACTTTAACACACTTAGAACGCTTCCTAAGAGTGGGTCCCACCATCTAGTCATTGGTTCGCGAAGGATAATATTCGAGCAACTTTGCATGGCGGATCAGCAACAACCGCCAGATCAACAGGAACCTACTCGATCTTTAAACTTCTTCGATACCTTGCCACCTTTACTTAACCGTCTGGCTTAATTGTAACTGCTTTAACCCGTCGACCATAGTCCATCGCTAGTGGTTTGTCGTTGGGTCGCGATGAATAAAGTTCTTGCAACTTTCAATTGTGGTATAGCGACAACCACTAGATCAAAAGAGAGTTGCTCGATCTTTAGGAAACCTGACAAATAAAAGGAAAGACTTAGGACTTGGGAAAATATTTCAAAATTATAAGAACCCGCCTAAGCCTAGACCTAAAAGGGGCCCCCTCTGCAATGATGCGATGACCCTTCCACTTAAGTGGAAAAAGGTAATAAGCAAAAAAGAAGATTTGGAGAAAAAGCGACACAAAGGTTTATTTTTTTCAAATGCTTTTCAAATGCCAAAAACCCTACACCCTTAGATTTTCTCTAAACTTTGACAGACCCCAACAGCTAAAAGGCAAGATTTTCAACATATTTAAAACAGTGATAACAACTAGGACTCAAAATCTATTGGAATGTTATTATTAAGTATTCATGTTAGGCATGAGGTCTCCCATTTGTAGCCTCACTAGTTTATAACTCCAATCAAAAGCTTTTTGTCTTCAATTTCCAATCAAAATTGTATCATTAACATTTAACATATTTCACAAGTGTTGAAAATGTAATTTTTTTAAATTGAAAAACTACAAGTTACAATAAAAAAACACAATAAAAAAAATGGAAGATGTAATGGTACTTAAAATAAAATCTCACAAACCTAAACAGTATAAATCTTTTGAATAAAAAAACTACTCCAATCATATTCTCAACAATCAATTCGTCTAATTTCATTTGTCTCTACTCTTTAACTTGATTTTCCTGAGTTGCTCTCCTACTGCGTGCCGCCACGTGGCACCCCCTGATTGGCTCCGGAGTCCCTGCCCTGACACCTTAGCATGACCTCACTAACCGCCGAAATGAAGCTCTTCATAACCATCTGCCTTAACTACTTGCATTAACTATCAGCCATAGTCCATCGCTAGTGGTTTGTCACCATGTCCCAATGAATAACCATCGTGCAATTTTATGTCATAGTATAGCGACAGCCGCGAGATCTAAAGAAACTTGCTCGCCTGTTAACACGCCTTGGCCGCTCCCTTCTCACAAGTTCCACCACTTGGTCGCTGGTCCGTGAAGGATAATATTCGGGCAACTTTGCATAGCAGATCAACGACAACCGCCAGATCAACAGGAACCTGCTCGATCTTTATGGACCCAACACATACATAGGAAAAGACATAGGACTTAGGGAAATATGCAAAATATTTCAAGATTAAAAGAACCTGCCTAAGCTTAGACCTAAAAAGTGGCCCCCCTTTCAACAATGCGGTGACCCTTCCACTTAAGTGGAAAAAGTAATGGGTAAATAGAAGTGACATGAAGATAATGCAACACAAAGGTTCAATTTCAAATGGTTTTGAAAAGCCAAAAACCCTAAACCCTTATAACCATAAACTTGTAGACAAAGGTCAAATTTCTGAATCTTGATAGACTCCAATAGCTAATAGGCAAGATTTTCAACATATTTAAAACAGTGATAACAGAGTGTTATTACTAAGAATTCGTGTTAGGCATGAGGTCTCCCATTTGTAGCCTTGGTAGTTTATAACTCCATTCAAAAGCTTTTTGTCTTCAATTTCCAATCAAAATTGTATCATAAACATTTAAAATATTTCACAAGTGTTGAAAATGTAATTTTTTTAATTTGAAAAAGTACAATTTACAATAAAAAAACACAATAAAAAAAATGGAAGATGTAATGGTACTTAAAATCATATCACACAAACCTAAACAGTATAAATCTTTTGAATAAAAAAAACTACTCCAATCATATTCCCAACAATCAATTCGCCTAATTTCATTTGTCTCTACTCTTTAATCTAAAATTCAAATTTAATTAGATTCCTAACACTCAATTTGTCTAATTTCATTTGTCTCCACTCCTTAATCTAAAATCTAACTTTAGATCTCACATATCAATCTTTTGTCATGGAATCAAATCAATCAATTTTGATATTAAATTCATTTCAAGGTACACAATCTTAATCCACGCTATTAATTTAACCAATCATCTCATATATCTAATACTCACTCACATTCAATCAATATATTGACTCTCAAACATTTTAAAAATGTCCTTCTATTAACTCTATTAGGTGATATACATACGAAAAGGACATGGTTGAGAAGTGTTTCAAATGAAAGGATAATGTTTCAATTCAAATTAGTTGTGGAGATAACCTACTTGAATGATTGCACCAAAGAAAATGAAATTAATAAAAAAACAAATTAAAATAAATAAGTACACATATATAAACTCCAGTACGATGCCCTTATATATTAATCAGGGAGCAAAGTCTAAGGCAGTTGGTCTCGATTGGTACGGGCTTTAATTTAATTTATTCTACTTTAATATAAAACAAAAATAGCTATAGCCTTTTTTTCTCTTTAACATAGGTATAGGTAGATTTAATTTATTAAAGTCAATGATCGTATCCATGCAAGAAGATTTAAACCCATAGTAATAATAATAAAAATAAAAGGGGGTGTATTTATTGTATAGGAAAGAGATGTATTTATTGTATTGGGAGGATAAGAAACCCACATTCTTGATCGTAAACATTCTTGTTATGACACCGGACTCAAAGCACAAAGCATGCAACTTGGCAACATATTACCATGCACTGCCCCCAATATGAAACCCTAGCCTAGCCAAATGTCAAAACGTAGCATGTTAGAGCTGATGATGAATCTGCAATTTCAATGACATGTCCCGGAAAAACCTCGTTGACGTGGCAGGTGACGTAGCCGATAAAACTGGGTAGTACGAGAAAACAGCCAAAGAAACGAAACGGCTGGTTTTGAGCCGGAAACGGTGCCCGGATCGGCATGCCGGTGGGGGACAGGACCCGACAAGTGCGGGGTGTGGTGGGGACCATTGCCGGGGGGGTTGTGGCATTTCCATGACGATTGGACGGCGCTGGTCCAGGAGAAAATTCGAAGGGAAACCCTAATTTTTTTGCATGGATTTTATCGCTACGTACACGTGACGTGTGGGTGAGGGGACTTTAGCGAACAGCGCTGAATAAAATAGGTATATAGTTGGGGAGTGAAATAGACCCTTGCTCTCGTAGTTATAAAAAAGTTCCGTGACTTGTTTGACCCAGGGGGAACGAGACAGCGACTGTTTGACAGCATACACATGTAATTCGCGATTTTACTGGGTTGACTGACTGAAATGGGCACGTCTGGGATTCCAGCAAGGACGTCCACGTGAGTGAGGGCCCCATGCTGCCAATCGCCATGCTTCTCGCTTCCCTGTCCCTCTTCTTCTTCCTATAAAGCACCACCATTCCCTCACCACCAATTAAAGTGTCCTTCATCACCTCCCCCATTCAGTAACTCTACTCTATTGCTCTGTCATATTCCCTCCCCACTGCTCATTAGAGTTAACTTGCCTTGACTTTAGCGGACATCGCCAGCCGACACTCTCCTCCCTCCCAATCTCCTTTGCCCGGCCCGCAGCTTATACGCCATTAGCCTCTTCCCCATACTAGTCTACTCCCTAAGTATTTTAGTTTTGTTCTAGTGGGTAGAACAAGTAGTAGTAGAAGAAGAAGATTGAGATTGAGATTGATATTGATTCCGTGCTCTTCAATTGTGTGGTCTATTCATCTTGGTGTAAGCACGGGAAGAGAACTCAGTGGATTACAGCGTGTGAGAATCCTTCCAGCCTACTTTTGACAACGACCCATCTTCTATACATTGCCTAGGCACTTTAGAATTGACACCCACACCAGTTTTTTCCCCCTCTGCTTTGCTCTCTCTCTCTCACTGAATAGGAAGGAGCCTTTGTGCTTGTGCTTGTGCGAGTGTTGGTGCTGTATTGATTGACTTGACAGAGAGATAGAAAGAAAGAAAGAAACCTAAGAAACCTCGTTTTACTTACTTGTATCTTTCTCCTAGTGATAGTTTTACCACCTTGAGATTTATAACTATTGGCATAGAGAGAAATAGGTCTGACCTGATCTTATCCTATCCACTCCACCAAGATGCCGGAAGCACCCATTGTTTTCTGTGGGGAAAGCAAGGAAAATGAACGAGACCGGAGGGCCTTGGAATTCATCGAGAATGTGACCAGGAACGCCGACGAGGTGCAGTCTCAAGTGCTCTATGCAATTCTCACGAGAAATGCTGATACCGAGTACTTGACAAGGTATGGACTCCATGGACGAAGTGATCGAGCAACTTTCAAGAAGTTCTTGCCTGTCATCACCTACGAGGATCTCGAGCCTGAGATTCAGCGTATTGCCAACGGGGACACCTCTCCAATCCTTTCTGCTCATCCCGTTTCAGAGTTCCTCACTAGGTAATCAAACTTTTACATTTTCCTCCACACACCCAATATAAACAACTCGTTCATGCAGCATAATATAAGAAAACCAATCCATATATTGAGATTTTCTTTTCTCGTGATGAGAAATAAGAAAACTTTCTTTCTTTCTTTCTTTTTTCCAATATCTTTGCCTTCGTGGGTCATGGATTGGCCCTAGGAGATTTCCCATTTCTTGGTTTAGCAGTAGCAGACATCTCATAAACTTTTAGATAAGAAAACCAATCCAAATATGATATTTTCTTGCTTTCTTTCTCTTTTCCAATATCTTTTGGCTTCGTGGGTCATAGATTGGGTCTTAGAGATTTCCCATTTCTTGGTTTATGGTGGTTATCTATCTATATATGTGTTTATAATGATTACAGCTCGGGTACGTCTGCTGGAGAACGGAAGCTGATGCCAACGATACAGGAGGAACTGGAGAGGAGAACTCTCCTTTACAGCCTTCTCATGCCAGTCATGAACCAGTACGTTTCATTTCTGCTCATTCACATCAATCATTGAGTCTGGCTGTAACTGTAAGGTCATGTTTTTGGGGCAACTTTTTCCCTCTGCCGACCGGCCCTTTTTCTCTGCTTTGTTGTGCAGATACGTTCAGGGACTCGATAAGGGGAAAGGAATGTATTTTCTATTCATCAAATCAGAGGCAAAGACTCCCGGAGGACTGCTGGCCCGTCCCGTTCTGACGAGCTATTATAAAAGCCGGTACTTCAAGGAAAGACCCTACGATCCTTACAACGTGTACACCAGCCCTAACGAGACAATCCTATGCCCAGACTCGTACCAGAGCATGTACTCTCAGTTGCTCTGCGGCCTCCTGCAGAACAACGAGGTGCTTCGTGTGGGCGCCGTCTTTGCCTCGGGTTTCATCCGTGCCATACGATTCCTCGAAGAGCACTGGCGTGAACTCTGCCTCGACATCAAAACCGGGACACTCAACAAAGAGATAACTGACCCATCAGTTCGAGAAGCCGTCATGAAGCTCCTTACGCCCAATCCAGATTTGGCCGAGCTAATAAGAATGGAGTGCTCGACTGGGTCGTGGCAAGGAATCATCACTCGCCTGTGGCCCAACACAAAATATATCGACGTTATTGTGACGGGCACCATGGCCCAGTATATCCCTACCTTGGACTACTACAGTGGTGGCCTGCCCCTTGTGTGTACCATGTACGCCTCCTCTGAATGTTACTTTGGCCTCAACCTCAAGCCCATCTGCAAACCTTCTGAAGTCTCCTACACCCTACTTCCCAACATGGCTTATTTTGAGTTCCTCCCCGTTTGCCGTAACGAAGGCTTTCCCCCTAGTGTCCCCGGCAGTCTGAACGAGCAAGAGCAACAAGAATTAGTGGAGCTCGTTGACGTCAAACTCGGCCAGGAGTACGAACTTGTGGTCACTACATATGCAGGTAATGATTACCCAAAAAGCATTCAATTACTACCAGTACTGTTTCAGCATGGGCATGAAAATCAGTGTATCATTTACTTGTTTAGTCGTTTTTGGTTGTTTCTCAATTAGTTTTATTGTGTATTTTTGCATTAGCGATTCACATTCAAATCGTTAATCTGAAAAATACACACAAACATATCTAAAAAACTGAATGATATTGTAGAAATCTGATAAAATTGAATAAAAATTATGTATGTTTTTGATGAGCTGCAGGTTTATATCGGTACAGGGTCGGAGATGTGCTGCGGGTGACAGGTTTCAAGAACGCGGCCCCTCAATTCCACTTCGTGTGCAGAAAGAATGTTGTGCTCAGCATCGACTCTGACAAAACCGATGAAGCGGAGCTTCAAAACGCGGTGGAGAATTCTCTCAAACATCTGGAGCCCTTTGACACCAAGCTTATTGAGTACACAAGCTATGCTGACACGTCCACCATACCGGGACATTACGTGCTATTTTGGGAGCTTGACTTTAGTTCTAATGCGGTGCCTCCCTCTGTTATTGAAGATTGCTGTCTTAGCGTGGAGGAGTCTTTGAATTCTGTCTACAGGCAGGGGAGAGCATCAGATAAATCGATCGGTCCCCTTGAAATCAGAGTGGTGGAATCGGGAACTTTTGATCAATTGATGGACTATGCTCTCAGCCGAGGGGCTTCCATTAACCAGTACAAGACACCCAGATGCGTAAAATTCACTCCCATCTTGGAACTCCTAAACTCCAAGGTCACCCGTTCTTACTTTAGCCCCAAGTGCCCCAAATGGGTTCCTGGTCGCAAGCAATGGGCTACTGCAAATGCTGAACCAACCATAAACATTCTGTAACATAAGAAAGAGTTCTTGATGCTTAGGACTGGAGTGGTTGGTTCTTTGCATTACAGGACTGGACTGGAACCCACTTTGTATTTATGTAGGGAATGATCTCATCTCATTTTGTTCAGGTTTGATAAAAACATGTTTGTGAAGTCAACTTTTGTAAGATAAAATTATACAATAAAAGCTTTTACACCCATTTGCCTTGTAATCTGTGTCTATTTCTCCCTCCATTGTTGTGGTTCATTAACGAACCAGATCAAACAAATTTCATGTTGGTCCTCAGGTATCAAACAACAAATTTTCTAACGGCCAATCTGCTTTCAGTACCATGTTTTGGAATATTTCCAGGCTCATTGGAAATCTGTATGTTTGGGAGCATTTCGAAGCTTGAATAAAATGTCTGTTCAAGGCTCGTTTTCCCATATCTTTAGAGTCGGTCAGAAAAATGCAAAATAATGTTATGTATAAAGTTTGAGATCATTGTTCCTATTCAATGAACAACCACCAAAAGGTTAGCTGTTCAATTCTTAGTCTCTTGACAGCTGCAACATTCAAAGTGTTTCAACCGTGAAAATCGGCGACGTAATATACTCCCATGTGGAATGTTGATAAGAAGGGAGATATTTTTAGATTTTTGATATGATGGGATTCGAAGCCTATGCCTGAAGAATTATCAGGCAATTTTCTTAGGCGTACAGACTGACTGTATTTACGATGTTAATGAATGACTGACTGTTCAATACAAACCAATCAATCTAATCACAAAGACAAAAGGAAGATATTAAATACCTATATTATCTACAAGATTTTCAAAGCACAAGTGAAGGAAAAGAGAAAAATTGTAAAAGTACAAGTGCAAAGTCGTCAATACTCTTTCAATGTGTCGTTGTTAACATATACAAATGTTTATGAGATTGAACAAATTGGGTAGTAAGTTGAACCGTCATTCACAAGCGTGTTGACATCCTCTACAGAATTTCTCCTGGCCCATCAATTATTAAGCGTTATAATCATTGGAGCCCTTAACAAGTAATTCGTCTGTTTGATTGGACAACTTTCCTATTTCACCCTAATCTTAAATTACTTAAATAGGAAACGATTCGGTTCACTGCACTTAAACTCTGTCCAGTAGAAATTGGAAGACCACTAAGCTTAGTTGTTATTGCAGGATAGTTGTCACACTAAAATCTCCACATTTTTAAAGTGGTGGTTAGTCTATGAGATCATTCTTAAAGGTGTAATGGTTAATTCAATCTCTTTCAATGTGGAGATTAAAATTTTGATATCAAGTATATGATTATAATTGCATCTTGAACTTTTAAATCAATAATCTTCATTTTTTCAAAATGACGATTAATCCACAAAATTACTATACATAATCCAACAATACTTCTATAACAGCAATACAGTATTCACTTTTATAGATTTTGCAGTCATAAAAACTATTATAGATAATTCAACAATACCTCTATAACAGCAATACTGCATTTGTCTTTAAATATTTTTGCAGTCACAAAAAAAACAAATTAAAAAAAAACTTATTACTCTGCTCTCTACAGTTTTCATCTTGATGATGAATCATTAAATATAATCTAAAACATTGATAGAAAAATTTACATACAGAATTAAAAATCTACTATAAAAACTACATGACTTTAACTTATTGCTCATAGAAACTACACGACTTTTAACTCATTGTTCATCATACGTGTAGCCTTAAACCGATCGATACATATCAAAGTTGATAATTAAAACATCAAATTAGATCGTTTGAAAATAGCTATCTATTCCTCTATCAGGTCGATGTCATAGAACGGATTTTGTTTTGAAGTCCGTAGACGTCAGCCTTGAGTGAATTAGGTTTTGCTTTGGACATATAACGTTAATTGATGATGCCGGTAGTTTTCCTGGCCCATACTCCTAGAAGGCTCAATATTTTTCATCATTGCTTATAGATCTTCCAAAACTCTATATTTCACTCTCATTGGGATTGGTCTCTTATCTGGTTAACTCTGATTAAATGTTGTAAGTAGGAGATTCTAGCTACTTTTGGTTATCTTCTCTTGCTTTGGTTATTTTCTTGAAATTATTTATATTTTGATTTGTAGTTACTTTCATAGCCATGGGTCAGCTTACCATTGTTGTTAAGATTACCTGTTATACTTTACCATTGTTGTTAAGATTACCTGTTATACTTTACAATTCCATTGACCTTGAAATTTTCTTATCACACTACGTATCTTAATATTTTTCTAATATGTTATATGTCTTAATATTTTTCTACGCTGTTGTTGTATTATGGGCAGTTGGACATTTGTTATGACCTGTTGGGCATTGTAGGTAATTATAGCCCTGCCTCTCTTTTTATTTGGATGAAGAGATATTTGTAGTTGGGTTGAATTTAATAATTTGGGGTTATACCTGAAATCATGTTCCAAATTTGGAGAGGAATTTAAAATTGCTTTAAATCGAAGTCATCTTTTTTATTTTTTAAGATGCACGAGTATTCCATTTTAATTATTTAGTATGCACAAGATTTACGAAATCTGAATGACAGTCACAGAACTGATAATACTTATTGAGTGCAAACATAATTCATGTTCGGAAATCTACTTTTTACAAGGAATATATGGTTAGTTTTGCGGGGCACAAGTTTTCTATGAAGACTGGAAGAATATACTGATAGTGAGATATAAAAGTATATGGATTGAAAGACATGCATATGGTTAGTTTGCCAACAAGGAAAAGTTGGAAGAGCAAAAGCTCATTACAGAGGAATAAAGAATATATGTAACTAGCAATTCTGGACCACTAATTCGCTAAGAAGATTATGGTGGGAGCGAGATCAAAGAAGCTGAAAGTAACTACTGTATTGGGTATGAAAAAAGCAACAAAAAGAAAAAGTTAAAGATGAATGTGGTGAAAGAGAATATAACAAACGTTCATCAAACCCATGTCCTCAAATGTCACTGTTCCAGAATTCTGTTTGAACTCACTTTTCGTAGTTGGAACGTGCCATGAAGAGTTATCAGGCAATTTTCTTAGGCGAGCAGATTGACTGTATTTACGATGATAATGAATGACTGACTGTTCAATACAAACCAATGAATCTAATCACAAAGACAAAACGAAGATATTAAATTTACCTATATTATCTACAAGATTTTCAAAGCCCAAGAGAAAGAAAAGAGAAAAATTGTAAAAGTACAAGTGCAAAGTGGTCAATACTCTTTCAATGTGTCTTTGTTAACATTTACATATGTTTATGAGATCGAACAAATTGGGTAGTAAGTTGAACCAACTGTCATTCACAAGCGTGTTGACATCCTACAGAATTTCTCCTGGCCCATCAATTATTAATTAGCATTATAATCATTGAAGCCCTTAACAAGTAATTCGTCTATTTGATTGGACAACTTTCCTATTTCACCCTAATCTTAAATTACTTAAATAGGAAACGATTCGGTTCACTGCACTTAAACTCTGTCCAGTAGAAATTGGAAGACCACTAAGCTTAGTTGTTACTGCAGGATGGTTGTCACACTAAAATCTTCACATTTTAGGGTGGTGGTTAGTCTACGAGATCATGCTTAGAGGTGTAATGGTTAATTTAAATGTTCCCTTTGGTCTTTTCTGCACTTTAATAAACATATCAGTAAGAGTAGCTTTTATTGGTGTTGAAAACACACCAATGAATTCTTATTGTTAAAAACACACCAATGGAAGATTAAGATTAATGAAGTAACTAAACAAGTTGTTTGATTAATTGTTGCATTTTTGGGAATTGATCTAATAGATTAATCATCATTTTAAATATATAAGTGTGATTAGCATATCTTCGAAAATTGATTTAATAGATCAACCGTCATTTTAAATATAGGTGAAGATGTTGATTTGGACTTCACATATAATAGAGGACAAATCTACAAAACCTTCTAAAAAATGCTCTCTTTGGTCTCATTTCATTGATACTTGCGATCTTTTTAACACCTTAATAAACATACAAATAAGAGTAGTTTTTCTTTTTGTTGAAAACATATTAATAAAAGATTATGATTAATGAAGTAAAACAAATTGTTTGATTAATTATAGCATCTTTGAGAATTGATTTAGATTAATGAAATAAAACAAATTATTTGATTAGATGAAGATGCTGATTGGAATGTGAGCACAAATCTAAACAAGCAGGATGGCCTAGTGTGAAAAGAGTTTTAGGTTTGTTGGGAAGATTAGACAAATATGCTGAGATGGCTGAAAAGTACAAGGATGAAGAATCGAGGATATACTTGGTTTCCAGCCGAGCAAAAAGAAAATTAGATGCGTCACCTTCTCTACTGTGTGAAGTGAGAATCTTGACACGCTACATTGAATTATATTGATAAACAAGTACCCAGTTACATTAATGATGAGATGGAATATAGAAAAAACAAGGTATCTTTCAAAGCATTGTAATTTATGGTTCTCAAATGAGGTAATGATGCGGTCGAATGTAGACATAAAGACAATTTCTTACAGCATCGTTTATTTTTTAAGATTAGTTTTCTTCATTCCAGATAAACATTTTGCTTAAAAAACATAAAGTGGGAGATTTGGCAATGGGGCTGCCATTGACAGGCTTATAAAGTGTAGAATCTGACAATTAAGAAAGAAGAGATGGAAACAGTTGGAAATGGGTATTTACTCTTTAGGATGTATAATTTATATATTGGTATATTTTAGAAATTGAATAATTACTTTTGAAACAATTAAATATATAAATTAAATGATTTGATGTATGAAAATAACTTATGTATTGATACATCTTATGGTCATATCTGAAAGAGTTGAATGACATGAAAGTAATTGATGCTTCTTTTCACTTTGTGAGTGGGTGCAGTTCAACACACAGTAATGATTTAGGCTTTTGCTAGAATTGAGTAGCATCTGATGAAGAGCAGAAGAGGTCAGGATTTGAGCGAACAAAGATAAGAAAGAAATCATTGAATGAAAAAGTATGTCTTTAAAGTATTAGGATTTTAGCCCTGCAAGGTAGGCGACAAGGCTCACGTTTTGCAGAGATTCGGAATTATAAGCTTCCTAATGTGTTCCGACCAATACATTGCAGCAGTCGTGTCAAAGATATGGAGAAAAGGAAGTTTGTTGCGTGGGAGATGAGGTCGCACTAGCAGTCAATTCTCATCCATAAAGATATTTACTACTTTGCATATTATTGTCCACAAGAGAATGTATTATGTATTTCTGACTGTACAGAAAAAGAATGATTCTTCCTTACCTGTGTCTGTGAGTGCTAAGTGTAGAGTGAGGACCACACAGACTGCATACAAAAATACAATGAAATGCGGACAGAGTGGTGGTAGGTAGGTAGGGAGGATAGTGAGCAATAGGAATACCACCATTACTGACTATAATGTTTATGCATGCCAAGATTAGGTGTAACCAAACAAACCCATGCTCATCACGCTGCGATTGCGACTCTTTCAACTCCACTTTCACCATTGACGTCTATAAATTATCTTCCTCAAATATCTACCATGGGAGATATTCTTCCTAATTACCTGCTTACTAACGCAAGTCGCATATGTACGTGGCATTGTGCAGCCCACCAACAGTGTAATACACGGTCCATACCCTATCCTCAACAGCTAGACCTGTATGTTTTGACTTGTTCTAATATTCTTATACAAGAAATCAGCTACTTTTCTTTTCTTTGAAACTTTTAATATCTATACCACCACCCATTTGATGACATTATCTATCTATCTATTTATATATCAAGATTATTCTTTCTCTTTGGATTGTGGGTCATTCCATCTAATAAAGTCTAGCTCTTATTTTCTAAATGCTTCAAGAATGAGCTGAGGATGGAGAGGCATTTCATTGGATGTCATCGGTGTTCTTATCCTCTTGCATCCATCACATTACTTGATGTGTCTCTTTATATTCTTGTGCATGGAAGGCCAATAATACCCAATTCAAAGGATTTTATGAGTTATCCTCTTAGCGAAATAATATCCTCCAATGAGTTTGTTATGACAAACTTTCAAAATAGTGATAACCCCATCACTTGAATGCCCTAGTATAACACAAGATTAGGACCACATTTAAATAAAATACCTTTAAACCATTTAAAATTTGCACCGTCTTTAACTAGATTCTTCCTTTGTTTAATATAATAGTAAAGTGGGAAGTGCATGATAAACTTTCAAAATAATGACAATCTATTCACTTGTATGCCCCTACATAATACAAGATTAGGACCACTTTTAAATGAAATACCATTAAACAATTTAAAATTTGCACTGTCTTTAACTAGATTTTTCCTTTTGTTTGGTATAAAAGTGAAGTGGGAACTCCACTATAGCTAGGTAATTGGCTATGTTTGCAAACCAAGGTGTGTGAACAAAAATAGCAAAAGTTGTTCATTTGAAAAGTCATCCTTGAAAAGTTCTTATTCATCATCTACATAATGGACCTTGGATAAGAAATCAACAACTACATTCAAATTCCCAAATTTATTTGTTGTAGTCACATCAAATTACTAAAATGATAACAACCGTCAAATGATTCTTCCATATACCACTAGTTTATTTGTTAAGAATTTGGTGGAAAAATAATCAATGTAAATATGTACTTTGTAGCTTGTAATAAAGTGGTCAAACTCATTGGTAGAATAAATTATAGCAATAAATTTGTAGTCTATGGTGCTGTATTTTCATTTTGTGGGATTTATTTTTTTGACACGATATATTATAAACTTTCTGCCATTTTTATTTTCCTAACCTAACACTATGCCTATAACATCATTAAAGGCATCCACATAGATATAAAAAGGTAGTTTCCAATTAAGGCCTCCCAAATTTAGAGTAGATGTCATTTTTTAATTTGTTCAAAAGACTTATGTCAGCATTCTCAAGGATAGAAACCATTAAGCCTTCTATTTTATTAAAGTTCTATATGCATCTTTTGTACTACCTAGCATGCTCTTAGAAACCCCTTACATCAATTCATGTTTCTAGAGGCTCAAGTTGAGTAATGACCTCTATTTTCCAAGAAACTTGACTCCCTTAGCTAAAATAAGATGGGCCCAAAATAGTTCCTTTGTCAACCATATTAAGATTTTTTTAATGGCTCAAGGAGAGTTGTTGCTCTTTTCATCATTTTAGAACTTGATCTAATTTTTGGAGGGTCTTATTGTAAGTGCTATTATGATAAATTAAATTTTCCATGTACACTTCTATGCAATCATTTATTAGATCTACAAAGATAATGAGGATATCTCTTTAGAATGTAGCTAGAGTGCATAATTCAAAAGGAAGAACTCTGTAAATAAAGGTTTCACATTGGTAACTAAATGTGGTTTAGTCTTGATAACTTATAGCTACTTAGATTTTGTTGCAACAATTGAATCAATTGATAAAGGATAATTATTTTTTCTTAGTCAAATTAGTGAGAACTCGATCAATTTAAATGGTAAGTGAAATTAATCCTTATACATCATTTTATTATCTCTAAAATCAGTATAAAATCTTTACTTACTGTAAAGTGGAAAATTGGATCCTAGTGACTCCCCACCTAGGAGAGAGAAAGGAAGCCACTAGGATGATTTTCACTTGGGAGGAACTTTACATTCAAAAGAGGGGTTGAAATCGCTAGATCCAAATCCGAGGGAAACAAGGATGTGAATTCTAAGTGGATTGCAAGTGGTTGAATTGTAATTTAGCCTCTTTTGTAAATGAGAAAGTTGACTTGTTGACAATGCAGAAAAGAGAGGGAAAATGAGTAAAATGAAGAGCTACCGGTTCTGGATCACGCTGTAACTTCGGATTTGAGCTAATTAAACTGTCGTGGATTTGCCCTGCAAATTTGGAGAAAAGTCATCGAGACCATCGCAGGAATGTACATGGTCCGCCACAAAATCTGCGAAATGAAAAGGGTTCTTTCATCTCTGCAAATGAAGCCTAAACCTGCAATTACAGCTGCGCACTTGCAACCTACACACAGAAAGAGAAGAAAAGGGGGTTGTGGATAGGGGTTTACCTCGATCAAACTCCTATTGAGGAATCAACCTAGAAAGAAAGTAATTGCAAATGCTTGAATGTAAACAATGGAGATGTATACCTTGTAGATTTGCAACTTGTTGATGATGATTGCTTTGCTTCTTGAATGTAACCACAAATATTGTATGGAATGGAATGTAACATGAAAAAACCCTAACACATACACATACTTGCAAATGAATGTTGTAATGTTGCTCCAATGGATGAATGAAGAAGACTTGAATGCTTGAATGCTTGATGATGACCTTGAAATCTTGTATCTTCTCCTTATGCTTTCTATCTATCTTTTTCTTTTTCATCCATCATTCGTCCTTGAATGAGGGTATTTAATTCCCTTTTATACATGCCTCAAGGATTAATTTTGAACCACCGAAGGCCGACAAAGAGGAATAACAAACCCCGAAGACAAGAAATGCATAGGAGATCAGGCAACCCACACATAGGACCACCCTAATAGGTGGGGACAAGGGCGCCATGCCACTATCCTAGGGGGGATAAGAGCGCCATGCCCCTATCCTAGGGGGGGACCACGCCCCTGTCCTGCCCTATTTTGGGGCCCGGACAGGGTCTAAACAGACACAAGACATAAAGGAGGAAGAGAGAAGGGTTGGAAATGCAGAAATAGGTCCCAGTTAGGGAAGGAGATGTCGTCACCAAGGTGAGGACCCAAAATGTGGTTAAAATTGCATGGGTCACAATTTTATGACACTACATTTAGCTCCCACTTTAGCGGGAGTATGGCTTATGCCACTACTGCTGGTAAAGTAGAAGAAAGAGAGAGATGAAGATGAGAGATGCAAAGCAAAAATGACAAGGAGTATAAGACACCACTAATATTGAGGAGAAAAATCCCCCCAATTTTAGGGTCTTAACTCATGCTGACATATGCAAGAGCACACAAAACAAAAAGGCACAAGACACACAAAACAAAGACAAAGCACAAAAAGACATACGATAAGAACAAGACACAAGACGACAAACTAACTAGCCAAAGAGATCTCAAGCTCAGATGTCTCAACAACTAATCAGGACACAAAGACCAATGCCATTACATAAACACGAGCGACCACATAAAAGAGAAAAGCTGACATCATCCATGAACTATCAATAGTAAAACTATGAGTTCATGAGAGGAAGAAGATAGAGAACATGAATATACACTTTGGTGATTCATGAGAAGAAAGGCGAAGAAGAAAGAAACCATCCACGTCTCGCCCCTAAAACTAGGTGATCTATGGAGAGAAGGACATGGAAAATCTCGCCCCGAGAGCTTTCCTAGGTGATCCATGTAAAGAGAGAGAGTGAGAACTCCGTTAGTTCCACTCTACCTCATGTGTGTGTGTGTGCAAGTGAGGTTTGAAGTGACTCATAGGAGTCTATGCCCGAGTACACTATAACCTGTATAGAATGTACAGTACAAATGTCAAGAAAGGTGTGACATCTCGCTCTAAGATACTGTGCTCTGGTTTCGAGAATAATCACCCCGCATAAGAGAAAAGTGGCATCATCTTGCTCTAAGAGACTGTGCTCTGGTTCCGAGAGTGACCCACTGTACAAAAGAAAAGTGACGACATCTTGCTCTAAGAGGTTTCCCTCTGGTTCCAAGAATGTCTCACTGTACAAGACAAGAAGAAGTGAAGACATCTCGCTCTAAGAGACCATGCTCTGGTTTTGAGAATGATGCACTGTACAAAAAGTGACGACATCTTTCTCTAAGAGGTTTCCCTCTGGTTCCAAGAATGTCCCACTGTTCAATGCATGAGAGAAGTATAGTACAAAGGAGCAGTGTGGGTGCCCCCCCCTTAAGATGTCAACATAGGCTAATGTTGATATCTTAAGGAAAGTAGAACAAGGATACCTACCTTCATCACAAAGAAGATATTTTCCATGCAACAATGTCATAAATCCAAGCAAGAGAGGGAATACTCTTCAAGCAAGGATAAGATAGTTGAAAAGAGATATCTTGTCATAAGTGTAAAGGTGATCCTTTGAGGAGAAGAGATCTTTGTTCAAAAGATATCTACCCCCAAGAGGAGTTGTCCTAGACAAATATAACATCTTCTAGAACAAGAAAAGGAAAGAAAAAGAATGCAATCCTTCCTCCTATTTCTAGTTGAAAGGGATTCTTGATGAGGGATGACTCACTTTTTTTTCCCAGAGGGATGGTTGGATTTATCATAGATGTACATTACCAAGTGTAAAAGAGGTCGTAGTCAAGGATTAATACTTCTTGTATAAGAGAGAATCCTTAAGTCAATAACCAACAATTTTGCACAAGGAATGAAATCAAGTAATCAAACTCACACCATCCACTTAGTAGGAAAAAGTGGATCCCTAGAGAAAGAGAGAGGGAATGATCATTTCCCCCCAAGCTAATGGGACAATGAGAAGAACTTACACAATCTACTAGAGAGAGATTGAACATAAGCAAATGTGCAATGAACTTACATGACCACATGCAAGAAAAGGCATTAGTAAATATGAAATACATATCTCAAGAAGTGCTAATCTTTGAAAGGAAGAGAGAAAAAGCATCATTTATTCCCCAAGAGAGATTAATCATAAAATAATACCATTGTAAGAAATGATAATCACATATGAAAAATGCATCCCCTAAAGGAAATAATGATACAAGGGAAAGGAGCGAGAATCCTTGCCTCCCAAGTGAGGAGAACAAGGAGAAATATTACAAATTTTCTGATGGTGATTAGTTTCAAGTGATATGTCATCCTAGTGGAACAAATCCTCCCAAGGAAATGATACATACCTCCCAAGAGATCATTCCCCACTAAGGGGCATATCATACTTGCGAATAATAGAAACCATAGAAGAGGTAAGATTTCCAAGAGAATGAAGGAAAGAGAAGAAGTGCAGTACTCATTAAAGATGTCCCTCTCCAAGCAAAGAGGGAAACCAAAGAAAAATTATATGCTCACATAAGAATAACCCTATACAATAAAAGAGATCTAATAATGAATAATGTGCAAAGATAGAGATAAATGTATAAAAAGAAGAAGAAAAATGGACTTCATGTTGCTGCCCCAAAGTATGTTAAAGTAAAATACTACGACCACTAATAATAAAGAGCCCCCATGAAATGGGCTAATTATGCCACATGATGAAGAGCAACATGAAGGGAAAAGAAGTGCTAAGGCATGATGTTTTTACCAAGAAATACAGCTAGATCCTCTGTGAGACAAATGTGTGCAAGATAATATTGTAGTAGAACAAATTTCTTAAACGCATAACAATTTCCAATAGAATGTGAATATAAATCATGAAAAATGCAATATTCAATACCTTTCACTTGCTTAAGATCTTTGTTTTTATGTTGAGGAGGAAAGGAAATGTTCTTGTCATATTTCAACTTCCAAGAGATTCTTGCAGCTAATCTGTCAGGATGGTAAATATCGTCTTGCCATGAAGGAGAGGGTTTGTTAGAAGAAGAAATTTCATTATCCACAATTCTAATTTTGCCACTATCTATACCATCTTGAATAGATTTTTGAAAATTAGGGCAATCAACAGCATTATGGTCATGGGTTTGATGAAATGAACAAAAAGGACACTTTGAAGAAGAAGCATTCTTGTGGGCTCTCTTGATTTGTTATTTTTGAAGGTAATCTTGAAAGTTTTGAAGTCTAAGGAATTCATCCATAGAAAGAGGGGTACCACTTCCTAGGCCTCTTGTAGTAGTTTGTGTAGGAGGGTTTATAGGGACACAAATTCCGTGCTCAAATTTCCCAATTCGTTGTCCTTTAAAACCTTGTTTTGTAATTATATGAAAGCCACGACTATAAGAATGTTGCAATTGACTAGTTAGAGGAACAAGATCATGAATTTCTTTGAAATTTGATGTGTAAGGAGGTAGAAAAGGATTTGTAGATGAAGGACGAGTATCATGTGGAATGAGAATCTCTTTGCCTTTATCAATCTTATCCTTTTTGGAAGATTGAGGAAGCAGATCTTCATCATCTAAAAGCTCATTTTTAGTGATTTCTATGTGAGGAGAAAGGTCATGAATAAAATACATGACATCTTCCTCTCTACATAGACTTTGATGTTGAAGATAGGTCATAGGAGAATAAGGGGGATCTAAAGATGTAAGAATGTTGATGTTGTCATATTGCCCCCTTGCTCAAGGGTGTGTGTAGAAGAAGAAGTTGGATCCATATTACTTTCCAATGTTTCCTCTCTTGTAGAAAGATCATTGGGTAAAGCATTAGACCTCATTTATTTCACACAAGATACCTTAGGAGAGGTACAAGGGTTAAGATCTTTAAGTTTAGGATCTACACAAGCTTTAAGATGGTTAACATAGGAAATACATTTTGTTAACAACATCACCATAATGCAACATAAATGATACATGAAAGCTATGATATCTAACAATTTGGAAATCCTAACAACACAATATGACCAAGTTCTATGAAGAAAGAGAAGCAACAGGAAATGGAAGAAACTCTTATCCGACACATGATAAATATATGCAAAAATTAGTGTAATCACATGTGAAAGAGCAAGTAAATTCAATTTATTAATTGTCATTAAAAGTCTCTTAAGTGAAATCTGAATTTGCTGGAAAAGATCTAAAATTAGGACCTTTTTATGAAAATTAATTTTAAGATGTGAATTTGATGAAATTTGAATTTGTGTTTGACCTTAGAGAGTGTTAAAATTGATAAAGTATGCTGATTTTCTGGATCTGAGCAGAAAAATATAGTGAATTCTGTCTCCCAAAATTTCAGGAAAAAAGTTGAGGACTGTGGCCAGAATGCACATGGTCCAACCAACTTTTTTTGAAATTTTTCAGGGATGATAAAGATTATGATTTTAATGCGGAATCCAAAAAAATAGTTGATTTGGAGATGTCTAGATCGGTCAAAATTACAGTCAAAGGTTGAAAAAATAGAAGAATCTTAAAAATTAGGGTTTTATGATGCAACCACTGAATTTTCAAAATAAAGAGACAGATTTGAATTGCAATTTTGCAATAGAAATCAAATCTGAAACAAGCAAGGCAAATCTTACACTTCACAAGCTTAATTTTCTCAAAATGAAAAATCAGGGTTTTTATGCAATTAACCTCTGAAATTTGCAAATAGATCAAACTTGAAAATGAAAATTTGAAATTCAAATTGCAATTAATCAGATCTAAGAATGAGAAATCAGAATTAATGTGTAAGATATCAGGTTCACCAAAATGTAAAGTGGAAAATTGGATCTTAGTGACTCCCCACCTAGGAGAGAGAAAGGAAGCCACTAGGATGATTTTCACTTGGGAGGAACTTTACATTCAAAAGAGGGGTTGAATCCACTAGATCCAAATCCGAGGGAAACAATGATGTGAATTTTGAGTGGATTGCAAGAGGTTGAAGTGTGATTTACCCTCTTTTGTAAATGAGAAAGTTGACTTGTTGACTATGTGGAAAAGAGAGGGAAAATGAGTAAAATGAAGAGCTACTGGTTCGCGATCGCTTTGTAACTTCAAATATAAGCTAATTAAACTGACGTGGATCTGCTTGCAAATTTGGAGAAAATTTGTTGGGACTGTGGTGGGAATGTACACAGTATGCCACAAAATCTACGAAACGAAAAGAGTTCTTCTATCTCTGCAAATGAAGCCCGAACTGCAATTATAGTTGCGCACCTGCAACCTACACATAGAAAAAGAAGAAAAGGGGGTTGTGGATAGGGGTTTGCCTCAGTCAAACCCCAGTTGAGGAATCAACCTGGAAAAAAAGTAATTGTAAATGCTTGAATGTAAACAATGGAGATGTATACCTTGTAGATCTGCAACTTGTTGATGATGATTGCTATGCTTCTTGAATGTAACCACAAATGTTGTATGGAATGGCATGTAACATGACAAAACCCTAACACACACACATACTTGCAAATGAATGTTGTAATGTTGCTCCAATGGATGAATAAAGAAGACTTGAATGCTTGAATGCTTGATGATGACCTTGAAATCTTGTATCTTCTCCTTATGCTCTCTATTTGTCTTTTCATTTTTCATCCACCATCCATCCTTGAATGAGGGTATTGAATTCCCTTTTATACATGCTTGAAGGCCGACAAAGATGAATAACAAACCCCAAAGACAAGAAATGCATAGGAGATCGGGCAGCCTGCACATAGGACCACCCTAAGAGGTATGTACAGGGGCGCCATGACACTATCCTAGGGGGGACAAGGGCACCATGTCCCTGTCCTAGGGGGGATACGGGTGGCACGCCCCTGTCCTACCCTATTTTGGAGCCCAGTAAGGGTCTAAAGTAGGCACAAGACATAAAGGAGGAAGAGAGAAGGGTTGGAAATGTAGAAATAGGTCCCGATTAGGGAAGGAGATGTCGTCGCCAAGGTGAGGACCCAAAATATGGTTAAAATTGCATGGGTCATAATTTTATGACAATTCACTTACCAAACATTTTCATAAGAGCAATGATTGGTGACACCCATTTACTATCTAAATTTGGGTAGATGAATCCTACCTACAAGAGCTTTTAAATTTAAATTTGAATATTTTTCACAATGTAAGATTAAGTCTACTGTGGTTTTATTAATAGTTCTATATCATCATTGTAGATATGATGGGTATAAATTTCTAGGTGAAGCCCTCCCATAAACTTATAATCTTATGTGGAATATTTAGTATGGTTGATGTTGGAGTTAAACAATTAAAGTTATGATCGATTAGTTTTCCAACAATTGGTATTCAAAGATTTTTTAAGCAATATTATTACTTTCTTTGTGTCATGATGAATAGAGGGAGTTATTTTTATTTCACTTGTCAATATGCTAATAGAGAAAAGGTGGGGCTACAACATATGAAAATTATTTATATCTTTAAATAATTTTTCTCCACTTGGCATTATATTTTCCAAGGGACATTATGATAGTTTGATAAAGTCCCTTCTATCATCTTGGGAAAGTTCTACTATACATCTAATAGAAAATATTAAAATTCTCCGGCTTCTTTGGAATTTAAATCATTGTTTTCTTCTAAGTCATCATATAAGTTTACATTCTCTCCTAAAGTTCTTATTTTTTATTTGTTCTGTTATGCTAGAAGTATCCCCACGACCAATCCCAGCACCCAACCCGCCTTACATTGATCTTACATATTGCCAAGTTGGGGTCAAGGAGGGGCAAGCTAAGGTGAGACTAATCCTCTGGGGGTGTTACTAAAAACTACAACCAATAAACACTGAGTTAACCCGTCCCTCAGAGTCAAACATGAGACCAATGGGGAGAAAACCCATGGCCCAAGCCAACTCCATTGAATGTGTGAGCTCTCTCCTAAAGTTATTTTAGTTGTTCCTTAGTGCTGACCGTGGCTAGGCATTCTAAATTTTCTTAATTGCTAGTTTGATTTGGCTCATCTATCTTGACATATTTATCCATAATTACACATGGTTTTGCATGGAGTACAAAGGTAAATGTTTTAAATTTATTCCATCAATAGATGTGAATTATATGAGGGCGCCCACATTTTTCAACCATGGCCTTCACAATATTGGCAAATGACTTTCTTTTAGGGTTTATGGTTGTAGTATCAAAAAAATCACAAGATACTCCTACGAGTCTACAATAATTAGAATATTGTTATGATCTCTTCCAAATCATGATAAATTAGTCTTGCATCTGTTAGATTCAATGACAGTCCCAAAGACACTGAGAGGGGGGGGGAGTGAATTAGTGTTTAACTGGTTAATGGAATATTTAAACCTATTTATAACTTTGCAACCCAAATCAATGTAACACTAAACAAGAAATAATGCAGTAAATAGAAATAATAGAGACAACATAAATACACACCATAACACAAGATATTTTAGCGAGGAAACCCGGTGTGGGAAAAACCTCGGTGGGATTTATGACCCACAATATTTACTCACTAGCCAATATGAATAAATATTACTTACAATAAGGGCTTGCACATGCAGGAAGGCCAACAACCTAGAGCACACTACTCAATGAAAGAGTCTCACTGACTACAATATGGATAATTAAATCCAATACAATGTACTGCTCAAAATAGCATCTCTAATGCCCGGTTCAGTACCGGTTTAACCTCATTTAGATACCTCAACAAAAACCTTTCGTTATCTTACATATACCAATAATAATTATCCTATCCTTCTACTTCATCATCATTATCATCATCATACAAAAAAGATCTATAAGATCTCATACATATATGAGTCTTTTACAATATACCAAGTCAGCTTACAAATAATTAATTATATTTACAATACAATTCATATAAGAAACAATTTGTCTCATGTCGGCCTAAGTGTCAGTATACTTCATTTCCAGTGTAATCTATGTTGGTATTTTGGTATGGTTTTGTCATTGATGTCAACACCTACTAACACTTATCAACTCTGGCACTTTGGAGAATCAACAACATTCACCAGCAAGCAAATGACTCATGCACAGTCACTGGTATCTGGTACACTGACAGGAAATAATGATCACTGGCACTTGGAATGGCATAGAAAACACTTGGTTATGTCGAAGACATCGTTTGGACACTTTGTCTTGGAGATTTGATTATTGGTATATTCGTATTTGCATATTTGTTGTTACCGACAAATAGGTCCAGGTTATACACTGACAGGTTTATCTTTTCCAGACCAGCATGGCATGTTATGGAGATGATTTATTATTGTTGTAAATGTATTAAGCTGACATGCTGAATTGGTCATTGCGTCGGGCCTTAATTTATTTGTAAATTGATTTTATTGTAATATCCTTTAGAGCCGACCTACTAAAATTGGTCCTAGGTTATGATATAAATGTAAGATCTTATTTGTAAGATCGAAGGTGGAATGCGAAGAAGAATTGTGAGAAGGTATATGCGAGAATAAGAAGAGCTATACACACAGACATCATTTGAAGGTGAAGCAAGATTTTTGTGAAAGCATATCAGAACTACACCAGTAATAAATCTAGCATATGAAGATGCTATTTTGAGCAGTACATTCTTATTGGATTTAACAATCCAATTGTAGTCAGTGTGACTCTTATTTTGTGTTTGAGTAGTGAGCTCTAGGTGCTTGGCCTTTCTGCATGTGCAGACCCCATTTGTATACACTTAATATCTGCAATAGTATCATTTGATTGTGGGTAAGGTTTCCCACCATGGTTTTTCCCCTTACAGGATTTCCACGTACAAATATTGGTGTTAAGTGTTGTGGATGACTTTGTCATTTTGTTTCATGCATTAATCTTTACCGGTATTGCAATTATCTATTAAAACTGTCCACCAGTATAAAAGACTGGTTTACCGGTATTAAGAAATAAGTTGGTTAAGTTGTTTTGGTTTGAATTTATTTGACAACTGATTCACCCCCCCCCCTCTCAGTTGTCTCTGGGACCTAACAATTGGTGTCAGAGCTTAGTCCTCTTTTGTAGAAGTTTAACAGCTTGAGGAGATCCAATGTCTACTAACTATTTCAGGAAGGACAATCCTAAACTTGATGGAACCAACTATGGCATATGGAAGATCAGAATGGAGACACATTTAAATTGCATTGGAAAGGACATTTGGGAAGTTACAAAGAATGGCTATACTGCTCCTACTCCTAGTCAGCCTAATCCACCTACCTTGGGAAAAGACGAAGAAAATGATTGCAAAGGAAGAGAAGCACTTTTGAGCACATTAACAGATCAGAAAATAATGGGATTATCAGATAGGTCCACTGATAAAGCTATTTGGGATCATTTGGAAATACTGAAGGAAGGAGATTCCACAGTCAAAATTGCAAAGCTTTAAAGCTTCTGGGTCAGTTATGAAAATCTGAAAATGGAAGAAGATGAAAGGATTTATGCTTTTATGGAAAGAGTTAATGAAATTGTTTTGCGTATTAAATGTTGTGGAGGAACCTTAAGTGAAGATGAAGTTGTTTCAAAAGTTTTAAGAGGATTTCCAATGGCATATAAAATGAAAGTCACTGCTATAAATGAGTTAAGAACAATGCCTAATACATCAATAACTAGAGATACATTGATTGGAAAACTTTCAGCCTTTGAAATTGAGGAATTTGATCCTGTTGCTACTATAAAGATAGATTTAGCCTTTAAAGCATCAACATCATCTGCATCATCATTTGACAAATCTGATTGGAAAGCCTTTTATGCAAGAGAACTTGAAGAAAGCAGGAAAGAAAATGAAGAACTTGAAGAACTTGAAGCACTATTTGCAAGGAAAATGCCTAAAGGTCCAGTTGGAAGTAAGTATGAAGGTAAAGAACCCTTTAAATGTTTTAACTGTAATAAGATTGGTCACATGGCTTCAAGATGCCTTGATAGACATGCTAGACTAAGAGAAGAAGCTATAAGAACATACAAGCCTAACCTTGAATATCAGAGGTACAGATTTAAGAAGAATAAAGACAAATCTTGTTATCTTGCTGATGAAGGAGTGACTGATGATTCTGATGAGGATCTGATAGACAATGGATGGGTTTTTGTTGCTATAACAGAAGACCAACCGACACCTACCATTCAACCAGTAGAGTAGGCCTTGGCAGCTAAAGTTGAAGTAAAGGATGAATGGATCATTGATTCGGGATGCTCACATCATATGAGAGGAGATAAAAGTAAATTCTTGAACTTTCAAGAATATAATGGAGGTCTAGTGAGATTTGGAGATGATAAAGCTTGTCTGATCAAAGGTAAAGGTACACTATCTCTTGATGGAAAGCATAATACTGACAATGTTTACTATGTTGAAGGTTTAAAGCATAATCTTTTGAGTGTTAGTCAATTAGTTGAGAAAGGATTTCAGTTACAATTCAAAAATGGAAAATGCAAAATCATGAATAGAACTGGTTTAGAAATTGCAACCAGTAATCAAACTAGAGGTAATATCTTTCATTTGAATAATAGTGAAAAGACATGCTTGATTGCACATATTGATGAAAGTTGGCTATGGCATAAGAGACTCTATCCTATAAACTTTGATTGCATGGTAAAAATCGGTACTACTAAGGAAGTTAGAGATTTACCTAAAATTGTCAAACCTCATAATACAATATGTAAGGAATGTCAATTTGGAAAACAAGTTAGAGCCACCTTCAAAAGTATTCCATAAAAATCCAATAATGCTCTTGACTTAATTCACACTGATTTATGTGGTCCAACTAGAACTAAAAGTTTACAAGGTGGTAGATATTTCATGCTAATCATTGATGACTATTCTAGAATGTGTTGGGTTACTTTTCTCAGAGAGAAATCAGAAGCACTTGGGAAGTTCAAACTGTTCAAAGCAATGGTAGAAAATGAAACTGGTAAGAAAATCAAATGTCTAAGATCAGATCAAGGAGGAGAATTTACATCTAAGGAATTTAATGCATTCGGTGAAGTGAATGGAATCAGAAGACAACTATCAGCACCTCGGACACCATAGCAAAATGGAGTTGTTGAAAGAAAAAACAGAACTGTCTTGGATGCAGCTAGAAGTATGTTATCAGTAGAAAACCTACCACATGTATATTGGAGAGAGGCAGTAAGTATAGCGGTCTATACATTCAACAAACTTCACATCAAAGGTGAATTCGATAAGATTCTTCATGAACTATGGTTTGGTATTACTCCTACTCTTAAATATTTCAGAATATTTGGAAGTAAATGCTATACTAGAAGAGATGAGTATATTGGGAAATTTGATCCTAGAAGTGATGAAGGAATATTTCTTGGTTATTCATCTAAGAGTAAAGCATATAGATGTTTTAACAAAAGATTGCAGAAATTTGTTGAGAGTACAAATGTGAAGATTGGTGAACAATTCAGAGGAACTTCAAGGTATATAGACTCCAACTCGGTAACAGAAATTCTAACAAATGAACCTACACTAAATCCATCAGTACAGAATGAAGATCGAGTTACACCGATATCATCTGAAAATTCCACAGTAATTGAGGAACAACAGCAAACAAAGACACCCCAGTATCTAAGACTGAATCATTCTGAAGATCAGATAATTGGAAATAAGTATAAAGGATTTATGACAAGAGGAAGATTGGCAAATGAAGAGGTATGTCTTATTTCTCAAATTGAACCATCATCAGTTAATGAGGCATGTGAAGATAAACATTGGACTAAAGCTATGGAAGAAGAATTAGAACAAATTGAGAAGAATATCACTTGGACATTAGTTCCCTGGCCTAAAGATAAAAATGCAATTGGAACCAAATGGGTATTCAGAAACAAACTTAATGAAGATGGTAAGGTCATCAGAAATAAAGCAAGACTAGTGTGTAAGGGATATTCTCAAAAAGAAGGAATTGATTATAATGAGACCTTTGCACCGGTAGCCAGAATTGAGGCAGTTAGATTATTTTTTGGCTTTTGCAACACATAAGAACTACAAAGTATATCAAATGGATATTAAATGTGCATTTCTGAATGGAGATCTTGAAGAAGAAGTTTACACTAAACAACCTGATGGATTTTCTTTGACAGATAACAAAGATATGGTTTGTAGGTTAAGGAAAGCTTTGTATGGATTGAAGCAAGCTCCAAGAGCTTGGTATGCTAGATTGGATACGTATCTTTTGAAGATTGGTTTTTCTAAAGGTAATGCTGACAACAACTTATATTATAAAGTGACTAATGATGACATCTTGGTTATAGAAGTTTTTGTTGATGATATAATCTTTGGAGGAGAAGATGGATTATGTAAAGAATTTTCTATTGAAATGCAGCAAGAATTTGAAATGTCTATGATTGGAGAAATAAAATTCTTTTTAGGATTGTAGATTTCACAGACTGACAAAGGTATATTCTTGAGTCAATCCAAGTACTTAAAGGACTTACTAAAGAAATTTGGGATGGAGAACTCTAAACTAGTAAGCACACCTATGACTACAAGTGACAAACTATCACTAAGGGATGAATCTACACCTATTAATCCAACTAGGTACAAATCTATGATAGGAGGTTTACTGTATTTGACACAAACCAGACCTGATATCATGAACGCAATATGTATTGTTTCAAGATTTCAGAGTAATCCTAGAGAAAATCATGAATCAATAGTAAAAAAGATTTTTCGGTACTTACAAGGCACTACAAATCTTGGATTATGATATCTTAGAGATGAAAACTTTGAATTATGTGCATACACAGATGCAAATTGGGCAGGAGATGTGGATGATAGAAAAAGCACCACCAGCGGAGCATTTTTTTCTTGGAAACAGACTAGTTTCTTGGTTGAGTAAGAAACAAAGTTGTACATCCCTATCAACAGCAAAATTAGAATATGTTGCAGCAGCAACTAAGTGTACACAAGTACTATGGCTTAAGCAAATGTTGAAAGACATAAAGTTAAAATGCAAGGAACCTATAACTATCTACTGTGATAACACTGGAGCAATTGATATATCTAAGAATCTGGTACTACATTCTAAAACCAAACATTTTTCTATCAAACTAAATTTTCTAAGGGAAAATGTTGAAGCAAAAGAAATAAAACTGGTTTATGTGAATACTAAAGAGCAGATTGCAGATATTTTCACTAAACCTCTGCCTAAGGAGACTTTTGAGTATCTTAGAGATCAGCTTGGGGTCATACCCCCATCGGTAGATACTTAGAGAGTTGATGTTTGTCATCAACTGGCAAAATTAATAGATAATTCTTTTACTTCGGCTTTGATGAGGAAGCTACTTCTTAGGTGGAGTAGTTGGTATACTAAATTGGTTGGTATTTTGTATATGAACTTGGTTTTATAGTAACTTTGGCATTTGATGTCAAAGGGGGAGAGATTGGTATGGAAAAACACAAGGAAACACATATCACTCTCAGGGGGAGAGATTGTTACTTTGGGAGAAATTACTTATATTTTGGTAATTGTTGGTATTTTGGTATTTGGCATTTCTGTTTTGGCACTTTGATGGTTTTTCCATCTTGTGTTGCCATCAATGCCAAAGGGGGAGATTGTTGGTATTTTGGATATGTTGATATGGTTTTGTCATTGATGTCAACACCTATTAACACTTATCAACTCTGGCACTTTGGAGAACTAGCAATGTTCACCGGCAAGCAAGTGACTTTATGCACAGTCACTGGTATCTGGTTCATCATTAGGATATAATGTTCACCGACACTTGGCATGACATGGAAAACACTTGGTTATGTTGAAGACATCGTTTGGACACTTTGTATTGGAGATTTGTTCATTGGTATATTCGTGTTTGCATATGTGTTGTTACCGACAAATAGGTCCAGAATAAGCACCAGCAAGCTCATCTATTCCATATTAGCATGACACACTTTGGAGATGATATATTATTGTTGTAAATGTATTAAGCCAACATGTTGTATCAGTTATTGCATCAAATATTAATTTACTTGTAAATTGTTTTTATTATCTTTTAGAGCTGACCTACTAAAATTGGTCTTAGGTTATGGTATATATGTAAGATCTTATTTGTAAGATCGATATGCGATTGAAGGAATGAATTGTAAGAAGGTATATGCGAGAATAAGTAGAGTTATACATGCAGACATCATTTGAAGGTTGAAGGAAGGTTTTTGTGAAGGCAATTAGAACTAAACCGATACTGAATCCAACATATGAAGATGCTACTTTGAGCAGTACATCATTATTGAATTTAACCATCCAATTGTAGTCAGTGTGAATCCTATTTGTGTTTGAGTAGTGAGCTCTAGGCACTTGGCCTTTCTGCATGTGTAGACCCCATTTGTATACACATACTATCTACAGTAGTATCATTTGATTGTGGGTAAGGTTTCCCACTGTGGTTTTTCCTCTTACAGGGTTTCCACGTACAAATATTGGTGTTATGTGTTGTGGATGTTATTGTCTTTTTGTTTCATGCATTAATCTTTATCGGTACTACAATTAACTGATAAATTGTCTATCGGCATAAAGTTTGGTTTACTGGTATTAAGCATTTGGTTTGGATAAGTTGTTTTTGGTTTAAATTTATTTGACAACTGATCCAACAACCCCCCCCCTCTCATTTGTCTCTGGGACCTAACAAGGGCCCCTTGCGGGGTCTAGGGGCAGTGCCCCTGGTGCGCTCCTTGTCACAATATATGGTGAGGTTGAGGGGCAGCGCCCTGCGAGGTCAAAAAGACTTATTATTTTATAAAAGCGTTAGGTGTTATTTTTTCTATTGGCTAACATATTGTAACCCTAATTTGGTAACCGACATGAGTCTTGATAAAAATACTAAGGGTTAGGGTTTTCTGTAGAGAATTTTGTAGCATTTTTGTAGCAATATTGAGTTGCAAGGGGATTGTTGGTTGTAATTAGTTTTGATTTACTAAATAATAATATTGGACTCTATGTTTGGTGGATGTAGCCTGAGATTGGGTGAACCACATTAAATATTGTATCTTCGTTGTTAATATTTATGTGTTTTTCATTCCTATGTTTAATATTTATCTTCATATAATTGATATTTTCTACATGCAATTCCTAACACTCTTTGGTTTTCCTAGAAGGAAACCCTATTTAATGAGGGTGTTGTATCACAATTATGTATTGTGATGTGTTATGAGATTTTGATAGTTGTTGAGATGCCTTTGGATCTCTAGTTGGTGATACTCCTATGAGGACCTTGCTCTGCAAGTATATTGTAATCTATTGTTGATTTTTGAATAATATATTCGATAACTTTGAGAGTGTGGGGTTCTTTCCCAAAATGGATTTCCCCAAATAAATCATTATGTTGTGGTATGCATACTATTTTGTTTTATTTATGTTTGATTTATGTAACTTTATATTTGAATTTTTTTGCATTACCCTCCTCTCAAGATTAGTGTAGGAAGTTGTTCCACTACCTTAACTTCCTTAGAAGTGGTATCTAAGTCTGATCACCTATAATTTTAGTTATGGGTAGTTGTTTTTTTGAGCTAATCCATATGTTTGAGTGGGAGATTGTGCAAAAGATACTTTGTGATCTTGTGGTAGGAATTTTCATAAGGAAAATTTATTAGGGAGAATAGAGGTGGAGAAGTTTTATCAAAATTATTTTGAGATGTGTAAGATAAAGGTGGAGGATCTATAAATAGATCAAGATTTGTGGAATGTTATTGATGATAATATTTTCAAGCCTGCATATTCTATTTTAGTTACTCAATATGATACATTATAGATCATAAATCTTTGAGTCAAATTGTTCTTAGAAACCTCTATTTTAATCATTGTTCATGAAGGTTCCTCTACAAAAAAGTCTTAGAAAAATATTGGTGTGATGTGTCTAGCCAAATCTTTCATGAACAATATTTTCTTGAGGAAGAAATTACACTCCTTTATAATGGAGGGTAGATGAATTATACACAACCTACAAGCTTTAAATATACATTGGTGGCTCAATTGGCATCTATTGGTGTCAAGATGGATGAGGAGGAGAAATGTCAAATCTTTCTTTTCTATTTTTATGATTGATGGGATTCTCTTGTTATGGCTATTGGTAGAAATTTTGTTATTTTAAAGACTAAAGATGTAGTGAGTTATTTTCTTTCTAAAGAGATGAGGAGGAAGGTATCTATTAGTACAATGGAATCCTTAAATGAATGTGGAAGACCTAAGGAAAAAATAGGAAGAACAACAAGCATGATAAATACAATTCCAAGAGGAGATCTAGATTTCCTACAAATTCCAAAGTTATTGGTTAGAATTCTAGTAATCATGGACACGTCCTTAAGGAGTGTGGAGAAGATAAGAAGAGAGAATATATTTAATTCTGATTTTGAGTCTGAGAAGAAAGATAGTGATATGTTCATTATAGTTTTGGTCACTCATGTAGGCAATGATGCATGGTTAATTGACTCAAGTGCATATTTTAATATGACCTTTAATAGATATTACTTTTTTGAATATGAAGAATTTTATAGAGGTAAGGTGTACTTGTGTAATGATTCTCATTTAAATATTGTTGGTCATGGTAAAGTTAGAATCAACTTTCTTGATAGTAGAATAAAAATTGTAATGGTGTGTTGCCATATCCCCACACTAGAATGTTTTTTTTTATCTATGAGAAAACTAATAGATGTGGGTGTGCAGGTAGTCTTTTCTTATGTAGAATATAAAATGGTTAGAGGTTATATAGTGCTTGCTAGAGGTGTTATATTTGGCACATTGTATAAGCTAGATGGATGCATTGTTGAGTGTAATATTACTTCTATATAAAAAATAAAATAGTTGGCTACTTCATTGGAAAGTTGAAGGTTTCACCTTTGTTATATGCTTGTGGCATTTGGGTTCCCAAGAGTTATATTTCTTCTGAATCAAAATTACCTTTAGAGAAGACTATGTTATGGCATTAGGGACTTCGCCTCATTGGAGAAAAAAGTGTAAGGACCTTGAAAAATAAAATAAATTGTTGAGGTTTTGATTGATTGTAATCTTGATTTTGATTTTTGTGAGTATTAAATTATAAAAAAAATTACATTCAAAATTACTCGAATTATCATAAGTCATGTTATGTGTTAGATCTTGTTCATTTTGATATGTTTGGTCATGTAGATTTTCCTTTTATTTGAAAATCCACATATTATGTTTCATTTATTAAAGGTTATAGTAGGACATAGGTATATTTTCTAAAGAGTAAATCTAGAATTTCCAGTTGATTTGAAGAATATAAAGTTGAGGTTGAGTTGCAAAATAGAAAGACGATAAAATGTTTAAGGACTAATAATGGAAAAGAATTTTTCTCTAACAATTTTGATAGATTCTATGAAGATTATGGAATTATTCTCAACAAAAGACAACTTCTTATTCTTCATAGTAGAATGGATTTGTAGAAATAATGAATATGACAATGATCGAAAAGGCTAGGGTTATGCTTAGGGAATCTAGTCTAAAAAAAAGGTTCTGGTTTGAAGCTATTTCCACTACTTGCTACTTGGTTATCAAGTCCCCTACATCAACTATTGTTGATGAATGGTTGGGTCACAATCCTTAACTATGACATATTATTAGAGTTTTTAGTTGTGAGGCATATGTACATTTTTCAAAGGAGAAACAGACAAAGTTGGAGAACAATGTTGTAAAATATATTTTCATCAAGCATAGTCATGGTGTGAAAGGACATGTAAGTTTTAAGATCCTATTGCACAAAAGGTAATATATAGTAGAAGTGTTATTTTTAGAGAAATTTATCCTTCTATTACATTGTAGCTAGAACAAACTAATTATGAAGATGTGATTCCACTTCATTCTACACTTGAGAAAGTTGAATCAAGGCCCCTAGATAGATGAGAATTTGAGGGGATCTCATCAAGTTTTGAATCTTTAGAATAGGAGGAAGAAACTCCAAATAAAATTGTTTGAAGGTTTAAATGGCATAGACAATCACTTGAAAGATCACCTCATAATTGGAGATGTATTTTTATTTGAATACTAACATGGATGAACCTAGATATGTAGAAGAGGCATTGGGTATGAATAATTCAAAATAGTAGAAAATTTCCATGGACAAAGAAATGATATGGCTTTTAAAAAGAATTATACATGGGATCTTGTACCATTGCATGAAGGACAAAAACTTGTTAATTATAAATGGGTGTTCAAGAAAAATATTAGTTTAGATGAAAGTATTGAGAAGTATAAAGTGAGGTTGGTTGTGAAAGGCTACTCTCAGGTTGAGGCTAGTGAATATGGTAAGATATTTTCTCCTATTATGGAAAAGACATTGATTATTTTTTTTCTTTCTATTGTTGTTTCTTATGATTTAGAGGTTGATTAAATGGATGTGAAAACTACTTTCATTCATGGCGATATGGGGGACAATATTTATATGATACAACTAGAGCATTAAATTGTAAAAGGTAAAAGTAATTTGGTTTGTAAATTGAAGAAAATTGTGTATGGCCTCAAATAGAGTCCTAGGATGTCGTACCAAAACTTTGATACATATGTGCTGAGTTTGGGATTTGAGTATTATAATTCAAATTGTTATGTTTATTATATATATGTAATGGTGATCATTTCCTATTTATTGCATTATAAGTTGATGATATATTATTATTCATTGGTAAAGGGAAAGGTATTATTTTAGAAAAAATCTCTCAACTTGTAGCTAATTTTGAAATGAAAGATATTGATGCAAATAAAAACATTCTTGGGATGGAAATTAGAAGATATAGAGTGAACAAAAGTTATGGCTAGGCCAAAGTAATTATATGAATTCGATTTTATAAAGGTTTAACATGTAGGATTGCAGATCATTATGTGTTCCTTATATAGTTGGAACAAAATTTTATCTATTTCAAATTTTCCTACATCCCTATTGGAGGTGGAAGACATGAGTGGAATGCCTCACCAGAGTGAAATTTAAAATTTGATGTATTCTATAGTTTGCATTCCCCTTTGTCTTACTTCCAAACTGTAGGATCATATATTGAACTGTAGATAAATATGATACAATCTCTAAAGACAAAGATACCAATACTTGCACAACATACTTGAACTATCTCTTTTGAAACAATTTATCAATTAAGAACATTTTGAAATCCAACTATTAAATTTCAACTTCACACACCTTTTACTTTCCACCATGAATATCATAATCATATAAACATAAGTTGAACAAACTGTCAACAATCTCCCCTTTGGAAATCCAAACGAGAACATTAAGTAATACATTCCTCCATATCTGCAACAATCCCTAGTTGACATCAATGACAACACAATATCATATATTACTATAGATAAATATTCATAATGCATGGAAGTTAAGGTAGAAAAACAATTCCTACACTAATCTTGAGAGGATCCAGTAATGCAAAATTTTCTTAGATCTTTACAAAAGTTATTGAAATTAATTAGAATTAAAATAAAATAGCATTCATCCAACAGAAAAGTGATTTATGTGGGGTAAACCTTTTGGAAAAACACCCCCCTCTCCAAAATCCACCTAATATACTATTTATAAATCAACAACATATTGCAATATACTAGTAGAGAAAGCTCCACATAGGAGTATCACCAACTAGATATTTGAAGGCAACTCAATAGCGGAACTAGACTCTCACATAAATTATAACAAATAACTATAATACAATGCCCTCATAAAATAGGGTTTCCTTATAGGGAAAGCAAAGATCACATAACATCCACTATCAAATATGTGACCTAATGATAAATAGTCAAGATTTATAATGATAAATTATACATAAAATACTGCTTTCAAGGGTGCTTCCCTTGAAACTCCATCAAGGTGTGTTGTTGTTGGACCCCCTATCAAGGGGGACATCCCCTTGGATCTTGCACTTAGAAAGTACCTCCCTTGAAACCCCCCACACTCATTTATGAATAGTAACCTTTTGTTATTGCTAGGTTGAGACACCATTTTCCTTACAATTTCTCGCATATCAAACACTTTGCAAGAGAAATGGGACCGTACAAAGATAATATTTTAATTGCTATAGGCCAAGAGGCTTATTAACTCTAAACACCATCTAAATTTATATGTTCTCAAAGCATTATTTTAAGAAATTTACAACTTTCATCAAAGCCTCTACCTTAACTATCTTCACTCCCATCCTCAATTATATCTATGGAAAATGGTATTGTACATCAATGTGCTTAGTCCTAGCATGAAATATCAGGTTCTTAGCTAGGAAAATCAAACTTTAACTATCATAATTAATTTTCCTTGCACCTTATTTTGTTCCAATATCTAAACACAATCCCTTAAGACAAATATCTTCTTTACAAGAAAGATTACTTGTCATATACTTAGCTTTAATAGTGGAAAAAGAAGCCATATCTTGTTCTTACTCATCCAACTAATTGCACCACCAAATAAAAAAATACATAAGCACTAGTGAATTGTTTGCATCAATATCACTTGCCTAGATTGAATCCACATAACCATGAATATCAAGGGAAATATTTTCTCCTTTCAAATTACCATGATAACAAAAAAATACTCTAAGGTAGCCTTCAAATATCTGAAGACTATTTTAACTGCATCCTAATGAACTCTACCAAGATTAAACATATAAATAGAAAGAACTCACACTACTTGGAATGCCTCACCAGAGTGAAATTTGAAATTTTAATTCTAATTAATTTTTATAACTTTTGTAAAGATCTAAGAAAATTTTGCATTACTAGATCCTCTCAAGATTAGTGTAGGAATTGTTTTTCTACCTTGACTTCCATGCATTATGAATATTTATCTATAGTAATATATGTTATTGTGTTGTCATTGATGTCAACTAGGGATTGTTGCAGATATGGAGGAATGTATTACTTAATGTTCTCGTTTGGATTTCCAAAGGGGAGATTGTTGACAGTTTATTCAACTTATGTTTATATGATTATGATATTCATGGTGGAAAGTAAAAGGTGTGTGAAGTTGAAATTTTATAATTGGATTTCAAAATGTTCTTAATTGATAAATTGTTTCAAAAGAGATAGTTCAAGTATGTTGTGCAAGTATTGGTATCTTTGGCTTTAGAGATTGTATCATATTTCTCTACAGTTCAATATATGATCCTACAGTTTGGAAGTAAGACAAAGGGGGATTCTTTAGTCTATTCGCCTTTTTAGGTCACAAAAATCAATATAACTATTCCTTATTCATGTAGAGTTAAGATAGGTGTTGCTAATTATCAAAGTGGTTCAGAGGAATTCTCCACACTTCTCTATATTTCATATTTGGCTCTTGTGGTTTGGATAACTTGCTCATATTATACAAGTATATTACTTCTTTTCAAGTTTCAGGTGTCTAGGTGTAGCACAAGTATGGACATAATTGTTATATCTCAAGTTCATGTTGCTTGGCATGCATGTTATGACTAATCTTAGTATTTGTTTGTGATGACATATGAAAATAATTTCAAAGCAAAAAATGTTGCACTGCTAGGGATGTTTGGGAGAAGCTTAATGGTATTTATGAAGGGGATTCTAAAGTCAAACAAGCTAAGTTGCAAATATACATAGGTAAGTGTGAAAATATAAGGACGTTAAGGGGTGAGGATATTTATAACTATCTCCTCCAAGTATATTAGGCTATTATTGCAATTAGAGGTCTTGGAGAAGAATTGGTTGTGGCATAAAAGGTACGTAGGTCTCTTCCCAAGGCTTATAGTCCTAAAGTATCTTCTATTGAGGAAGCGATAGATTTGAATAAATTTTTAATGGATGAACTATTTGGTGCTCTCAGTACATTTGAAATGAGAGAGGTTGATAAGGTATCTCCTAAATGAGAGACAACTTTTAAGGTAAACAAGAAGGAGAAGAATGAAGAATCTGATTAGAATGACGACTTTGATGATGAAGAAGCAAGCTTTGTTAGAAGCTTAAAGAAGGGAATTGGCAAATACAAAGATGAGATACCTTTTATATGTTTTAACTATGGAAACATTGGTCATTATGCTTCTAAATGTCCTTATAAAGAATCAAAAAGTAGCAACACAAATTCCAAAAGAAACAACTTCACAAGGAGTCTCTATTTCAAAGAGAATTATTACTCCTTAGATGATGAGGAACTCAGTGCTCCTAATGATGATAGAGAAGAAAATCTTGTCATGGTCCTAAATGTTGGAAATAATACTATTGACCATGAGAAATGTGTGAGGAAGACTCTTCTCAAATATTCCAATCCTACTAAGATGCCTTGAACCACGAGGGCTTCATTGGCTAGGCAATATTAGATCACATGCATTCATAATGGGGGGTTTAATATCCCAAAAATGTGTGTACAATATATTGCCCATCGATGAAAATAGGGGGGTTTTTAATTCAGGCTAAGAAAAAGTACAATATCTGGCGAAAATAGGGGGGCTTTTAATTTAGGTTGTGTATTAGGAGGGGGTGACAAAAAAGGAGTTTAGGGAAATATTTTTTGAAAATAGGGGGATTCTTTAGTATGCCATGAATTCATGTGATATAACCCAAGTTCACTAAGTGAAGCCCCCATGTCTTGCACTCTAGAGGCCAATACTAATACTAAAATATCTATGATTGTGTGGACTACCTTCCATGCAAAAGAAAGGACAAATGCTTTGGTGATTGACAGTGGTTGTTCTAACCACATGAAAATTGATAGAAGTAAGTTCATCAATTGAGAGAAATGGAGTGGAGGTGAAATCAGATTTAGGGATGAATTTTATACAATAATATGTGGATAGGGCACAATAACTATTGATGGGAAGAACAAGATAGAATATGTTCTCTATGTTAAAGTTCTCAAACACAATCTATTCAGTGTAAGTCAAATGTGAAACAAAGGCTATAATCTCACTTTTAATGATAAGGAATGTGAAATTTGGAAGGGAAGATTTGGAAGATTGATGGGTAAAGGAACCAAGACTAATGGCAATGTATATAACCTTTAAGCTAATGGAAGAAACTATCTTTTAGGACAAGCAAGTGAATGCTTGCTATGACATAAATGAATAACACATAAATTTTGACAATCTTGTGAAGATCAACTCTACACATATAGTCAGAGACATACCAAATATATTGTCAATCCTACAAACACCTTATGCAAAGACTATTAGACTAGGAAGCAAATAAGGACAAGGTTTAAAACTGAGGAGTTCTCTTCTAGAAAACCACTAGAGTTGATTCATACTGATCTATGTGGACCAACCAGAACAAAGAGTCTTCAAGGTGAAATGTACTTAAAGTTACTCATTGATAATTTATCTAGAATGACTTGGGTTACATTATTAAAATAAAAATCAAAAGCCTTTAGCATGTTTAAGGTTTTGAAGTCAATGGTTGAAAATGAAATGAATAGTAGAATAAATTGTCTGAGATCAAATAGAGAAGGTGAATTCACTTCAAATGAGTTTGAGAATTTTTGTGAAGAGCATGGAATAAAAAGGCATCAATTTTCTCCTAGAACTCAAAAATATTGAGTAGTGGAAAGAAAGAATAGAACTATTCAAGAGATGGAAAGAAAAATGTTGAAAGAAGAAAATCTACCTTATATTTATTGGAAAGAGGCAATATATACTATAGTCTATATTCTTAATAGAGTACAAATAAGAGTGAATAGTGAAAAAGACTCCTTATGAGTTGTAGCATGGAAGACTGGCTACTGTCAAGTATTTCAGAGTGTTTGGAAGTAAATGTTACATGACAAGAGATGAAGAAGATTTGGGGAAGTTTGATTCTAGATCTAATGAAGTAATCTTTCTTGGATACTCAACTTGGAGAAGGGCATACAAATCAGACAATGTTAATAGGTTGAGAAAGATAGTTAAAAGTGCAAATGCCAATGTTGATGAAGAATTGCATCACAATAAATATGAACTGAAAGACTATGAATCAGTTGAACCTTAATTCATAGAAGAAAGAAGAAACACTAGAGAAGCTTCCTAAAAATCCTACCAAATATGTTCAAAAGAATCATTCAGAAGATCAGATTATTGGAGACAAAAATGAACATGTGCAGACTAGGATAAGAGTTGCAAAGATAAATGAATGAGTAAACTTTGGTTTGCTATCAATGATAGAACCAAGAATTGTCAAAGATGCTAGCAAAGATGAAGGAAGGATACAAGTGATAGAAGAAGAAATAAATTAGGTTGAGAATATTTAGACTTTAGAATTGGTTCTAAGGCTTGCTAACAAGAATGTGATAGGAATAAAATGGTTGTCCGAGAACAAACCAAATGAATATGGAGAAGTTGTAAGAAACAAGGCAATACATGTATATGTTAGGATAACCGGTGAACAATTGAGAGGGGGGGGGGCATGAACCAGTTGTTAACAGATTATAACATTTAATCCACTCAATAACATTTAACCAAACTAAGTACCGGTAAAGCAGAAACAGATACTGATAAACACCACAACTTAACAAACAAACAAATAATCAATGCAAAGAAACCATACCACATAACACCATGATTTGTATGTGGAAAACCCAGAAAGGGAAAAACCACGATGGGAAGCCTACCCACATTCAGATGATACTTCTACAGAAAGTATGTGTTACAATGAGGGGCCTGCACTTGCAGGAAGGTATACTGCCTAGAGCATACTGCTCATTACAAAAAGAGTCTCACTAACTACAAAGAGGCTACAACCTTCTCAAGATAAATGGACAGCAATTCAATAGAGTGAACTTCCAGAGATAGCATCTACCATGCCTGATTACAGTCCCAATTAAGCTCAGTACCAAAGGACTAAATCCTCTTCTGAATCCAAATCGATCACCAATGATCGACCAACTCCTCTTCATGAATGATATTACAATATTCACACATTACAATCCTTGACCATGACCTTTTCCACAACCATGATACTTAACAAAGAGTTTCTACCTCTTATTTATACAAACCCTAAGGCCTAAACCAATTAGGTCAGCCACCTAAAAGATATTACAATACAATCAATACATAAATCCATTTACAATGATATGCCATGTCGGCTGAAGACCAAAACAACAATAACCAATCCATAAAACATCTTGGTAACATGTAGAGAATGCGTTATCATGATACCGATCCATAACCTAGATAGGTACCAAACCTATACTAGGTCCACCATGGCAAAGAATTGTCTGTTATCAGTTTGAAGCATGTTCAAAAAACATCTTCAGCATCCTTAAATCCATCTAGAAGCCGCACCAACACCACTTATGCATACTGTCAAGATTCCTCAGTGAAAGCTGTTGGAGTTATCTTTTATTAGCTAGTAATTATTTATTTAATTATTAGTCTATTATACTTCATGCTTAAGCTAAACTTAGGAATCTTATAATTATTTAGGGTTTTCTCCTTTAGGGTTTCGAGTATCCTTTTATAAGGATTCTCTCTTTGTATTTTCATAACAACTGTAATTATTGAATTGCATTCTTGTTGCACAATCAATATGACTCCTCTTTTCTAGATCTCTGAATTCTCGCCTCCATAGCTTTTTTGCTTCTCTCTTTCTGTGACAGGTTTGCATGCAGGTGATCTTTGGGAGCTGCAGAGTTGATTTTTATTTTTATTTTTATAATTTTTTTAACCTTCTTTATGCCTTACAAGAGGGGTTTTTTTCTTTTGGCTGTAACTTGGACAAACAGAGTCAGTTTTTCGAAAACGAATAGGCATCAGAAATCTCTTTTCGAACTCTACTCAAATCTTGGAGGTTTGAACTTTTGATTTTTCCTTTTTGATTGCGTTTTTTGCTGTCCAAGCCAGAGGTTCTTTTTTGCACTCTTCTTATCATTGTAGCATTTTATTTATGCAAATACACTGAGATAAAGTGCCACTATGCATTGTATACTTGGGATCTTGCACATCTTGTGCCTTATTGTACATGAACTACTTATAAAGTCCCATGGGGGGTTGATGTTTGCCTTTGTTTTCCATCTACCTTTTTCATGTGAGTGTTCCTTCCACGACATTAGCCTCATGATGTGTGTCAAGTGAGTGTTCCTTCAACAACACTATGTACTTTCTCTGCGCCTTCAATGTTCCTAGTTCTTCACCATGTAGTTCTTGTTGGTCGTTCTTTTTAGTGTACCTGTCCCTCTCCCTTTTCAGCAATATGGAGAGGTTTGTCCTATTGTTCTAATGCTTCCTTGGTTCAATTGATCAACTCTTCAGGCTTTGGTGTTTTATGTCATCTGTATCTTCGAGTTTAGTTGTTTGCCTTCATTTGCCATTTGATTCGAGTAGTGTCATTTGAGGGCACTCATGCAGATTATAGTCTTCTCTACTTGGTTATGTTCTATTTCAGAGGAGGTTCTCCAGATCACCAGTTACTCTTCGACAGTGTTTGCAGCTATTTCATGCTTCAGTGGTGTTCTTCATTCTCTTCTTTTTGTTCCTATCTTCTGGAACACTCTTGTTTGGAGACTTCTTAGTCCTTCACTTGAGCTTTCATCTCTTCTTGGAGAGGGGTTTTGTTCCCACAGGGTTTTCTCCTTTTTTCTCTACTTTATAGAGATTTTATTGTACTTGGGTACCTCATCGGGCCTAGTTGTCTAGACACATTGTTGCTTTCCTGCATTTTTTACATGCTTTTTTAGTCCTTAGTTATTTTTTAGCTACTCCCTAAGTTCATCTTAAGGGGGGGTGTTAGAGTTATCTTTTATTAGCTAATATTTATTTATTTAATTATTAGTCTATTATACTCTATGCTTAAGCTAAACTTAGGAATCTTATAATTCTTTAGGGTTTTCTCCTTTAGGGTTTCGAGTATCCTTTTATAAGGATTCTCTCTTTGTATTTTCATAACAATTGTAATTATTGAATTGCATTCTTGTTGCACAATCAATATGACTCCTCTTTTCTGGATCTCTGAATTCTTGCCTCCATAGTTTTTTTGCTTCTCTCTTTTTGTGATAGGTTTGCATGCAGGTGATCTTTGGGAGCCGCGGAGTTGATTTTTCCTCAACTCCAATAAAAGCTTTGCCGATAAAGCCTTGAACCAATGCCGGAAAGGGTTTACCAGAGTGTATGATAGCCCCTGATTACCAATTCCATACCATTTGACCAAGACATGCTCCAGGAGAACGTACCACATGAAATAAAACATATCCCATAGATCCAAACATGTCGGAAGTGTCCAACAGATAGTTTCATCTATCGATGACACTAGATCTCCTACTGGTAACCAAAACTTGTATGTCAGTTTCGGTAACCAACCATATCAGCTAGTGTTGACATCAATGAAAAAATATCAATGCAACACATAATCAATTTATCTATAATTCCAACAATCTCCCTCTTTGGCATTGATGGCAACACTAGATGTGAAAAACATCTAAGTACCAAGAAATGCCAAACAAGTATCCCCCTGTGGAAGACAACCATCAATCTCCTAAATAACTCTCCCCTAGTGAATGATATCTCTGTAAGGTTCTAAATACATCTCTCCCAATCATTAACTCTCCCCAATTTTTCTATTTTTCACATCACTATCTCTCCCCTTTGACATCAATGCCAGAAATCTGACAAAAATATCAAAGCAAGAATATAAACCTCTAAAACTCAAAGCTGACTACTCCCCCTGAGTAGTAGCACCACTCATTAGTATCAGAATGAATAATATCTCTGATAATGCATGCTAGACTGATGACACATTGCATCAATCAATTCTCTGTCAGAGGGGCAGAAACCCCTAACTTGTCTCTCAAGTATTTAAATGATTCCTTAGACAGTGGTTTAGTGAATATGTCTACAATCTATTCTTTAGTGTTCACATAAACCAGTTTGACTTCCTTTGCTTCTACCTTTTCCTTCAAAAAGTTATACTTTATTGATATATGCTTAGTCTTAGAGTGAAATACTGGATTCTTAGACATATCAATAGCTGCAAAGTTATCACAGTAGATAACTATCGGTTCATTATAATTTACCTTGATATCCTTCAACATTTGCTTCATCCACAAGATGTGAGTGCAATTAGTTGATGTTGTAACATACTCAACTTCTACAGTAGATAAAGAAATGCATGACTATTTTTTGCTAATCCATGAAACTAGTTTCTTTCCAAGAAAGAAAGCTCCACTAGAAGTGCTCTTCCTATCATCAATATCTCTTGCCCAATCTGAATTAGTATATGCACATAAAGTGAAATCATCATTTTTAGAATACCATAAACCATACTCTGTTATTCCTTGCAAATACCGAAATATCCTTTTTACTGCACATTCATGATTTTCTTTAGGATTATTTTGATATCTTGAAACAATACTTACTGCATTCATAATATCCGATCTAGTCTGAGTCAAATATAATAGACCACCAATCATAGATTTATACCTTGTCAGATTTACCGGTGTAGAAGTATCCTTGATAGATAATTTCTCACTTGTCACCATAGGAGTACTTACCGGTTTGGAATTATCCATACCAAACTTGTTCAACAATTCCTTCAGGTACTTAGTTTGATAGATAAAAATGCCTTTGTCAGTTTGAGTAATCTACAAATCTAAGAAAAATCTCATCTCACCAATCATGGACATTTCAAATTCATTTTTCATATTGTTAGCAAATTCCATGCATAATTTATATTCTCCTCCAAAAATGATATCATCAACAAATACTTCAATAATCAAAATATCATCATCAGTGATCTTATAATATAAATTACTATCAACATTGCCTTTAGTAAAACCAAGCTTCAAAAGATATTTATCCAACCTTGCATACCAAGCTCTAGGAGCTTGTTTCAAGCCATATAAAGATTTCTTCAATCCGCAAACCATCATTTTTCTCAATGTATACTTGTTCCTCAAGTTCACCATTCAAAAATGCACATTTAACATTCATTTGATACGCCTTATAGTTCTTATAAGTTGCATAGGCAAGAAATAGTCTAACAGCTTCAATTCTAGCTACAAGTGCAAATGTTTCACCATAATCAATTCCTTTCATTTGACAATATCATTTACAAACCAATCTAGCCTTGTTTCTTATGAATTGACCATCCTCATTCAGTTTATTCCTAAAAAACCCATTTAGTTCCAATAACATTCTTATTTTTAGGCCGGGGAACTAAAGTCCAAGTTTCATTCTTTTCTATCTGATCTAATTCATCTTCCATATCCTTTAACCAATGTTTATCCTTACAAGCTTCAATAATAGTTGCCAGTTCAACTTGAGAAATAAGACATACCTCATCATTTGCTAGTATTCTTCTTGTCATAACTCCCTTATTCCTATCTCCAATAATTTGATCTTTCAAAATGATTTAATCTTACATACCTTGGTGTCTTCTGAATTTTAGATTCACTACTTTGATCATCAGTCACAGTTGAATTTTTTGATAGTGTCGGTGTAACTGTCTCAAAGTCCTGTACCGGTTGAGGCATTATCTATTTTGTTATGATCATTTCCTCTGTCAATTCCCTGTCATATGATATAGATTGATTTCTATACTGCTCATCCACTTTCACATTAGCACTTTCCACAATTTTTTGCAATATTTTGTTATAACATCTATATGCTTTGCTTTGAATTGAATAACCAATAAATATTCCTTCATCACATCTCAGATCAAACATTCCAATAGAATCATCTGTTTTGATATAGCATTTACTTCCAAAAATTCTAAAATATTTAACAGTAGTTGTATGTCCAAACCATAATTCATAAGGGGCCTTACTGATTTCACCTTTGATGTGAACTCTATTGAATGTGTAGACTGCCATACTCACTGCTTCCCTCCAGTAGATATGAGGAAATTTAGCTTCCATCATCATAGATCTTGCTGCATCCAAAATGGTTCTATTTTTTCTCTCAACTACTCCATTCTGCTGAGGAGTCTGAGGTGCAAATAATAGTCTCCTAATGCCATTTGTCTCATAGTAACTATTAAATTCATGAGAAGTGAACTCACTGCCATGATCTGATCTTAGACATTTGATTTTCAATCTAGTTTCTATTTCAACCTTTTCTTTAAAGATCTTGAATTTATCAAAGGCTTCAAACTTCTCCCTAAGAAAAGTCACCCACATCATTTTAGAATAGTCATCAATAATCAACATGAAATACCTATCACCTTGAAAGCTTCAAGTCCTTGCTGGACCACATAAGTCAGTGTGAATCAAATCAAGTACATCATTAGATTTATCATGTATTCTCTTAAAAGAACTTCTAATTTGCTTTTCCAATTAGCATTCCTTATATATGGGATTATGAGGCTTCACAATCCTAGGTATATCTCTAACTGCCTTAGTTGAACTAATCTTAACAATACAATCAAAATTAACATGACACAACCTTTTATGCCATAACCAACTCTCATCAATATGAGAAATCAAACATGTCTTATTACCAGTGTTCAAGTGAAAGATATTACCTCCAGTCTAAATACCGGTTGCAATCTCCAAACCAGTCTTGTTAATGATTTTACATTTTCTATCTTTAAATTGAAGTTGGAAACCATTATCAACCAATTGACCAACACTCAAAATATTATGCTTTAAACCTTCTACATAATAGAAATTATCATTGTTATGCTTTTCATCCAAAGAAATAATACCTCTACCTCTGATCATACATGTTTTTTTAATCTCCAAATCTGACTTGACCGCCATTGTATTCTTGTAGTGACAAAAATTTTCTTTTATCTCCATTCATATGGTGTGAGCATCCACTATCAATTACCCATTCATCCTTATCTTCAAATTTTACTATCAGAGCCTTTTCTTCATTTTTGATAGCCAATTCTAGTTCATCTTCCTTTAAAGCATAGAACACCCATTCCTTTCCATTGTCGGATCCACTAGCAGAGTCTTTTGTCGGTTCATCTCCAGAGTCATCACTCACTCCTTCCTCATCTGCTATGTAGCATTGTTTATATTTCTTGAATCTATATTTGTTCTGGTTAGGCTTTAATGATTTCTTAACTTTTTCCTCAAATCTTGCATTTGTTTTAGGACATCTAGATGCAAAGTGACCAATCTTATTACATGCAAAACATTTAAAATGTGCTTTTCCTTCATACTTACTTCTTGTCATACTTTTAGGTACTCTTCTAGCAAATAAGGCTCCAAGTTGCTCAAATTCTTCATCTTCTTTCCTCATGTCTTCTAATTCTTTTGCATATAGGACTTTCCAATCAGTTTTTCCGGTTGATGATGATGATGATGCATGAAAAGAAGGTTCAGACTTCACAGCTCCAGAAGATCCAAATTCTTCAAGCTCAAAAGCAGATAATTTCCCAATCAGAATGTCTCTGTTAACTGAAGAGTTTTCCATTATTCTCAACTCATTAATTGCAGTTGCCTTCATCTTGTAAGCTCGTGGAAGGGCTCTCAAGACTTTGGAAACTATTTCATCTTCACTCAAAGGTCCTCCACAACATTGAATTCCCATAACAATCTCATTTACTCTTTCCATAAACATACCAATTCTTTCATTATCTTCCATCTTCAAGTTTTCATATTTTACCCGGTAACCATCAAGTTTAGCAATTTTCATAGTATGGTCACCTTCATTTAGGGTTTTTAATTTATCCCACATAACCTTTGCTGATGATTTATTAGTTAATCACATAATTTGTTTATCAGTAAGTGAACACAAGAGGGCTTCTCTAGCCCTACAATCATTTTCAATATTCTTATCCAAGTCTGCAAGAGTAGAATTACCAGATGCCAGTTCATAAGGTGTATATCCTTTCTCAGTGATCTCCCAAATATCCTTGCCAAGACATCTAAGACGAGTCTCCATCCCAATCTTCCATGTTCCATAAAGCTTAGGGATTTCTCTTTTGAAAATAGTTGCCAGTGGATTAGAAGTGTTAGCAGCCATAGGATCTACCTCAAGCGGTTAAGCTTCTGTAAAAGAGGACCAAAGCTCTGATACCAATTGTTAGGATAACCGGTGAACAACTAAGAGGGGGGGATGAATTAGTTGTTAATAAATTATAACATTTAATCCACTCAATAACATTTAACCAAATTAAGTACCGATAAAGCAGAAATAGATACCGGTAAACACTACAACTTAACAAATAAACAAATAATCAATGCAAAGAAACCATACCACATAACACCATGATTTGTATGTGGAAAACCCAGAAAGGAAAAAACCTCGGTGGGAAGCCTACCCACAGTCAGATGATACTTCTACAGAAAGTATGTGTTACAATGAGGTGTTTGCACTTGCAGGAAGGCACACTGCCTAGAGCGTACTGCTCATTACAAAAAGAGTCTCATTGACTACAAAGAGGCTACAACCTTCTCAAGATAAATGGACAACAATCCAATAGAGTGAACTTCCAGAGATAGCATCTACCATGCCTAATTACAGTCCCGGTTAAGCTCAGTACCGAAGGACTAAATACTCTTATGAATCCAAATTGATCACCAATGATAGACCAAATCCTCTGCCTAAATGATATTACAATATTCACACATTACAATCCTTGACCATGACCTTTTCCACAACCATGATACTTTACAAAGAGTTTCTACCTCTTATTTATATAAACCCTAAGGCCTAAACCAATTAGGTTGGCCACCTAAAAGATATTACAATAAGATCAATACATAAATCCATTTACAATGATATGCCATGTCGGTTCAAGACCAAAACAACAATAACCAATCCATAAAACATCACGTTAACGTGTAGAGAACACATTATCATGATACCAGTCCATAACCTAGATAGGTACCGGACCTATACTAGGTCCACCACACCAAAGAAATGTCTTCAAGCAGTTTGAAGCATGATCAAACAAAATCTTTAGCATCCTTAAATCCATCTAGAAGCCACACCAACAACAATTATGCATACTATCAAGATTCCTCAGTGAAAGCTCTATCGGTAAACCCTTGAACCAATGCCGGTAAGGGCTTACCAAAGTGTATGATAAAATCTGATTACCAAGTCCATACCATCTGACCAAGACATGCTCCAAGAGCACGTACCACATGAAATCAAACATATCCCATAGATCCAAACATGTCGGAAGTGTCCAACAGATAGTCTCATCTGCCGGTAACACTAGATCTCTTACTCGTAACCAAAACCTGTCTGTCGGTGCCGATAACCAACCATATCAGCTAGTGTTGACATCAATGAAAAAACATCAATGCATTGATGTCAACACTAGCTGATATGGTTGGTTACCAGCACCGGCAGATAGGTTTTGGTTACTGGTTGGAGATCTAGTGTTACCGGTAGATGAGACTATCTGTTGGACACTTCTAGCATGTTTGGATCTATGGGATATGTTTTATTTCATGTGGTACGTTCTCTTGGAGAATGTCTTGGTCAGATAGTATGGACTTGGTAATCAGATGCTAGCATACACTCTGGTAAACCCTTACTAGCATTGGTTCAAGGCTTTATCGGTAGAGCTTTCATTGAGGAATCTTGACAGTATGCATAAGTGTTGTTGGTGCGGCTTCTAGATGGATTTTAGGATGCTGAAGATGTTCTTGAGCCAACATGGTATATCATTGTAAATGGATTTATGTATTGATCTTATTGTAATATCTTTTAGGTTGTTGACCTAATTGGTTTAGGCCTTAGGGTTTGTATATAGAAGAGGTAGAAACTCTTTGTAAAGTATCATGGTTGTGGAAAAGGTCATTGTCCAGGATTGTAATGTGTGAATATTGTAATATCATTCAGGTAGAGGATTTGGTTGATCATTGGTGATCGATTTGGATTTAGAAGAGGATTTAGTCCTCCGGTACTAAGCTTAACTAGGACTATAATCAAAAATGGTAGATGCTATCTCTGGTAGTTCACTCTATTGGGTTGTTGTCCATTTATCTTTATAAGGCTGGAGCCTCTCTATAGTCAATGAGACTCTTTTTTCAATGAGCAGTACGCTCTAGGCAGTGTGCCTTCCTGCAAGTGCAGGCCCCCCCTCATTGTAACACATACTTTCTGTAGAAGTATCATCTGACTGTGGGTAGGCTTCCCACCATGGTTTTTCCCTTTTTGGTTTTTCCATGTACAAATCATGGTGTTATGTGGTATGGTTTCTTTGCATTGATTATTTGTTTATTTGTTAAGTTGCAGTGTTTACTGGTATTTGTTTCTTCTTTATCGACACTTAATTTGGTTAAAGGTTATTGAGTGGATTAAATGTTATAATCTGTTAACAACTGATTCACCCCCCCCCCCCCCCTTCTCAGTTGTTCACCAGTTATCCTAATATAATTTAGGGGTTGTTGCCCCTCCTTCCAACTAGATGCATAACATGGTGCATCTTTCTAGGGGGAGCATTTTGAACACTTACCAAAATGTTGAGAGGGGGGGTGAATCAACATAAACAAAATATTACCAATTTAATGTGATTCTATCTTCATTATTCATCCATATCAATGAGATAAAAGTAAATAGAAATAACCACAAACACATCCACATAATAACACTAGATGTTTACATGGAAAACCCAAACTAGGAAAAACCATGATGAGAATCAAACTCACAATATGTATATTCACTTTTTACAACAAATGTGGCCATTGACCAAACAACTTACTACTCCAGACTTGCAGACTATGGTGTGTTGGCAATAGACATTGTTCCAGTGAAGGTTGTTGTATGATAAATTCTTAGGAGTTGTCATTGATGGAAACTCAATTCTGAAATCATATTCGGTGTACATAGATTTTATTTACCAGAAGTTGCATTGTTCATGAGGCATAAGTTTGGAAGGTGGAATATAGTAACCGACAGAGTATGAGTTCAATGTTTAGATCTTTATTTTGGTTGCATAATTTTAGTTGTAGTAATAGAGGCAAATGATTCGAGGTTTGAGGCAGATTATATTTAATCTTGATATCCAATGTTGATTCATGAGCAATATTGAAGGTCCATAATCTAGTAACTCAAGTAGAACAGAGCTATTTTGATGTAATGTGCTATCCAAAATCCTTGGGATGATTTCGGTGATTGGTTTCAAGTTTGTGGAGATTGGGCTGACATATGTGAAGCCTTTTATCATGTTGTTTAGGTCCGCATATGAATATGTGGATGGATTGAGCCGACTCATTAGCTACACATTTCATGTTGTGTGTTATGCAGTTTTTGGAAGCTGACATGGGAATTGATTTGTTTTATTAGTGTGGATATATAAGATCGATTTGGTTGAGAATTTTGTAAGAAGACATGAGTGTAAGAAGTCTATGTGAGTGAATATGCAAAGTTTTGTGAATGTGATTGAATATTTTGGTGCTCCGATATATGACAGAGCAGGAAAATACAGGAGAGAGACAAAACAGTTGCAAAAGTCAAATTGAACCTAACTGGAACTACTATTTAGCATTAGTAGATGCTATTCTTTAGTTCATTCATTATTGTAATCATTTGTAATCAATTCTAGGATAGTGAGTCCTCTGGGTTGTAGCCCTTTTATGTATTTGAGTAGTGAACTCTAGGCAGTGAGCTTGAATGCAAGTGCATTCCCCTTTTTGTAATATTATCATACTCCTGATCAAAGTATAATAATATTATGGGTTCAAATCCCACCATGGTTTTTCCCTTTCCAGGTTTCCACATAAAAAAATATTGGTGTTATGGTTTTGTGGTTGATTGGTTTATGTTTCTACACTTTACTTTCATTCTTATGCATCCGGTAGTTAACGAATTAGTTTAATAAATTTGTAAATTGCAAAACACTAATTCACCCCCCCTCTCAGTGTTCATTGATTTTGACAATTGGTATCAGAGCCTAGTTCCTCAGAAGGAGCCTAACAACTTGAGGAAGATCTGGATGATTGACTCAATGGACTCTAGTTTGCAGAAGCAACTTACTATGGAACTTAAAGATCTTGATGCAGATATGAAAGAGAAAAGTAGCCTAAGGAGAAGTCTAGAAGCAGCTAAAAATTTCATTGAATCTCTGAAAGAACAAGTGAACACATCCAGAGAGAAGAGAAAAGAACTAATGGATAAACTCAAGGAGAAAGAAGAAAAAAGCATTGACAATTAAACCCTACAAGAGAAGATGAATGAATGTGAGAATATTTCCAGAGAGAATGGAGTCCTAAAGAATGAGATGCAATCCATTGTGATGAAGCTGAAAAAAGAGATTGAAGATGAGAAGAATAATGAGGAAAATTTGACTCAGTAATTGAAATATAGATCTGAAGAGTGTCACAGATTGAACTATGAGAATGATCAGTTAAGACTTGAATTGGTGCAATTCAAGAATGATGAGAAAGAACTTGAAAGGCATATCATAATCCTAAGAGATGAACTACCCACTACTAATGAGTACAAATAAAAATTCAAAGCTATCTTAGCTAGGCTAAATGAGATGGTGGAAAGTCAGAGAAGTGGAAAAAACATGCGAGGAATTTGATATGAGAAAGGAGAATCCTTTAGTTCTGAGCAAAGCAATCACCAGAAGAACAAAAGACCTTCGGTAAAAAAACATAATTCTTATAAATTAATGGTAAATGTTTTGTTTGCAATAAATTTGGTCATATGGAAAAAGAATGCAGAAATAGGATGATAAAAAATGGTCCTACCTTTACCGGTCAGTGTTTCAAATGCAACAACTTTGGTCATAAGTCAAACATGTGCAGAGAAGTGATGAACAATTTACAAAATAAGAGATGTTATGCTTGTGGAATGTTTGGACATATTTCTAAATGATGCAGGATGAGACAAAATCAGATGAACTTCATGCCTATGCAAGGAAATGTTGTCTGCTATGCATGCAACAAATCCGGTCACATTGCAAAGTATTGCAAAATCAAGAAGGTAAGAAAGAATGTTTTGTTAGACAATAATATATCAGATGAAAAGGGTAAAGAAAAGGTTGAAGAATTCAGAGAGTAGCATAAGAAGATGTGGGTTAAGAAGGAAGATTCAATTGTTCAAAATGGCTCCACACCTAATTCCAATTTTGGAACCTCATTTGGTAACTAAGGCATTTTGGCCTTAGGGGGAACCTTTTCATGCAGATTCTTAAAACCCCCTTTTGGAGTTCTGTAATCGACTGAGGAAGATTGTAGATGATATCCAAAAGATTTCCTGTCTATCTGAGTATCCGATGATGAATTCTTAAAGAAACAAGATATCCAGAAAGCCTTTAGGGTTGTGAATTTATTACAATTTGAAGTTAGGTTTTTAAAATGGGAATTCTATCATTCATTCCTCACATTAAAAATGAAGAGAAAGAGCGAGAGAGTGAGGCGAGCGAGATTAAGCAGCAAGAAATAGAGCTTGAAGAGTTCCAACAGTGATTCATAGTATCCGGTTGAATTTGAAAAGGTATGTATCCATGTTCGAGCTATCTATTTATAACCCTATTTTTGAAATGGCATCTACATCTAGTGTAGAAACTCTATTGGTAGTAGAGATCATTGAAAGGGAAAGGCTAGTAATTAAGAAACATCCACTCAAATTCATCGAAGATGATCCAGAAGGTGCATTTTCTTCTGTACTGTATGGCATGTTATGAAGATATTAGGGCATTCATTGTAATATTGAAGAGATTTAGAATGAAAACATGATATCACTATAAACTAAGCACATGATGGATGGAATGGGGAATCTGAAGCCTGAATTTAAATCATTGCAAGATAAGGGTTTTATCCAATTTGTTCATTTTTTGGTGTTCGATGAACCCGAATGGGCCAGGTATGTCTTGAGTTGAATCCATGATAAATTTATATGGCTAGATAGACCTCACAAGATCACAAAGCAAGCCATCCAACCAGTAACTCGTCTGAATGCAATCGGTGAGATCCCCGGTCTGAGAAAGGTCAATAACACAACAGTGACAGTGCTTACCAGATCCCAACATGACAACCAGTTAATGACAATAAGTGATATCATTGAACATGATGTGAGATTTTCCTCAATGGTGATGAGATACAAGGTGTACCAGTCTAGCAGACATAATTTAGTATCTAGCACTATAATATTTGTAGCCTATCAGATGCTTAAGGAGGATAAGAGATATGACTTGTGCAAAGTGCTTCTTGGTGAGCTAATAAGAAATTTGAAGAAGATCAAACAAGATAAGAAACATGTTTTCAAGTTTGGTTCTCTGATTGTTTGTTTGGCATTTTACTTTTTGAATGAAATCCCTAGTATAGGAAAAGTACAGTGGGATTATGATAAACTGGTGGCAGTCCAAATTAAAGAAGGTTTACAGGGATCAGGTGATGTGGTAACTCAAAAATATGCTTTGTGGGGTTACTTCAAATCATTTCAAGCAATGATGCAAAGCAGAGAGAGAATCCCAAAAGATAATGTTGAGAAATATGAAAATACCATCTATTTCATGGTAGATTAAGATCAATGTCACATGGAGGCAACACAACCTAGAACAATTTGGATCATGCCCATGGGATATGAGGTAGATGGAAACACTCTTGATGCTTGCACACAACATCTTCTAAGTAAACCAGTATATGAAAAGGAAGAGAGGTTTGGTGCTTACAAATAGAAAGACCTAGACCTGCACAAGAAATTCACTGAGCCTGCAAGAAAGAGGAAGGTTAGATAGGAAGTTGAAGAGCTTACAACACAAATGTGAATTACAAAAGAAGTTATTCAAAGGGCTAGGGAGTAGAACATTATAAAGGAGGAGGACATGGTAAATCCTAAGAAGTCAAAACTAGTCTCCACTCCTCCCAAGCCAAGGCAAGACCAATCTAAACCTATCTCTGGTGCTCAAAAGCCTATTCCTCCACCCAAGCCACAAGCCAAGTCAATCAATGCAATAAAAGAAGAAGATATGTTGCAGCCACTTTTGAGGATGTAGAAACAAAATTGATGAAGTGGTGGAGTCCAGTCAACCAAGAAGTCAAGGACAGAAGCTGAGCCATCTGGTAGAGCCAGAGCAAGAAAGAAACAAAATTCTAAATTGGATGAAGCACTGAAGTACGACAAAGTTGAAGGTACATATGATGTTGTCCCCCCAATGACATTAAGTGAAATAGTTGATCAAGTGGTGAAAGAAGGTAATCTGAAGAACATACTTGTATATTATGAGAATTTTAATGATAATGATCAAGGAGCTATAGAAGAAGCAGTTGTATAGTATATGAATGTTTATAGTAAAGAATTAATATAATTATCATCCATGATACCCAAGAGCCTATATGATATTTTGGATGCAAGGAGACATACATCCAGTTTGGAAGATGAAAGGATAAAGGAATATGTATTAGTAAATTTGAGATCTGTAATCTCTAAAAATGAAGTTGATAGATTGCTGAAGATTGCTAAGGATAGATTCAGAAGCAAGAAGAGAGTCAATAAGATCATGCTTGGTAAAATAGATGAAGTAACTAAAGGGATTGAAGCAATTTTGAGATAATTTTTGAAAGAGCATAGATATGATGTTAATTCGGCACACGATGACACTCAACCGAAAGAGCAGTCACAAGATACATCCATTCTGAAAGTACATGTAGTTGTTCCTGATGAGTAGAAAGATCAATCAACTAAGAAAGCCACTCTGGCAGTGCAAACAAATAAAAAAAACCATTGATACTACTAAGGTTGATACCTCTAGTGAAGTTAAATAAGACCCTTCGGTGAGAGAGACTAATTTAGTGAAGGCAACCGAGAAGATTGGAAAAGTGGATGAATAAAAGGGAAAGGTTCAAGCTAAGAAGAGTGAAAAAGATACTAGTGCAGAGGTGACAGAGAAGGGGAAAGGAGAAGAGAAGGATGACCAAGCTCTAGTGATAGTGGCAAGAGACACTAGCAAGGGAAAACATGTCATCACCGATTCAGATGATTTTTATCAAGGACCTATTGATCTCAGTTCTCTTTCTTTGATTCAAGCATTGAATCTTACAACTCTTGCACAAGAAAAAGCCAGTGAGGACTTACTCAAGTCCCACACCACATATAAAGAGTTGATAACATTGGCAGCAGATGTATTAGAGAAAATTTTGTCATCATTTAAACGGGATATAACTGATACTCCCTCTGATAAGCTTAGAAGTATGTTGAGTGTTGTAGAATATCATTTTTTATCTATAGAGAAAGCTACAAACACTAGAGTTTTGATTCAGTTCAATGCTATGAGACTGAAAACATTTTTGAAGATGATTGAGGGAGATAGGGTGAGTTTAATAACTGCTTTGAAGAGTACTCAAGATGCATTACATGAAGGTGGCCAAATATACAAGCCATGTCTAATTTTGCCTATTTACTATAGACATTGACAATAAAATAAAAGAGTATGAAGGCCAATTAGCCAACATATCTCAATCATATGCACCCCATTCAGTCCTGACTAGCAATTTTGAAGGTCAAGTTATGAGTATATTAGATAAGATTAAGAGTTTAAATCAGGAAAAAGACAGAATTTTGGGCAGAGTGGGAGAATTAAGAAGCCTTATCACTCCCTAGATAGACTCACTAATCAGCAGTGTGCAAGATGCAAAGGATGCTATGAATAAGAGTGTTCTAGTAGATAGAAGAGGAGCAGATATGCACACATATATTTTCAGTGGGATGATTAGTATTTTGGAGAGTTTTAAGAAGGGTTGGGATAAGCACTTGCTAAAGCTAAAGATAATTTTTGCTGATATCTTTAAATTTTTGTAAGTAACCGTATCATATCCTTATATATAAATTTTGGTGCATTCCTATCTTTGGCATTATTGTCAAAAGGGGAGAGAGCATAGTGAAAAATGGTGCAAATCCTCAAGGGGGGCTTGTTGATCTTGTTGAGTCTTGTTGAGTTTTGGAGATTCTTGAAGTTTTAAAGTTTTGCAATCTTGAGTGTACAATTCATTTTTCACAGTGTTGCCATCAATTCCCAAGGGGGAGATTGTTGGCAAGAGACATTGTTCTGGTGAAGTTTGTTGTATGAGAAATTCTTAGGAGTTGTCATTGATGGCAACTTAGTTCTGAAATCATATCTGGTGTACATAGATTTGATTTACCGAAAGTTACATTGTTCATGAGGCATAAGTATGGAAGGTGGAATATAGTAACCGACAGAGTATGAGTTCAATGTGTAGATCTTGATTTTGGTTGCATAATTTTGGTTGTGGTAATAGAGGAATATGATTTGAGGTTAGAGGTAGATTATTATTTAATCCTCATATCCATTGTTGATTCATGAGCGAGATTGAAGGTCTGGTATCTGGTAACTCAGGTAGAATGGAGCTATTTTGATGTAACATGTGATCCAGAATCCTTGGGATGATTTCGGTAATTGGTTTCAAGTTTGTGGAGATTGGGTCAACATATGTGAAGCCTGATACCATCTTTTTTAGGTCCGCATATGGATTTGTGGATGGATTGAGCTGACTCATTGGTTACACGTTTCATGTTGGATGTTATACGGTATTTGGAAGCCAACATGGCAATTGATTTGTTTTATTAGTGCGGATATATAAGATTGATTTGGTTGAGCATTTTGTAAGAAGAAATGAGTGTGAGAAGTATTTGTGAGAGAATGTGCAAAGTTTGGTGAATGTGATTGAAGATTTTAGTGCTCTGATATATGACATAATAGGAAAATAGAGCAGAGAGACAGAACAGTTGTAGAAGTCAAATTGAGCCTAATCGAAACTTCTATTTGGCATTAGTAGATGCTATTCTTTAGTTCATTCATTATTGTAATCATTTGTAATCAACTGTAGGACAGTGAGACCTCTGGGTTGTAGCCCTTTTGTGTATTTGAGTAGTGAGCTCTAGGTAGTGAACCTAAATGCAAGTGCATTCCCCTTTTTTGTAATATTATCATACTCCTGATCAAAGTATAATAATATTAGGGGTTCAAATCCCACCATGGTTTTTCCCTTTTTGGGTATTCACATAAAAATCTTGGTGTTATGATTTTGTGGTTGATTGGTTTATGTTTCTACACTTTACTTTCATTCTTATGCATTTGGTAGTTAAAGAATCAGTTTAATAAGTTTGTAAATTGCAGAACATTGATTCACTCCCCCGCTCGCAGTGTTCATTGATTCCAACAAGGTGTATTGCCTTAGGCAAGATACAAAAGATGACTTGCATAGCTAAATATCACTTCTTCAAGGTAAGATATAGATAACTATTCAATACAATATATAGTATGATTTGAACTATAAAAAGAGAATCTATATAATATCAATAACAGTTCCAATTAAAGCACTCTCTAAGTCTTTGAATCTTTGATATGTTCCAAATATATACCACCTTTTATTTGTTTGTCTTTCTCATATCTACACACATACATATATAAAATATTTTTAACCTTAATATACCATCTAGATCAAAGCACACATACTATGAAGTTAGCTAGAGGGAGATGTAATGTGTATATAACCACTAGACCAAAAACACCCAATTTCGTCAATGCAGAATGTACAAAAACGTGTATACTATCGACTCCAACCTCTGCAAGAGATTCATTCATTCCACACACTACCACATATCCTCAAATGTGATTAGCCATTTGTTATCCCTTGATTGAAACCAAAAAGTGATTACCATATACTCCAGAAAACTAACAATATATTTATTCAATCTTCTAGGCTACTTAAGATGAAACATGACTAACCAGAAGATGCCTATACAAAATTTGTTCATTAACCAAACCAGGAAAGAGTACCGAACAACCTTCAATTAAGAGGGGTTGACATCAATGATAAGCTAGAGGGGCATATTACAACAATCTCCCCCTTTGTCATTGATGACAATACTGTGCCAACAAAATTAAAACCAAAACTTCCTTCCCAAAATCTCTCCCCCTTTGATAGTAATGACAAAAAGGTGTGCATGCTTAAGTAAACTAACACCCCTAAGGGTAACACCTTATCAACATCAATAAAAATATGTACAAAGTAAAGAAAGAAAATAGTCCACAGAAGATTACAATTTTTGTAGGCTAGGAGGAATGATAGCTTTATTCACTTATTTCAAAGATCTCTGAGTAATTGCCCAATCATCTTCAATGGAAACCAACACCTTGATTTGACTTTCAATCTCAAGAATGAACTACTCAACAATATTATAGTTCACTGGAACTGACACAGATGCTCTCAATTTTTGCAAGTCTTTTAGAATTTTTACCATACTGGTGAGATGTATGTCCATAATGTCTCACAATCTATAAAAATATTTCTTCACAAGTTCCCTTTGATTGACCAATTCATTTAGTCTCTTGTAAAGTGTCAATCTCCTTTTATCTCAGACTAGTGGATTCACGCCATGTGTAGAAAAATTTATAAATTTGAATTACATTGCCCACACTCTGCACAAATTTAACAATACAGTCTTTTAGACAATTGTGTGCTTCTGCACACCTGTTCCTTGACCAAGTCAGCCAATTGTCTGAAAGATTATTTTCCAAAGTCTTTTAAATTTCTACTTCAAGGTTTGAAGCTTGACCTTTCAAATATTCAAAAGACAATTGCAGTTGATCCTTATAAAAAAAAGAATCATCAATTTGCATATATGGACGCTTCTCATGGAGAAACTTCAATATGTATTCTACAAGGCTCTGAGACACATAGTTATTTTTAGTAGCTTCAAAATGTAACACATTTCTCAACTCAAGTATTTGTCGAGGGGACAGTTTCCCCAAATTAAATTTTCCTTAAGAAACTGGTACCTTCAATACCTTAGATAAAATCTCCTATACAATAACCATTTTCAGTTTTGTTGAGTCAAGCACAATATGTGCTTCTTCTGTCTCTTTGTGCAATGAATCCTCTTTCTAATCAACACTCTTATCTAGATTGTTCTTCATTATTCCAATATCAGTATCCTCATTTATGCTTGAATCTTTATAAGTGTCTACTAGTTATTCCATTACTTCATTTATGAAATGATCAAATGTATCATCACATGAGCATTTTCTAGAATATTGTCATTTTGTTGTTCTACTTCATCCCTTGATTCTTCTACTGCAAGAGATTCTTATTCAGGATGAAATTTGTTAACCAAAACAACTGTCTATTGAACATTGTCTTCATTTTATTTTTCTTCTATTTGTAACATATGAGTACTCCCACTACTTTTACCAACACACAAATGCTTATCTTCTTGCTCTGAAGGATCAGTTAAAGATTTTACCACTTCCAGTGAAACTTCAACCGCAATATAATCAGTCTATTTAATGAAACATTTGTAGCGTCGTAAATTGTATGCACTTGCTAGGGTGGTACAATTTCACACCTAGTTTAGCACCCGCCTTAGTGCATTTTACATTCTGCATTGCATTTCTCCTTAAGAACTTAATTAATCAAATTAATTAGGTCTAAGGTCCTATTTCATCATTCTCTACATCATAAAATTGGGCCCTTTTCACTAAAGCGCGCCCTTCGCATTTTATTCCTCCAATACACCACTTAATCAAAAACCCTAATTAAGTCCTATTTCAAACTTGGGGGCTTGGTTTCGGGGTCAAAACATCTCGAAATCACCTGTAACTTCGGGATTCTCTCTAAAATCATCATATCTGACAGCCCTGAAAATTTGGTGAAAAGTTGTCGGGACCGTGGCGCTCGAAGTGCAACATGGTCCCGGACATTTTTCCTGAAATTTTAGGAGCGCGATCCAATCATAAAATAAAGCTTAACCCCAAGAAATTAGCGAGATATTCAATCTCTAGGTCGGCCAAAATACGAATTTACGACCTAGGGTTTCATACATAAAAGCTCTCTTTCCTCATTTGAAGGGATCCGATTTTTGTTTTCCAGGAACTTCATATGTAGCGAAAGGGTATATCTTTGAAGACTTCAACATCTTACAACATCTTTCTATCAAGCATCTATCAAATTCATTCATCCACTTAGGGCTTGGAAGACATTGAAGAACAATAGGAGATTACCGACTGAAGATTGGCTTGTACTCCTCCCTTGAGGGTTGGGTATGATTTCATGTTGTTTTCATGTCTTTACATAAGCTTCAATACATCATTTATTCATGCCTTAGATCACTTTGCATCTTGATTTAGAGCATTTACATTATCATTTACAAGCAATTAGGGTTTACTTTCTAGGTTGCTCTAGTTTGCTTTCTTGCATTTTAGGACCTTGCACACACACTAGGTCTACACACACAATACATTTTACAAAACAACTTGGCTATTCGTGGAGGTGGAAATCACCGAAGCGGGGGTTTGACTAAGGCAAAACCCTATATAGCCGCCCATACACCCTTTTCCAGATATCACTGTAGGTTTCGGGATTCAGACGACACCGCGGGATACAGATCCGGAGAAAGAAGGTCGAGACAGCACTCTGTATCAAATTGCAGAGCAGAAGACTGGGATAGGGGCATTGGGCGCCTTGGTCCTGCCAGGACAGGGGCGCTGGGCACCCTGGTCCTGCCAGGACAGGGGCACTGGGCGCCCTGGTCCCTGGGACAGAGGCGCTGGGCGCCCTGGTCCTCCGGACAGACAGTTTGCAGACAGCTTTCCGACAGTGTTCCAGAGTGCAAAACAACAGTTTTCGGTGCAGTTTTCAGGACAGTGGCACCCGCGCCCCCATCCCGAACATTTTCAGTCCGATTTTGACTCTGGGTACACATCTGCATTCTTATTTCATCCTTGTATTTACAGCTGTTCATTGTTTAATCTCAATTCTGCAATCTTGTTATTAGTTCGTACTTGCATTTTGGGATTAGGGTTTGAACTTGCATTACTTGATCTTACAATTTCAACAAGGGAATAGAAATCCTAATAGATATCCCGTGGCTCTCTCTTTCACAAAAAGAAGTAGCCAATTGTGCGATATCTCTAGGCTCTTTCGTATTCCGTAATGTGTGTCAAAAGGTAGGATTAGGGCATGTTAACCTAGTCTCGCTTTTTTTTCCCCCACACATTTTGGTGAACCCGACGTGAATCTATCATTGCCTCCTCTTGCATTACATTTGTTAGATCTAGATCTAGATTTAGTGTGTTTTCATTTCATTTTCATTAAAGAGAAAAAAAAAAAAAGTGTTTCTTTGCATTGTGTGTTTAAATTTTATGCAATCTTTTCAAAATGTCAGATTTTTATTTGCAAAATGTTCATGCTTTTGATGATTATTATGAGTATAGCCAAGATGAATTAGATGAAGCTTTAGATGAGTTTTTAAACCCTAAAGATGCCAAACCTTCATTTTACCAAAAACTCATAAACCTTGTTACTATGCCATTTAGGTGTGATGAGAAAGATAAGTCGAATGATTCCTCTCAAGGATACATTCCTATCAACTCTTCCCCTGAATCTAGTAACATGGTTGTTTTCAATAATACCCTCTATGAGGAGATGTCTCCTTTTGAATCAAAAGACAAACCTTTTAACCGATATGATCATGCTTTGTTGGATGATGCTCTTGATGACTTTGTGGCTTTATCGAAATCTTTAAACAAGAACAAGGCCTCTAAATTGGTTAACATGATAAAATTGAATGAACATAATAAGCCTCTCTTTGAAGTCCAAGGTGCTTATCCTTCTCCCACCTTTCAAGTTCTTAAATCACCTCTCCTTACTATCCAAGGAAGGTATGATCATGATTCCTTTCGTACTCCGAATAAACCAATCATCACCGTGCAAGGAAGAAAACCTGTAAGTCCTTACAGTTATGCTAAACAAATAACTAGAGAGAGTTATCATGCGGTTGCCCATACTTATCATACTAGAAATAATAGGCAACCTAATCCTCCTCCTGTTATTCCAGTTTCCCTTCCTAATCCTCAACAATTCTTCCTCAAGCTCCCTGTATTTTGCAAGTTATGGGTAAGGAATATGATCTCATAGAACAACTTAAAGCTACCCCTGCTAAGATATCCCTTTGGGATTTGATTCAAACTCCTTCCGCTTATCATGGAATGTTACAAGATGCCTTGAAAGATTTGAATGTTCCTCCACCGAATACATCTAGTAATATAGCATCTTTTGTTAACTCTGTGATGAATCCTAAAGCTCAAATTGTGTTTACCCAAGATGAGTTGCCTACTAGTGAAATTCAACAACAATATGATCCCTTGATGATTGTGGTTATCATGAAAGACATTGCTATAAGACGAACACTAGTAGATAATGGCTCTGGCCTTAATGTGTGTAGCATTAATTTATTGCATAAGATGAATGTGGATACGTCTCTTATTGAGCCTGACTCTCATCCCATTCGTGGCTTTGACAATGTGGCTAAGACTTCATTAGGTATCATCACCTTACCTCTCACAGTAGGACCTGTTACTTTGCCTACTCCTATCCATGTTATGCCGGGAAATTTAACATATAACTTGTTATTAGGGAGGCCTTGGATTCACAGCATGCAAGTTGTCCCCTCTACATTGCATAGACAAGTTAAATTCGTTTATAACAATAAGACATACACTTTGATGGGTGATACGAATTTTCAAGCTTTTCTACAAACATCTACTTCCAAAGGGAGTTCTTCTAAGCCATCCTCGTCTAGTGATGACTCTTTAAACAAGAAACCTATCGATGAATCCTCGCTCTCCGATGATCGGAATTCTTTGATGAGTCTGGAGCTCCTGAAGAAGATCCTTCTCGACTTGAAACTACACATAAAAAGGATTTTGATCCTGAGAAGGTTCTTGCAGAGGATGATTGGGGATCTCTTGATTTTAACCCTACCTTTGTAGGTGAATATAAGGTTCCTTCTAGAGAAATTAAAATTGAAAAGAAGGAAGAAGCTGAAAATCATAAAGTTGAAAAGAAAGAAGAAGCTAAAAATCAATCAACCTTACCTGAATCTATGAGTAATAATTTTGTGGCCGCTTCTCAAACTTCTTCTCCTCACATCTATAATTATGAAGAGTTTGATTCTTTGTCTTATGAAAAACCACCTTCTCTTCCTGAAATGGCTGATCGTTATGGTCGTAGTTTTCACATTTTTGCTAAACATGGGTATCATGGAAAAGGTTGTGGTGCTCATGAACAAGGGATAAGAGTTCCTCTAGAGACTAATTTTCACAATTATGCCTTTGGACTTGGCTATAATCCCTGCAGACGTACTAAAGCTTCTAAAAGACCATGCATTAGTGTTAATGCTATTTCTACATTTCTATCAATGCAGCACCCTGAGTATATTGATGGGGATCCTTCGGGTGACTGTGCTTTGGATATCTTCCCTACCGATGATGCTTTAGCTGAGTTCTTGGGAGCCTATGACACTCTTCCTCGTTATCATCACAATAGGGGACTCCCTTATTGTTTGAACACCGAAGCCTATTTTGGAAAAGAGATTGATAATGATGAGATTGTGAAAGAATTCCCTCAGTTAAAGGATACTCCTCAACAAAGTAATCTTCTCATAAGTGACACCACTGATGTTAAGATGGATCCTTGCAATAAAGAGAAAGTCATTAAAATTGGGAAATGTTTGGATGAAGAGGAACAGAAACAATATGAAGAACTATTGCATGAATTCCCTGAGATCTTTGCTTGGGCATATTCTGACATGCCTGGTATAGATCCTAAGATCGTTACTCATAATATTGTCTTAGTTCCTGATGCTAAGCCCGTGAAACAAAAGATTCGAAAAATGAATCCTAAGGTGGCTCTGCTTGTTAAGGCTGAGATTGAAAAATTATTGGAGGCTGGATTTATCCGCCCTATTGACTATTCCCCATGGATTTCAAATATTGTCGCTGTGGCTAAACCAGACAACAAAATAAGAATGTGTACTGACTTTCGGGATCTAAATAAGGCTTCTTTAAAAGATGATTTCCCTCTTCCAAACATTGACATAATAGTTGATTCTACGGCAGGACATGCCTTGTTATCCTTCATGGATGGTTTTTCAGGCTACAATCAAATTTTTATTAACCCTCAAGATCAATTCAAAACTACTTTCACCACTCTTTGGGGTACGTTTTGTTGGATAATGATGCCTTTTGGACTTAAAAATGCCGGTGCAACTTATCAACGAGCGATGACCCTTATCTTTCATGATTATATGCATAAGATTTTAGAGGATTATGTTGATGATATTTTGGCCAAATCCTTTCTTTGCATGGATCATGTTAAAGTCCTTGGTCAAATCTTTGAAAGAATTCGTAAATATCACATGCGCTTGAATCCCCGAAAATGCATTTTTGGTGTGGATAGTGGAAAACTATTAGGGTTCATAGTTTCGCATCGTGGGATTGAGGTGGATACTAAGAAAATAGATGCTATTGTCAACATGCCACCTCCTAGAAATGTGTCTCAACTTAAAAGCTTACAAGGAAAGATTCAAGCTATTCGTAGGTTCGTGTCTCAGCTTGCGGATCGTACCTTTCCTTTTACTCAACTTCTTAAAAAGGATATCACTTTTCAATGGAATGAGGATTGTCAGCAAGCATTTGAAGATTTAAAAGTGTATTTGGCTAGTCCTCCTATTATTCAACCTGCCGAACCTTCTAAACCCTTCCTTCTGTATACAGCTGCTTCCTCTCATGCTCTCGCAGCCTTGTTGGCACAACATGATAAAGATGGTAAGGAATGTCTGGTTTATTACATAAGTCGTACCTTACTCGATTATGAGACCCGATATTCTGCGATAGAAAGACAATGCTTGGCCTTGGTGTTTGCGACTCAAAAATTGAGACATTATCTTTTAAATTCAGAAGTCCACGTCATGGTAAAGTTTGATCCTTTGAAGCATCTTTTCTCTAAAACTGATTTATCAGGACGTCTAGCTAAGTGGGTTATGATGTTAACTGAATTTGACCTTAAATTTGTTTCACAAAGAGCAATTAAAGGGCAAGCATTGACCGATCACTTAGTTGAGGCCCCTTCACCTTTCTCCTTCCCTAACCCTGAGTCTTTTCCTGATGACTTCATTCTTTCTATAGAGAAAGATGAAACTTGGGAGTTATACTTTGATGGCTCTAAGTGTCGTACGGGATCGGGGGCAGGTGTTGTTCTGATTTCTCCTACAAAGAAGTCCATTCCTTTATCATATCGTCTAAATTTCCTGTGTACCAATAACATTGCTGAGTATGAGGCTCTTATAGCGGGAATAAAAGCAGCCTTAGCTCTGAATATAAAACACATACATATCTATGGAGATTCGCAATTGATTATAAGACAAGTAATAGGAATATATCAAGCAAAACAAGACAAATTATCACAATATAAAGGCCTTGCTGTCTCTTTATTACAAAATTTCGATTCTTATACTATGGAACCCATTCCTCGAAAAGATAATCGACATGCGGATGCAATGGCATGTGTGGCTTCTCTTGTATCTTTAGAGGACCCTGTGGTTGATCTTAAATTTGTTATTCACAACCTTATTTCTCCAGCTATTGTAGACGATTCTAGCCTGGTAACATGTTGTGACTTTGTAGACTCAGACGAATGGTACTCGCATATCGTAAGATATTTGACTGATGGTACCTTTCCTGATTCTGCTAATAGGAACACTAGGGCTAGAATCCGCAAGCTGTCTGCTAGGTATATCATTCTTTCTAATGTCCTTTACCGAAGGGGTTATGATGGTCTTCTCCTTCGTTGTCTTAACAAGTCGGAAATCCCTGTTGCTCTTGAAGAGGTACATTCAGGTGCCTGTGGGGGGCATTTTGGGGGCAAACCCTTGGTTCATAGATTGCTTCGTATGGGATACTATTGGCAAACTATGCAGAAGGATTCCTTTTCATTTGTTAAAAAATGTCATCAATGTCAACAACACAATAATCTGATTCATGCTCCTGCCCAAGAACTTCGTTCTCAAGTAGCTTCTTGGCCTTTCTCTGCATGGGGTTTGGATCTTATTGGAAAAATCTCTCCTCCTTCATCTCAAGGACACACCTTCATTATAACCGCAATAGATTACTTTACAAAGTGGGTAGAAGCTATTCCCCTTCGCTCTACTACTGTTGAAGTGATTTGTCAATTTCTTCTAGAAAACATTATTTCTCGATTCGAGATACCTTCTACACTATTATTTCAGATAATGGGACATCGTGTAAGAACAAGGACATGAAGAAATTCCTTGAGAAGTATCATATCAAACATCGATTTTCTACACCATACTATCCTCAGTCAAATGGTCAAGCCGAATCATCCAATAAGATAATTGAACAAATTCTTCGCAAAACCGTGAGTAAGCATGGTAAGAATTGGAGTAACCAGCTAATCTATGCTCTTTGGGCCTACCGAACGAGTGTACGAATTACTACGGGAACTACTCCTTATAATCTTGTTTATGGTGCTGACGCTATTATGCCCTTAGAATTGGAGATTCCATCACTTAGGGTTTCTCTCAAAGGTATAGTAGATGATGACTCTTATAGAGAACAACAACTTCAACAGCTTGAGATGCTTGATGAACAGCGTATAAACGCTCTTGAGCATATTCAAGCGTATCACAAAACTCTACAACGAAGCTATAATGATAAGGTTATTCAACGTTCCTTCTCAGTAGGCGACTTAGTCCTTTATGAGAATCAACGCAATGTGAATGCCTTACCTACAGAAAAGGGAAAATTTAGTCCTAATTGGCTTGGACCATATATCATTATTGAGGATTATGGATCAGGTGCTTACAAAATAGCGGATGTAGATGGTACGCCTCTTAAAGAACCTATTAATGCTATGCACTTGCGTAGATATTATGCTTAATTCTTCATTCTTCATCTATCTTCTTTTTCAATTCTTCAACATTGGATAATATGTTAGTATCTCTTAATTAAAGCAAAATAGAATTAAATGTTATGTTGTTTAATCTATATTGCTTCGTGCCTGACAAGCGTGTCTTCTTACTTTATAGTTTGTCTTGAATTCATTTATGTAAATTGTAAAAGATTTACATTCCTATTATGCTAGCATATTATACAGTGTCTTTATGTGTTAAGTAGAATCGTATCATGTTGTGTTTAAATTCAGAATTAAATCACATTAGTTATATGATTCTTAGACTTAATGCATATGTCTTCCTTATCATCAATGTAGTACTTGATTAAATATTTAATTAAGTCACACATGTATCAATTTAATCATGGAGCATTGAGAAATCAATCACATGGAAATTAAATTCTGAACATACATGTACATTTACCAAATGAATTAGATTTAATCAAAACAAAATATACATTGTTTTAAGCATTAAAGATAACACATTTGAGACAAAGAGAAGCATGTATATATATATATATATGTGGATCGTATACAAAAACAGGTCACTGTATATCCAAAATGTGACCTCTCTTTTACATCATAAAATCATCTCCTATCCCTAGGGCTAGTGGCTGGAGAGTGTCAACTGGACGCTCCCTCCTGATCTGGCCGTGAAGGTGGACCCATGGGTGTGTAGCGCGATACAGGTCGTGAGTGACTCTGAGAGGAACTCCTGCGATCCCTATCCATAAGGATCGCGTGATAGGTGGTAGCCTCGGCTTGAGCTGCTGCTAGATCTCGCCGCGCCTGCTGGAGGTCCTCTGATAGGACTCTCTCTCTCTGCTGTGCCCGCTGAACGTCCTTTGATAAGACTCTCTCTCTCTCCCTCCATATATCTACCTGTACTCGGAATGGGGAAAACAAGTCCTCATGCCGACCCGCATTCCCCTGAGGCCTATAGGCAATCTGTGAGGAACTGGGGATCTGTGCTATCATGGAAATGTCTGTCATTGCCTGCTGAATCAGGGAACGCCACTCCTGCACATTAGCTGTGGCAGTAGAACAGATTTTTTGTTAGTACCATTCTATATCATCAAAACATCAATCAATCAATATAAAACTACTATACCTGGATCTCCCTCATGCCAGTAGGGATCATGATATGGTACCATCTGTGCCTGGGCACCGCTAGGCTCCCCTCGATCGAATAATCTATGCATGATGGGTGTAGGCTGGACGGTACTAGGAACAGGTCTCCGTATCGCCTCATGTTCCCCTTGTTGGGGAATAAGAGGTGGATCCAGAGCTATGGTATCATCTCCTGAATGGTGGGGAGCTGCATCCAATTCCTCATCATCTCTATCCTCCTCCTCGTCATCCTCATCCTCATCTGCATCATCACCTACATCTCCCTCATCCTCCTCTCTATCTGTATCCTCCTCCTCCTCCTCCTCGACACTGGACTGATCGCCTATAGGTGAATCAGGATCTCCCGCCTCCTCATGATCCTCTCCCTCCTCTGGCTCCTCTGACCTGGATCCCTGGTCCTCGTCCTGGTCTCCATGTCTCCATGGGCCTGGATAGCCTGTCGGATGATCTGGTGAAAAGATAGGACCTGGATATGATCTCATAAACCATGAGACGTACCTGCGCTGTGCTCCAAGCTCTGCAGAGTAGTCAGTGACTACATCCTGATCAGATCCCTCTAAGTTTGTAGTCTCAATGTCATCTACCGTCGGTCTCGCTACTGCTCTAGGTCTGGGAAGGACCCGTGAGTGTCAAGTATAGATGGGCACATCGGCTGGAACACACTGCTCTAGCCCAAACTGCCTCCATACTCGGTCAAAGTAGAAAGGGACTATGATGTGTGCATATCGTCCTCGCAGTAGGCGGTTCCTCTGTAGGCATGCTAACTGTCTCTCCATACCATCCCATCTGTGCATCTGTAGGTAAGGTCTCCACACTATCACCTCGGCTGTCAGTCTGTCAAAAATCACTCTCCAATATAACAAATCTCCAAATCTCCACTCACTGGTAAGTGGATAAGCGAACACCCTAGGTCGCTCGCTCGCTGTACTCAGCAGAAAGCCGATGGGCCTGGTGCATGTGAAGTGCTCTAAAATCCACACCTGTAGAAGTGTGCATGTCATCAAACTGAACCCCTGTCCGAATACATACTCCTCAAGGTCATGATAGAGATGCGCAAGCATACTTCGACCCCAAGCATACACTCTCCTGTGTCTCTCCATCGCTCTGATACACCATGTGAGACCCCAATGCATGTGCGTGCCTTGCCCATTAGGGCAGATGGCTAGTGCTATGATGGCTATCATAAGGTGTCTCAGAAGGGGTACCTCCCCTGTAGGATGTAAGAGCCAGCTGACCATGATGTGACCTCTCATCTCGCTCGGCATGACTCTCCCTATGCAATACACCTGCTCTCTCTGATGATCCTCCGCTGATCGATTGGTCGCGTATGTAACTGTCGCTCCTCTGATAGGAAGATGAAGTATACGGTATACATCCTCGAGTGTGACCGTCAGCTCTCCTACTGGAAGGTGAAAAGTGCATGTGTCAGGATCCCATCGCTCCATCAAGGCCATCAGCATTGTAGGATGAAATCGAATGGCCGGCATGAGAATCACAGACCACAATCCCACAATTGACAGTGTGTCTCTCTCTGACAGAGTCAGCCGCAGAATCTGATCTCGCAAAGTGCGAAGAATATGTCCCGCTGTATGCTCTCTCATGTACGGGAGACCCTGCAACAACAAAACATGACTGTAATCAGTACTCAATCATCAAGAACGCTAATGCAAACTATCGTACATTGTATGCCAGCCTTGTAACCCCTCGCCAGGCCCTGATTGGGGACCATGGCACCCTGTCAGGGACCATGGCGCCCTGTCAGGGACCATGGCGCCCTGAGGGGACCATGGCGCCCTGAAGGGACCATGGCGCCCTGAAGGGACCATGGTGCCCTGGGGGGACCAAGGCGCCCCACAGGGACCATGGCACCCTGGGTGGGCCCCAGTCAGCCTTCAAGGCCCACATATGATCACAAAAAAGTCAAAATGCGAAAGAATCAAAAGTCAAACATTCAGTCAACTCACCTCGTCTAGTGGCTCGTCGTCGATCACGGCTTGGCGCAGGATCTCGATCCTCGTGGGACGCTCCGATCGTCGTGAAGGCATGATGATGGCTATGTGGGCTCTGCTACACTGAATAGTATTATGAAATCAACAAAGTGACGAATACAAGTGTCACTTTCAAGGTATATACTCTCGTTTGTTTGTTCTTACTTTTTGAAACCCTAATTCTCCTCTGTCATTCATTTTATCATAACTTGAGTTTGGGACATGTGATTTTCAAACCATTTGTTGCGTTGGAATCATATTTTCCTTCCCCCTACTCTCAGGATGTTCCAAAAAGTGCTCTGATGAAGCCTATTTAGTGAACACCCCTCATCAATACTCTCTTACACAATTTGTCGCAAGTAAACATGCTACCCTGTTTCACCTCCCTAATAAGCAAGTCGAAACAGGAAGGGGCATATAGCTACTCACAGATTTCATCACTTTCCCTAGTAAGCATTAGGTGATTTTGTGATCTAACGTGTGTTTTGTAGGGTGCGGTTCCTAACTGTGTACTGCAGATACCGCTGGGGGCTTCGTCCGACAACTTATGGATATATCCTTTTTCAAATAATGTTTACTTTTCTATACTTTAGCTTGCATATGCACGTAGTACTCATATGACCGCTAAAGTGGGGGCTAAATGTAGCGTCGTAAATTGTACGCACTTGCTAGGGTGGTACAATTTCACACCTAGTTTAGCACCCGCCTTAGTGCATTTTACATTCTGCATTGCATTTCTCCTTAAGCACTTAATTAATCAAATTAATTAGGTCTAAGGTCCTATTTCATCATTCTCTACATCATAAAATTGGGCCCTTTTCACTAAAGCGCGCCCTTCGCATTTTATTCCTCCAATACACCACTTAATCAAAAACCCTAATTAAGTCCTATTTCGAACTTGGGGGCTTGGTTTCAGGGTCAAAACATCTCGAAATCACTTGTAACTTCGGGATTCTCTCTAAAATCATCATATCCGACGGCCCTAAAAATTTGGTGAAAAGTTGTCGGGACCGTGGTGCCCGGAGTGCAACATGGTCCCGGACATTTTTCCCGAAATTTTACGAGCGCGATCCAATCATAAAATAAAGCTTAACCCCAAGAAATTGGTGAGATATTCAATCTCTAGGTCGGCCAAAATATGAATTTACGACCTAGGGTTTCATACATAAAAGCTCTCTTTCCTCATTTGAAGGGATCCGATTTTTGTTTTCCAGGAACTTCATATGCAGTGAAAGGGCAGATCTTTGAAGACTTCAACATCTTACAACATCTTTCTATCAAGCATCTATCAAATTCATTCATCCACTTAGGGCTTGGAAGACATTGAAGAACAATAGGAGATTACCGCCTGAAGATTGGCTTGTACTCCTCCCTTGAGGGTTGGGTATGATTTCATGTTGTTTTCATGTCTTTACATAAGCTTCAATACATCATTTATTCATGCTTTAGATCACTTTGCATCTTGATTTAGAGCATTTACGTTATCATTTACAAGCAATTAGGGTTTACTTTCTAGGTTGCTCTAGTTTGCTTTCTTGCATTTTAGGACCTTGCACACACACTAGGTCTGCACACACAATACATTTTACAAAACAACTTGGCTATTCGTGGAGGTGGAAATCACCGAAGCAGGGGTTTGACTAAGGCAAAACCCTATATAGCCACCCATACACCCTTTTCCAGATATCACTGCAGGTTTCGGGATTCAGACGACGTCGCGGGATACAGATCCGGAGAAAGAAGGTCGAGACAACACTCTGTATCAAATTGCAGAGCAGAAGACTGGGACAGGGGCGCTGGGCGCCCTGGTCCTGCCAGGACAGGGGCGCTGGGCACCCTGGTCCCTGGGATAGAGGCGCTGGGCACCCTGGTCCTCCGGACAGATAGTTTGCAGACAGCTTTCCGACAGTGTTCCAGAGTGCAAAACAGTAGTTTCCGGTGCAGTTTTCAGGATAGTGGTGCCCGTGCCCCCGTCCCGAACATTTTCAGTCCGATTTTGACTCCGGGTACACATCTGCATTCTTATTTCATCCTTGTATTTACAGCTGTTCATTGTTTAATCTCAATTCTGCAATCTTGTTATTAGTTCGTACTTGCATTTTGGGATTAGGGTTTGAACTTGCATTACTTGATCTTACAATTTCAACAAGGGAATAGAAATCCTAATAGATATCCCATGGCTCTCTCTTTCACAAAAAGAAGTAGCCAATTGTGCGATATCTCTAGGCTCTTTCGTATTCCGTAATGTGTGTCAAAAGGTAGGATTAGGGCATGTTAACCTAGTCTCACTTTTTTTTCCCCCACACACCATTTGATATCCTTTGGATCCTCACACTTTATTAGATTTACTCTTTCCTTTTTGTGAAGCCTTGTATTAAGAGAAAATTGAATCTTTCCTCTAGCTTCTTTAGATAAAGGGCTACAGACTTTGTCAAGGGTAGCAATCTGAATACCATTTTCTTTAAGTACTACCTCGCTTCTTTTCTTTGTCAAAGCATCATACGGACTAGCAAGAACAAACTTTTGAATATCACACAAATTTTTGTTACAGATGACCAAATATTTTACAATTTCACTTTCAATTACCTCTTTATCTACAAGCTATGCATCATCATAAACATCTACAACATTTTCTATAGATCTATTTTCATACATAGTATTTACAAGACTATCTATAGTAAGAGAAGGTTCTACCTTTTTCTCCTTTTTCTTTTCACCTCTCTTTTTAGTTGGCTTCTTCTGGGTACTCTTCTTTGATTCAGTAGTGGCAAATTATCTTCTGGTCTTCTATGCAATAAGAGTGGCATCCTTTTCCTCAATGTCTTTCATCTTAGTCCTCTTGGTTCTTGGACTAATGGCAAATTTATTTTTTTTCAAATTCTTCATCACTACTGCTCTTTACTTCCTCAACATCCTAAAACTCAAGCTTTCTTTGATCTTTTGTTTTCATCCTTGGAATTTTCATTTCATTGAAAGCATACTTAGAAGGAGTTCCAAAGGAACTTTATATCACCTGAGGTAATGCCAAAATAGATCTAGTCAACCTATGTCCAAAGACATTTGCAACTCTAGGTAGTCCAATATCATCAAACATTTCATCCACTCTTTTCTGTAATCCTTTCTTAGATCTTTCCTCCCTCAAGCTGGCTTCCAATTTTTCAACTGTCCCAAAACAACGCTCATTAGGATCCTTTTCCAATTTGATAATTTCTAAAAATTTTCCTTGTGCCTACTCTTCTGAAACTTCATAGGGTAGTTCAAAAATCCAAGCTACTTGTGGTTCAATGGTCATAATGTAGTAGTTATCTCTGCTAAGTAGAAAGGTGAATTTATCTTAGTATTTCAATACTATATCTAGAGGAAATTTGTGCCTTTCTTGCATCTTTTCCTTGAAGTCCACAAACCATACTCTAATTTCTCATTTGTAGGTCTGAGTATCAAAACTATTGATATGCAATCCCATTTGTGCTCCAATGGGTGTGGATTTCTCCCATACATAATTATCCCTTCTAGGAAGCTCATGTAGATACATAAATGCAAGACAAATAATTAAAAAATCTGAATGTGAACATATACTTACTTTTCCTCATCTTCTCCAGATTCTCCATCAATTGTTCATACAAAAGTTTAGAGACGTTGAATTGATCTCCACACACAACTATTTAGAAAGCAGTGTGAATAGTAATCACAGTCGTGGTACCCTCACGATTCTAAAAATAAATCTTATATGCAAGCACATTTGCAATATATTTGACTCCTAGTTCAGTAATGTCTTCAATTGCCATTGCTCTTCCATCTGTCTTTGCTCCTGTTAGCTCACTCACAGTGTCAATTTTCATAGATCTTTTTGCAAGAATAGAACCATTTTTATAAAGGCTAGTCAAAGCCCTAATCTCATTCTTTGTAATTTTTTATGGTTTGTCTAAGTACATGGTATCTCCATGAATTCTACTTAAAGTAACCCTTGTCCATTTAGGATCATAAGAAAAATTGTGAAAAACCCTCTAAATGCCTAACCCTGACTCGGTAATATTCTCATACTCACTTTTGATAATTATCCCATCATTTTCAAACATTTTCTCTCAAAGGTCAATGAAACTTCCATGACTCACTTCTCCAATATCTACATGAATATAAGCTTAAACGTCTTTAGTGTATAAACAATGAATTGTAACACTAGAAAACACACCTTCTTTATCCTTTAGAATTACAATAAATGGATATGGCTTCAACACAGGTCGTGACTTGAGAGAATCATCATCAACAACGGAAATTGACATCGTGTCTACAACCAGGGTTTACTTTTTCAACATTGGATGCACTCTTTTGTTTCTTTTCATGAGAGCTCTCATAATATCAAATTCCAATTGAACAAAATAATCTTGAAAAACCAATACATTCATTTTTTAGTGTACTAACATTAAATGCGCAAGAACCATAAAAAGATGATAAAAACTCTATTCCAACTATAGGCTCATCATAGTATCTAGAAATTACTAGAAATTCCTTTCCAAACATTGGAATGTTAAAAATAATCCTTAGTATCTTATAACTTCAGGGCTCATGTATGATATTCCTTCAAATCTCCCCCTTAGACCTTGTGGTGTGATTATTATCTAGAAGAAGGTACAACACCTTCTATAGGTGTAGACTGTTGGCAACAACAGAGAGGGAAAACTGAGGAGGGGGGGTGAATTAGTTTTACCAGATCTACAAACTTAACCACAAAATAGATCTAATAAATTGCAGCAATAAAAAAGATAAGAAAATTGATAGCACAACGCACAACACCAAGATTTTGACATGGAAAACATGGTTAAGGGAAAAACCACGGTGGGAACCTACCCACAATAAGATGATACTCTATAGTAGTATGTGAAAATATTACAATGGGGAATGCACATGCATTCAGTCACACTTCCTAGAGCTCACTTCTCAAAAGATAATGACTTGGAAGGCTACAACCCTCAAGGAAGTCTCATTGACTTACAACAAGATTCGGACTACAATCCAGAAGGAATGAACTAAAAGAATAGTATCTCCAAATGCTTGATAGTTTTGGTTAAGCTCAATTGTCTACTCTCCAACACCAAACTCTTCTGAATCACAATACCAAGGGATGAATCACTTGATTGCACATACACCACTCTCTGATAATGCAGACACAACCTTGATACCTAATTTACATGACTTTATCACCTATTTATACAATTCATCAATCTTGACAACAAGGTCGGCTAAACCCTCAACTCACAATTACAAAATTACATCACACAATACAAAGATCAACCATCAGACCAATATAATGATTTACATGACATAACACGGACCTAATTCAAATATCCAAATATGCAACACCACCAAAAATCACACCAAGATCAATAGAAACACGCTACACCACCAGGAAAACTGCATAACACGAAGAACATCGCCAATTCAGCAAAATCACCAAGAATTCAAACAACGATCAATGCGGATCATCAAAAAAATTAGGAAACATTTAGGAAACACTAGCAAGCATGTTGTAATCATTAGCAACATCTACACCAACACCACTTAACAAAAATCATCATCGATCAACATCGGAAACTCAAGAACACTCAAACAATAGTAACTATCATGAAGAAAAGATAACTTGCGGAGAACCAAATCATGAACCATCTAAAATGAAGATACACAAGACCATCCCAAACAATATCCCAAAATCTCAGCACAAGATCTGATCATATCAAAATATACCAGAGGAAATACTGAACTTTGCAAAGCACTGATTAGATAAACAAACTGCAAAATCGGATCATCTGATATGATCAATTAAGCTTCCCAGATCACCAACACCAGTATAGAAGAATATAATGATTCAATAAATACTCCATACACTAGACCATAATCCCAATAAACCAATCTGCAATCACCAGAGTAGGAATATATTGACAACAATATATCCTAGCAACAACAATGTCTAACAATATCCCCCTTTGGCATTGATGGAAACATATGAATGTGAAAAAAAATCAATCCAAAGAAAGAAACATCTCTAGTAGACTCCCCCTAAGATCAAAAATAGTTTTTCACATGCTTCTCTCCCCATTTGACAATAATGCCCAAGACAGAATACAAATTATACTTCTCTCCCTAGAACACATCTTCATGAATCTCTCCCCCTAAAAACACATAGCCAGACTACTCCAGCAGAGGACCAACACCAACTCATCAATCTGAATAAAGAGATAAGACTATGAAGTCCACTGGATTGATGCAACTCAATGCATCTAGTTCCCATCAAGAGGGGTGGATACCCCTAACTTGTCTCCCAAATAGGCAAATGTATCTATATGCAAAGTCTTTGTGAAAATATCAGCAATCTATTCTTTTGTAAATACATACTCCAACTTCACTTCTTCTTCATCGACTTTCTCTCTCAAGTAATGATATTTGATTGACACATGTTTAGTCTTTGAATTTTGCACTAGATTCTTTGACATATTAATAGCACTAGAATTATCATAGTATACGACAGTGATGAATAATGATGAACAGTAAATACCCAACAGATACTGAGAGGGGGGGGGTGAATCAGTATAGACAAAAACTTCTCCAACAACTTAAACTGCAAAGACTGCACTAACTGGTAAACAATATCACCGATCTAAATCAAGGCACTACCGATAAAAAAAAGTATGATTGTGAAAGATGTAAACCGATAACACTTAGAACTCAACAAAACCTAATACCTTATCTCAACTTCACCCATATTCTTAAGCAAGTAATACATCAGAAATATAATGAACATTGGATCAACATACTTTTACCGCTTAACAGAAAACACTAAAACATCACATGAAAAAGCATCACACATAACACACTGATTTTTCATGTGGAAACCCAATTGGGAAAAACCACAGTGAGGATGAATACCCACAAGTTGTTATTGAACTCTTTTGAAGTTCACTCTGTTAGGAGCCTAGTCTGGTTAAGGACTTTACAACAGGTTCTGCTAGGAACTGATCTTGCTAGGGATCACTCGGTTAAGGGATGGCTAAATACCCAGTTAGAGGTTAAAACCCTATTAAAGGTTACCTTGTAAGAGGATTTGAAGGACTCAATGATTTTGAGTCACCCTGTTAAAGGATTTACAAAAAGCTTGTTAAAGCTACCCGGTAAAGGGATTTTCCATCTAATGAAATGGTTAGAAGTCAACAGGTAATACACTGATCTGATAACAACACTTAATGCCAAGGCAGATCCGTTTCAGTTCCTTTACATCTGCAATCACACTCTACAAATCTCTGCTTACTCCATTGGTCTAGCAAGAATCACCTCACATACATTCATTTGCCAACAACTTCAAATGAAAAACATCATCGACCTTATAGACAAGAATTAGGTTGGTAGCCAAAACCTAAAACCCTAAGCATCTAGGTTAACAATACAGTCATCCAATCTTGGCCATTTAAACACATTACATAGAGGAAAAAAATCTTGAACAAATCTCAAGATGTTCTCCATCGTCCATTCTTCACCATTTCTAGAAGCTGATAACCCATCACGTGCTCTCCACTGTTTACTAAGATTTTGCACATTCCTGAGGTAGATAGAATCAATCTTCTTCATGCAAGATCCTTAAGAAGATTCTTCACGCGCACAAGGCTAACATGGCAATGCAATCTAATCTTCATTTCAATGCTAACTCATCATAGGATGTCATCGGTCGAATCACACAGACTTGGAATGCATCAACCGAAAACCCTGAAGTTGAGACTACCAACCGATATTCATATCAAATGAAACCTCGATACAAACTTTGCATATACCGGTTCACACTCCAACATACTGGTTCACTTGTTGCATATATCGGTTCATACTATCATACCGATTCACTTGTCAGTTTTCTTACTTCAATATACTGATTCATACTTCAGCATATTGACATCAATGACAACATACAATCATACCATGTCATCAAACTCTACACATATGCCAACAATCTCCCCCTTTGGCATTGATGGCAATACACAAAGATATCTCTACATATTCTTCCATATAATGTGTCTTCAATACTGCAGATATCTTCTCTGCTTCACATCTTCTCCCCCTTTGACAACATTGCTAAAGTGGAGGCATAAACATCCATGATATACTATGTTGCTCCCCCTGAGGAGTAGAATCCTTCAACACATCAATCCTAAAAAATGATTTGACAATGCAATACCTGACTGATGTGGAGCACATACCTTTAGTTCACCTCTTGAAGGGGCAGCACCCCTAATTCACCTATTAAATAGGTAAATGTAGTCTTTGATAGATGCTTGGTGAATATATTTGCTAACTGCTCTTTACTGGAAACATGTTCCAATACAACCTCTTTGTTCTGAACTTTATCCCTCAAGAAATGATACTTGAGCTCGAAGTGCTTGGTTCTAGCATGTAATACCAAATTCTTGGAGATATTAATTGCACTTGTGTTATCACAAAATATACTCACCGGTTCAGATACAAGGACATTGAAACCACTTAATACATGCTTCATCCAAATTGTCTGGGTGCAGTTCATAAATGCTGCTACATATTCTGCTTCTGCTATGGATTGAGAGATCTACAACTTTGCTTCTTGCTCATCCATGAGACTATTCTACCACTGAGAAAGAATGCACCACTGGTTGTGCTCTTCTGGTCGTCCACATTGCCAGCCCAATCAGCATCAATAAACACTTTGAGATTGAAATAATTATTGTATGGATACCACAATCCATAATCTATAGTTCCCTTCAGATATCTAAGAATCCACTTGACTGCTACCAAGTGAGATTCTCTTGGACTTTTTTGAAAACGTGCAGCAATGCCCACTGCATGTGCAATGTTCGGTCTACTGTGTACAACATAGTGCAACTTACCAATGATTGATTGGTATTCCTTCTCATTCACCAATATTGGGTCATCTTCTTTAGACAGTTTACAACCTATCATCATCGGTGTACCAACCGATTTGTTGTCTTCCATGCCAAAGGTCTTCAACACATCTTTGACATACTTGGACTGAGTGATAAAGATACCATCTTTCATTTGTTGAATCTATAGTCCAATGAAGAAATTAATCTCTCTAATTAGTGACATCTTGAATTCCTTCTTCATTTCATCTGCAAATGCATGGCTCATCTTGTCATCTCCACCAAAAATTATGTCATCAACAAACAATTAAGAGATTAGAATCTGATCTCCTTCTGTCTTTAGATAGATATTGCTATCTTCACTTGATCTTTCAAATCCATTTTTCACAAGATGGGAGTGTAAACGTTCATACCATGCTCTAGATGCTTGCTTCAATCTATACAAGGCTTTATGTAGTAACACAACATATCATTGTCTTCTAATAGGGCAAACCCATCTGGTTGCTCTATATACACTTCCTCTTCAATTATTACATTCAGGAATACAGATTTCACATCCATCTGATGCACTTTGAATCTCTTGAAGGCTGCATATGCAAGTAGCATTCAAACTCCTTCCAATCTAGCTACTGGATCAAAGGTTTCTCTACAGTCTTCTCCTTCTTCTTGAGCATATCCCTTACATACCAATCTTGCTTTGTTTCTTACCACTGTGCCATCTTCATTCAGCTTGTTTCTAAAAACCCATTTTGTGCCAATAACATTTTTTTACTTAGGTCTGGGTACCAAAGACCATGTACCATTCTTTTCTATCTGCTCAAGTTCTTCTTCCATAGCCTTAATGCAGTCTTCATCTTTGTGTGCCTCTTTAAATGTTTTGGGCTCAAATTCAGAAATCATGCAAGAATTCTCTTTGACCTTTCTTCTTGTAAGTATTCCTGCATCCTTATCCCCTATGATCTGTGTTGGATCATGATGCAACTTTACATACCTAGGAATGATCTTAACTTATTCCTCTTGCTTTTCCTCTTCATCCTCATTTTCATCTTCATCAGCATCTACTGGTGTAGGAGCATTGTTGCTTGTACTTGGTTGTTTTGCAACCAGTTCCCATAAGGTTACACTCGGTTCATATACCACTCACTCGCTACTGGTTTCCTCAGGTTTCTTAGAGGTTTCATCAACTCTAACATTGATACTTTCAACAATTCTCTGAGTCCTATTGTTAAAACACTTGAGAGCTTTGCTCTTGGTGGAATACCCTAGGAATATTCCCTCATCACATTTTGCATCAAACTTCCTTTGGTATTCACTTCTCTTGATATAACACTTGCTACCAAACACTCTAAAGTAGCTTACTACTGGAGTCTTACTAGTCCAATATTCATAAGGAGTTTTATCCTTACCTTTCTTGATGAGTACCCGGTTCATAGTGTAGACTCCAGTGCTCACCGCTTCTCTCCAAAAAGTGTGAGCAACCTTCCCTTGAATCAACATCGTTATTGCAGTTTCAACTACAATCCAATTGTTCCTTTCTACTAGGCCATTCTACTGTGGAGTGTAGGGGGCAGACAGTTGCCTCTTGATGTCATTCTCTTTATAGTACTTATTGAATTCACCAGAAGTGAACTCACCTCCTTGGTCAATTCTAAGGTATTTAATCGTCTTACCGCTTTCCTTTTCAACTAGTTCTTTGAAGGCTTTCAACTTTCCAAAAGATTTAGACTTGTCTTTCAATAATGTAACCCACATCATTCTTGAGCAATCATCAGTAAGAATCATAAAGTACCTATCTCCCTGAACACTCCTAGTTTTAATAGGACCACACAAATTAGTATGCACAAGATCAAGTAAATTATCTGATGTGAAAGATTTACCTTTGAAGGTTGAGGAATACATTTTCCCTAGTTGAAATTCTCTACACAAAGGATTCTCTAGTTTGTTCAGCACAAGCAATCCTCTAATTGCCTTGATCTTACTGGCCTTCACAATATTGTCAAAATTTACATGGCAGAGTCTCCTATGCCATATCCAACTGTCATCAAACTTAGCCATTAGACATTGACTGATATTTGTATTTAACTTAAATAATTTACCTTTGGTTTGCATACCAGTGGCCATCAGTTCACCACTCTTTCCTTTTATTTTGCACACTCCATCTTTGAATTCTAGAGTGAGTCCTTTATCATTCAACTGGGCAACACAAAAGGTTATGCCTGAGACCTTCTACCCAATACACATTATCAACACTGCTTTTTCCATTTAGAGAGATGGACCCTTTGCCTTTTACCATACATGGTGCATCATTACCAAATCAGACTACACCTCCATCATACTCTTCCAGAGACAGAAACTTCCTCTGGTCACCAGTCATGTGGTGAGAACATCCACTATCAATAATCCACTCATTAGAATTATCAAAGTGGGAGACAAGAGCCTTCTTGTCTGACACATCTTCCTTAACAGCTACAAAAACTATGTCTTCAATTTCTTCATCTTCTGATTCATCATCAATGACACCTTTATCGACTACAATAAGACAGTTTCTCCTATTTCCTCCTTTGAAATTTTTAAACTTCTCTGGTTTGTCCTTATTATCACTATTAGGACAGTTGATAGCAATGTGTCCTATCCTATTGTAAGAAAAATATTTCAAAGGGATCTTACCTCTGTATTTTCCAGTTCCCTTAGGCAGTCTCTTGGAAAGAAGAGCTTCAAAATCCATCAGGATCTCCTCATCATCCATATCCCTTCTTTGTCTTGGTTCACAGCTAGTACCAACCTCTTTTCCCTTTCTGGATAGTGTAGCAGATGCTCTAAAGGCTGATTCAGTCTTCTGAACACTGCCATCATAACTGTTTAGCTCATATGCGGTCAACTTAGCAATGATGGAGTCAAGGGATACCTTTGTCTTTTCAATAGATCTCAACTCCTGAATAGTGGCAACCCTTATTGCATAGACTGGTAATAAGGATCTCAAAACTTTGCTAACAATGTTGGAATCATCCATTGTACCTCCTGCACTCTTGATGTCTCCAACAACAATTTTAATCCTTATCCCATATTGTTGAATGGTCTCTCCTTCAACCATCCGCATGTCCTCAAATTTTCCCCTAAGGCTCTCTTCCTTAGCTTGCTTCACATGCTCATCACCGTCATAGATAGTCTCCATAATATCCCATACATCTTTGGGATTGTCTTTATCCTAAACATTTATAAACTCAATATCAGATAGACTGCTGATAAGAGCTTCCATGACTTGCCCATTCTCCTGAATTTCTCTTCTTTGATCATCGATGAGAGTACTAGTAGGGACAACATAAGTATTCTCAACATAGTTCCAGTGTTGAGCACCCATGCTTTTAATGTAGATCTTCATTCTATCCTTCCATATCTTAAATTTATCTCTGTTGAACTTAGGACCTTCCCTCTTCATCATTAGAATAGGATCTTTTCCTCAAATGGTTAAGCTTATAACACAGAGGACCTAGAGGACACTTTGATACCAATTGATGAATAATGATGAACATTAAATACCCAACAGATACTGAGAGGGGGAGTGAATCCGTATAGACAAAAACTTCTCGAACAACTTAAACTACAAAGACTACATTAACTGGTAAACAATATCGCCGATCTAAATCAAGGTACTACTGGTAAAACATAGTATGACTATGAAAGACATAAACCGGTAACACTTAGAACTCAACAAAACCTAATACCTTATCTCAACTTCACCCATATGCTTAAGAAAGTAACACATTTGAAATATAATGACCATTGGATCAGTATTCTTTTACCACTTAACAGAAAACACTAAAACATCACATGAAAAAGCATCACACATAACACACTAATTTTTCATGTGGAAGCCCAACTGGGAAAAACCACGGTGGGGATGAATACCCACAAGTTGTTCTTGAACTCTTCTAAAGTCCGCTCTGTTAGGAGCCTAGTCTAGTTAAGGACTTTACAATAGGTTCTACTAGGAACCGATTCTGCTAGGGATCACTCGGTTAAGGGATGGATAAATACTCGGTTAGAGGTTAAAACCCTATTAAAGGTTACCTTGTAAGAGGATTTGAAGGGCTCAATGATTTTGAGTCACCTTGTTAAAGGATTTACAAAAATCCTATTAAAGCTACCCGATAAAGGGATTTTCCATTTGCTGAAATGGTTAGAAGTCAATAGGTAATACACTGATCTGATAACAACACTTAATGCCAAGGCAGATCTGCTTCAGTTCCTTTGCATCTGCAATCACACTCTGCAAATCTCTACTTACTTTTTTGGTCTGGCAAGAATCACCTCACATACATTCATTTTCCAACAACTTCAAATGAAAAACATCATCGACCTTATAGACAACAATTAGGTCGGTAGCCAAAACCTAAAACCCTAAGCATCTAGGTTAACAATATAGTCGGTCCAATCTTGGCCGTTTAAACACATTACATAGAGTAAAAACATCTTGAACAAATCTCAAGACATTCTCCATCATTCGTTCTTCACCACTTCTAGAAGATGATAACTGTTAGGCCCAATATGGAAAGCTAATGTACTGAGAGGGGAGGGGTGAATCAGTACTTCAAATCCTTTTATCAACAATATCTTTACTATTATGCATAAACCAAAAACTATTGTAACATAACATAAAGCTAAAACAAATAAGTAACAATCATACATGATTCACTCCATAACACATATATTTTGGTTACGCAGAAACTCTTGGTTGGAGAGAATAACTGTGGTGGGGATGGCACCCACAACTTCACTACTGCAATAATAAAGAGTGCTCGGTTAGTGCTATATATTTAGCTATTTCTGATAGCTTACCCTATTAGGAGTAACAAGATCTATTAGATCTACCTTGCTAAAGGATTTTACAACACTTTATATAAATGTTGCACATGGTTAGAGGCTTTACAATTCATAGACTTGATTAGAGTCTTTTACCCTATTAAAGGTTTCTCTTACAACTTCAAAATATTACAATAAGACTTTACAAATATCTGCAACTTTACATCTGAAATGCAGTAGCAGATTCTATGTGCTCAAAATAAGATTACCTTGCCTATAGCATACCTTGGTAACTCATAAAGTAACTCGGTAAACCCTTCTGTTTACTCTGTTCTTTGAGTGTTCTCTAAAAACCTTCTCGGTGACCTCTGTGTCTCTGTAATAGTCATAATACTCTGTGATTTCTCTTGTATCACATAAGTCTTGCTTCATACACATATGTACACACATTTCTCTCATTCACATATATCTCTAACCCTAAATTCATGCTATATAAATAGATTTCTTATGTCGGTGATCTGATTCATTGCTTCGATCTTACAAACATGATTTCTTGAATGAATAACCATGCAAAATATTTCATTGGTTAGATGACCTCAAAATTGTACAAAATCTATATGTGTAATTTCCAATGCGATAACGGTTCTATGTGCCTCAATCTTGTAACACGTTTTCATATGTGTGTCTAGGTTCAATGAATCTGGTAACACGTTTCACTTGGTATATATCAACTCGATGTATTATCTTTACTGCTCTGTAGACATGAAATAACACTTGGTAGATAGCTCAGTGTACACTGGGCTTTGTGACTGTTTTCCTTCTATAACCGACTAGACTGTTCATACCAACTAAATATTTCGGTAGTATTAACTGACTAGAGTATATAGAATGACTTTGGATATAAAACTAATGGCAATTTGATAAGTAGTAATAGATAACCCATCATGCCCTCTCCACTGTTTACTAAGATTTTGCACATTCCTGAGGTAGATAGAATCAATCTTCTTCATGCAAGATCCTCAACAAGATTCTTCACACACACAAGGATGACATGGCAACGCGATCTAATCTTCATTTCAATGCTAACTCATCACTAAATGTCATCGGTCAAATCACACAGACTTGGAATGTAGCAACCAAAAACCCTAAAGCTGAGACTACCAAAAGGTAGTCATATCAAATGAAACCCCGATACAAACTTTTCATATACCGGTTCACACTCCAACATACCAGTTCACTTGTTGCATATACCGATTCATACCATCATACCGGTTCACTTGTCAGTTTGCTTACTTCAATATACTAGTTCATACTTCAGCATATTGACATCAATGACAACATACAAATATACCATGTCATCAAACTCTGCACATATGCCAACAAGTAGGCTCATCAAAAATAACTTTGATATCATTCAACATTTTCTTCATCCAAACCACCTGAGTGGAGCTACTAGAAGCATCAATGTACTCAGCTTCAGCAATAGATAAGGACACTGAATCTTGTTTCTTACTAGCCCATGAAACCAATTTCTTACCCAAAAAGAAAGCACCACTAAATGTACTCTTCCAGTCATCAACATCACCAGCCCAATCAGCATCAATGTAAGCACATAACATGAAATCATCATCCCTCGAGTATGACAAATCATAATCCATAGTTCCCTTCAAGTATTTGAATATCCTTTTCACAGCAGTGACATGACTCTCTTTCAAATCAGCTTGATATCTAGTAGCCATGCACACAGCATGCATAATGTCCATTCTAGTATGAGTAAGGTATAACAGTCTATAACAGTCCACCAACCATAGACCTATACAAGCTCTGATTAGCTTTCGAAGATTCATCATTCTTAGATAATTTGCAACCAGTCATGATAGGATTTCCAACCGGTTTGGAGTCATCTAACCCAAACTTCTTCAGCAATTCTTTCACATATTTAGTTTGAGATATAAAAATACCTTTTCTAGTCTGTGAAATTTGTGAACCTAAGAAAAATTTCATCTTGCCTATCATAGACATCTCAAATTCTTTATGCATATCACCATCAAACTTCATGCTCAAGTTATCATAACCTCCAAAGATAATATCATCAACAAAGACTTCAACAATTAAGATATTACCATTTTCAATCTTAAAGTATATATTACTATCAACAGTCCCTTTATTAAATCCCAATTTTAGCAAATAGTTATCCAATCTAGCATACCAGGCTCTAGGGGCTTGTTTCAATCCATAAAGAGTTTTATTCAGTTTACATACCATGTCTCCATCATCTAATAACAAAAATTCATCAGGTTGCTCAATATAGTCTTCTTCCTCAAGATCACCATTCAAAAATGCAGATTTGACATCCATCTAATATACCTTGAAATCTTTATAAGCAACATATTAAAGCAGCAGTCTAACGGCTTCAAGTCTGGCCACTAGAGAAAAAGTCTCCTCATAATCAATTCCTTCTTTTTGTGAATATCCTTTGCATACCATTCTTGATTTATTTCTGACAACTTCACCGACTTTATTCAATTTATTCCTAAATACCCACTTAGTACCAATAACATTCTTATCTTTAGGTCTAGGAACAAGCTCCCATGTGTTGTTCTTCTCAATCTGATCTAATTCTTCTTCCATATCTCTCATCCATTTTTCATCTTTGCAAGCTTTAACAACATCTTTAGGTTCAACTGTAGAAATAAAACATACCTCTTCAGCAGCTAGCCTTCTTCTTGTCATCACACCTTTATTTTTATCTCCAATAATCTGATTTTCTGAATGATTCATTCTCACATACTTTGGAGTATTCTAATTTTTAGGTTCCTGCACCTCTCCACTGATAGTAGCAACATCCAGATTAGCAGTCTCTACCAGATCATTTTTCTTCAATTCTTTAGTTTGAATAGGATTTAGATTAATGTGTTGACCATCATCATATCCACAAGCTCTTATTTATTTTCTATAAACCTCATCAACCTTCACATTTGCACTTTCCACTATCTATCTTAGTCTTTTATTGTAGCATCGGTAGGATTTTCTCTTTGTTGAATATCCCAAGAAAATTCTTTCATCACTTCTTGCATCAAACTTTCCTATGTCCTCATCTCTCTTGATATAACATTTGCTACCAAAAATTCTGAAATATCTCACAATAGGAACATGACCAAACCATAACTCATAAGGGGTCTTATCGATATCACCTTTAATATGAACTTAGTTGAATGTGTAAACAATAGTGCTTATATATTCTCTCCAATAGGTCTTCAGAACATTCCCTTCAATTAACATAGTCCTTGTAGCATCCAAGACAGTTTTGATCTTCCTTTCAACAACTCCATTTTGCTGAGGGGTTCTTAAAGCAAATATTTGTCTTCTAATCCCATGATTCTTACAAAATGAGTTAAACTCACCCCAAAATAGTTCTCCACCTCTTTAAGATCTTAGACATTTCACCTTCAATCCTGAATCAGTCTCAACCTTTGCTTTGAATATCTTGAATTTGTCTAATGCTTTAGATTTCTCCTTCAAAAAGACAACCTACATCATCGTGGAATAATCATTAATTAGCAACATAAAATATCTATCTCCCTACACACTTCTAATATTTGTAGGTCCACACATATCAGTATGCACAATATCTAGCAGTCCATCAGATATATACTGCTTGCTCTTGAAAGAAATTCATGTTTGCTTACCCAATTGACATTCCTTACATACTGGGTTAGTAGGCTTAACAGTCTTAGGCAGATCTCTAACAACTTGAATAGAACTTATCTTAATCATTGAATCAAAACTAACATGACACATTCTCCTATGCCATAGCCAACTCTCATGAATCTGAGCAATCAAACAACTTTCACCGACATTCAAATGAAAAATATTACCTTTAGTCTTAGTTCCAGATGCAATCTCTATATCAGAGGCATTTAGTATCTTACATTTGCCAATCTTGAATTACAAATCACAACTTTTATTAACACTCTCTCCAACACTTAAATATTATGCTTCAAACCTTCAACATACAAGACATCATCAGTATTATTCTTACCATCAAAAGAAATAGAACCTCTACCATGGATCACATAGGCTTTGTCATCTCCAAATCTCACTATTCCACCACCATACCTTTCCATACTCACAAATTTGCTTTTATCACCAGTCATATGGTGTGAACAACCACTATTTATTACCCATTCATCTTTTTCTTCAACTTTAGTAGCTAAAGCTTCCTCCTCAATGATGCATCTAGTGGAATCAATAGGTACTGGTCCATCTTCCTTAATGGAAAAAACCACAACTTCATCTCTATTGGCGTAAATAAATATTCATTATGGATATTATTACACTTTACTTGAGTTAGCTTAGGATAATGCATCTCTTCGTAGTTTGGATTTGAGACACTTAGGGAGGTGTGCACATAGGGATATAGCTTGTAGGAGAAATTCCACCTTTTGTGGTCTTATTTTGCTGTTACACTCCACATTCGATGGGTCATCCACCTCTTGTGGAATATTATATTATTTCTCCTATCTACCCCTAGTATTTCTTACATACCCTTGTTTCTCATTGAGCCACATGTCATGATTGTGTGCTCATATATCCATATGGCCTTGCCTATATAAGCAGGCCCATATTCATTGCATTGGTCAATCCAGCTGATCATTTGCATATTGATGAGAATACAGTTTGTTCTTATCATTCTTTTGTCTCTCTTTTATACTTTTCATTGTGCCTTTGATCTTGGCAAAATCTCACATGGTATCAAAGCCATTGGGGCTTCAATTGATTGGTTTTTGGAGACATCTTGGAAGGCTTCTATTTTCGGATTTGAGGGACAACATTTTTTGGAGGCATCTTAGAGCATTTTCAACCTCACCATTGCATTCAGGGGGGCATTTCCATAAAAATCAAGTATAAACTCGACCTATTTTGATGAAAATCGAATTTTGGGTGTTGGAGGAATTTTTTGCCCAATTGAGGCGGTACGGTACAAAATTTTCAGATCTCAAAAAAAAAAATTCTGAATTTTTTTTTTCCAGTTTTAAAAAAGATTTTTTTTGAAAAAAAATAAAATAATTTGTTTTTGTGGATCCATACCTTCTGCCCAGTTAGCAACACACAGTCAGCACCCAATCAATAGATTTTGAAAAAAAAATAGACCCCTCTTCGTTGAGCAGTTTGGTTTTTGGGTCAATTTTGGAGGCCCATAACTTGCTCAATTTTGCTACTTTTTGGGTGCAATTTTTTTTATTTGGGCTAATCTTTTGTGCTTTTCGCAGTGGTGTGGTTATTTTCTGATTTTAGTGCACAGGTTTTTCAAAATTTTTGGATTATATCAGCTATACCTATCCAATCCTCAATTTTGCAACTTCAAAGGCTTCGTTTGAGCTCATACGACCTCATTTTTAGGTGTATTTTTTTTTTAAAGTGCATATTTTTTGTCTACTTTCATAATCTATTTCAGAGATTTTGAGTGGAAATTGTACTTTCAGATATTGGTCTTATTTGGCCTATTTGGTACTTGTAAATTGCTTGGGTCTTAGGTTAGATCTCTTGCATTATTAGTTTGAGTCTCTTTTGGCTTTATTGAGCCAGTTGTAAAGTTGAAATTAGAAGTCCACTTTGCCATTTTTTGCAAGTGGCCCATTGTACATGCACTAAGTATAAAGTGCCAAATCATCATTTTGGGGGCGGGGTTCTTTGATTGAGTGAATTTGAGGGGGTCTCTTGTGTGATTGTGCCTCTCTTTCTTTTTTCTCTTTCATTTTTGTTGCAATGAGTCCTCATAAATTTCCACCTTTAACTCCACATAATTATGCATCATGGAAAAAGGTCTCACGCATTACATAGATGGAACAATAGCACCACCACCTGATCCTAAGGTTGATCCTAATGCTCAGTTAGAATGGCTCACTAAGAATTGCATGGCTCTTGGAAATTTGCATAAGTATGTATCAGATGACCTCATTTTTCACATTGAGAAGTGTACTACAATCAAAGAGGCTTGGGATATGTTTCAGAAATTGTATGGTCAAGTTGATGAAATCAGAGGTTACAAGATTGACAATGATCTCACCAACTTGGATCCCAAGAGTTTTGATACAATCCAAGATTATGTCACCAAAGCAAATGAGCTAAGAGAAAAGCTTAAGGATTGTGGAATTGACAAAAATGATGCTCAGTTGATATTCAACTTGTTGGACAAGCTTGCACCAGAATATGCAGCATTTGTGTCTAGCTTCCAAACTCATCGTTTGACAGTGAGGAGTTCCTACATTACGCCTTCATTTGATGCTTTCACAGAAATGTTGATATTGGAACAATCTAAGTTGTTGAACACATGGGGCTTCTCAAGTCTTCAAAGTCCAAGGCTTTGGTGGCTAGTCAAGGGAGTCAAGGGAGTCAAGGCAAAGATTCCAACAAGAAGAAGAAGCAATCTAAGTCAAAGCCACAATAGGAAAAAGGGCAATCATCCTCTCCATCACAAGGTGATTTTTCATCCTCTTCCAAGAAGGCGAATCCACCTAAGAAGGATAAACCTACTTGTGCATATTGCAAGAAGTATGGTCATGATGAGCATCGATGCCACACCAAGCAAGTTGATGAGTTGACAAATCTTCTCAGGAAAAACAACATCAACTTGCCATCTGCCTACACAAAGAAGGATTCATCTCCTTCGTCTTCCTCATAGTCTAAGGGAAAAGGGCAAGCATTTGTGGCTACAATAGGTTCTTCACATCAGTGGATACTTGACTCGGGTGCCTCTTATCACACGGGTTCTACAAAGGAGCATTTTTCTTCATTGGAGTCATCTACGGTACCTCACATTTACATAGGTGATGATACACAAGTAGAGGTTGAAGGGAAAGGTTTAGTTGACATGGATGATGGAACATTTGAGAATGTTCTTTATGTTCCTAACTTGTCTACCAACCTTCTCTCTATCTACCAAAACACTCACTATGGGAATGGGAAAAAGGTTGAGTTTATACCTGATTCAGTTGTGGTAAAGGAACTTGATGATGATGCCTTGGTAGCAATGGGACAAGTCAATGACAACTCAAGGCATTATTCATTCTCCCACTTTGTACCAAGTTCTCCTTCTAGGGCCTTGCTTACTCATTCAAATTCAGAAAGTAAGCTATGGCATGAGCGGTTTGGTCACCTCAACTACCGCTACCTTGAGCATCTCAGCACTAAAAACATGGTCACAGGTCTAACTCAAATTATTTTTTCAGAGGGTGTATGCTCAGGTTGTTCCATGGGCAAGCATCTGGAGGAGAAGTTTGATAAGGGGAAAGCTTGGAGAGCTTTGGAATTTCTTCAACTTGTTCACAGTGATGTAGCAGGTCCATTTCCAACACCGTCATTTAGCAAGGCCCGCTATGTCCTCACCTTCATTGATGACTACTCCCACTTCACTTGGGTCTACTTTCTCATTCATAAGAGTGAAGTATTTGACAAATTTTAGGACTTCAAGACTTGTGTGGAGAAGCAATCCAGGAAAGTGGTCAAGATTCTTTGTATAGATAATAGAAGGGAATATGTGAACAAGAGACTTGAGGATTTTTGTACATTTGAGGGGATTGATCTTCAACATTCTGTTGCATACACTTCACAACCAAACAGAGTTGCTGAGCGCAAGAATAGAACTCTCAAAGAAATGGCTAGTTGTATGATACATGCACATTCTCTTGATCCTACCTTTTGGGCAAAGACTATCAGTTATGCCACACACATCCAAAATTGGGTTCCTCACAAATCTTTGCAAGGTATTACTCCTTTTAAGGCTTGGGCTGGTAGGAAACTGATTGTGAGACATTTCAGAGTATTTGGGTGTCCAACATGGGCTCGCATACCTCCGCAAAAATGCAAGGCATTGGAACCTCAAAGTCAGCCTTGCATATTTGTTGGATATCCCAAGGGTGTTAAGGCATATAGATTAATGGATCCTGAGACACATGAGGTGTTTATTGAGAGGAGTGTTCACTTTGAGGAAATATCTCCTAGCTTAGTCTCTCTACCTCCTCCACCTCCCTCCATTGTGGATAGTGATGCTAGTGATTCAGATGATGAGACTTCTTCAACTTCGACTCGTAGGGTTACACCTCCATAGGGTCCACTAGCATTTGAGGAGCCTCATTCTCCACCTCTACCTAGACCTCATTAGGCTCGACAGACACTTGAGTCACTGGGTTCTCTTGTTGGGGATCCTTCAGATACACAGAGGACTCGATCATAGCATCAGGATCTTCCACATGCATTCATTGCTACCACTTCCGATCCTTTCTTCTCTCAGCAAGGTTCACTAGGTGTCATTCTGATCTGAATGTCTACATTTTGTGATAGGATGACTCTCACTTGATACTTGTGCTCTATGTTGATGATTTGATCATTACAGGGAGCACTGCATCCATCATTAGAAGGGTCAAATCTGCTTTGCATGACATATTTTTTATGACTGACTTGGGTCTTTTGCACTACTTTCTCAGGCTAGAGATTTCACAGTCACCTTTTGGGATTACACTATCGTAGCCCAAGTATGCTCTTGATCTACTTGCATGCTTTCATATGGTTGATTGTAAGCCTGCACCGACTCCCTTTCTTTTAGGAGTCAAGCTTGAGGCTCAATGTTCTTCTCCACCACTTGATACCACATTGTATTGTCAGCTTGTGGGTAGTCTCATCTATTTGACTCATACATGCCCTGATATTTCATTTGCAATTGCCATGGTTTCCCGCTTCATGTAGGAACCACAAGAGCTTCATTGGAAAGTCGCCAAACACATCCTTCATTACGTCTAGGGTACACATCACTATGGGATTCACTATGCAGCAAGCACATGACTTCGCTTGGTTGGTTACATAGACTCTGATTGGGCTGGCGACCTTGATGATCGTAAGTCTACTTTAGGTTACAATTTTCACCTAAGCTTCATTGGAAAGCCGCCAAACACATCCTTCATTACATCTAGGGTACACATCACTGTGGGATTCAGTATGCAGCAGGCACAGGACTTTGCTTGGTTGGTTACACAGACTCCAATTGGGTTGGTGACCTTGATGATCGTAAGTCTACTTCAGGTTACAGTTTTCACCTTGGTTCAGGACCCATTTGTTGGAAGAGCAAGAATCAGCATGCTATTTCTCTCTCTTCGACTGCGGTTAAGTATCGAGGAGCTATTAACACAGCGATTGAGACCATTTGGCTTTAGCAAATTCTCATAGAGTTTCGGTTCACCACTCCACGACTGATAGTTATACATTGCAACAATCAGAGTGCTATTGCAATCTTGAAGAACCCAGTCTAGCACCAACAGACCAAACACATCGAGATCCATATGCACTACATCCGAGAGCTGATTCAGAAGTAGGTCATTGATTTGCAATATTGTCCTACAGTGGAGCAGGTTGCTGACATCTTTACCAAAACTTTTACCAAGATTAAGTTCTAGCAGTTGCAAGCTCTCTTGAGGGTGCAAGATGTCTCATTAAGGTGGCTCAATTGACTTCTCATTCCTCTCTTATGGGGGGGACTTTTTCCTCTTTGAGGTTTTGTCCTTCTTTGAGAGTATTTTTGTACATTCATCTCTTTTTTTTGGGGGGGGGGGTTTTTCCCGCTGGGTTTTCTCCCTTTCTCCATTTGTGAGAGATTGCATTGCATAGTTTCTCTTGCATGTGCATATTGTACATGGGTACCTATCATGGCCTAGTAGCCGGGACCCATCTTGCATTGTTGACTTGAGTCTTCATTCCCCTAAGTTTCACTTAAGGGGGGGTGTTGGTGTAAATAAATATTTACTATGGATATTATTACACTTTACTTAAGTTAACTTAGGATAATGCATCTCTTCATAGTTTGGATTTGAGACACTTAGGGAAGTGTGCACATAGGGATATAGCTTGTAGGAGAAATTCCAACTTTTGTGGTCTTATTTTTCTATTACACTCCACATTTAGTGGGTCATCCACCTCTTGTGAAATATTATATTATTTCTCCTACCTACCCCTAGTATTTCTTACCTACCCTTGTTTCTCATTGAGCCACATGTCATGATTGCGTGCTCGTATATCCATATGGCCTTGCCTATATAAGAAGACCCATATTCATTGTATTGGTGAATCCAGATGATCATTTGCATATTGATGAGAATACAATTTGTTCTTGTCATTCTTTTGTCTCCCTTTTATACTTTTCATTGTGCCCTTGATTTTGGCAAAATCTCACAATCTCCTTCTGGTTCTTTATCTGTAATACCTTCATCAACAACATAATAGAAGTTTTTTTGATTCCTCTGCTTTTGGTTAGACTTGTAAGGCTTATCATACTTCTTATGCTTCTCATATCTATCATTTATGCCATGCTTATCAAACTTATCATGCCTATCATACTTAGCCATTCTCTTTGGGCATCTAGAAGCAAAACGTCCTACCTTATTGCAAGAGAAACATTTCAAGGGAAATTTTCCATCATACTTACTGACACCTTTTTGAAGACTGATTCAAGTGGTTCTCCCAATGGGGTGTACTTCCTTCGTGGTCTAGAAGTTGTTTGAGTATTCACTTGATTGTTTGTAGAACTTGATCCCGAAAAGATGAACTTGGGTCTCACTGTATTGGCATCAATAACACCATCATTGACTGTGTTCTTGTTTTTATTCCAAAATCTTGGCTTGTCTTTTCCTTTAAAGTCATCTTTCTTTTCCTTGAATATCTTAATGACTCCTTGTTCAATTAGAACCTTTTCTGTTGCTAAGCCTTTTTCAATAACATCCTTGAAGGTGGCCAAACAAGCTTTCCTTAGATCATAGCCAATGTCCCTATTAACATTTTGAGTGAACATTTCTACCATTTGTTTTTGTGGAATCTCACAAGAGCATCTGCTGGCTAGATTTCTCCATCTTTGTAAAAATGATGCAAAAGATTCTCCCTCTTTTTGCTTGGTGTTGCACAAAGTAGTGACTGATATGTCTGTCTCTATGTTGTAGGAGAAATGTTGGATAAATGCCTCTGCTAAGTCACCCCATGACTTAATGTCAGGTGGTAGTTGAGAGAACCATTCCATAGCTTGATCGCCTAAGCTTTGCGGGAACAACCTCATCAAATATGTTTCTTCTGCCGCTACCTCAATGCAAGCTATGAAAAATTGTCGTATGTGTGCCTTGGGGTCTCCTTTTCCTCTATACTTGTCAAATTTTGGCATCACAAAGTGTGCAAGAAATGGAGGCATTGGAATGCTCTTATCAAATGGATAAGGACATATGTCTCTCATAGTGTATGTTGGTTTTGGTGTACTCATGTCCTCCATTTTCTTTTGTAAATCTCTGATTTGTTGCTCCAAATTATTCTTAGGTGGCGATCGATTTCTTGTAGCATACCCCATGTTTGAGACACCAATTTGAGGAGGAGCTTGTTGCATGTATGGATGATATTGATCATAGACATGTTCGTATGGAGGAGGTCTATATTGATGTTGCATATAGGGAGCACTTGGTATAGCTTCATGTTGAGGAACCCCATATCTATTCTGTGCATGTATACCATATTCTATAGGCATTTCATTTTCTAATGTGTTGCCCCCAAATTTGACATGAGGTTTCCTTGTGTCCAAATTTTGAGCATGCCTTTGAGTGTCCAATTGTTTTGGTTGATCCATAGCTTGAGCATATCTATCTGCATAAGACTTCCATAATGGTCTTCGAAGGTAAGTATCATATGTTTGACCGTGTGTATGTGGGATTTCTGGTTTTTGAAGCAAAGCTGATGGTGATTCAGGTACCATATGCGGTCCTCTATTTCCTCCACTATTAGGTCTCCTTTGATCCATGTTGGAGTGAGTTTGTTGTGAGGGTTGGTTTTCCATAAGTTGAGACATGTCAAAGTCATGAGGTATTTTAGCTCCACTTTGTGCCATCATGTGTAAGAAGTATTGTCTATCCCTCTTCATTATCTCTTCAACCAATCTATTGAAATGAGGATTCATTATGGATTCTTCTATATCTGCTGATTGTATTGAAAAGTTGTCCACATTGTCATTGTGTGTAGCATTTTTGTTTGTAGTGTCTGTGTTTTCCACATTTGGAATGTGTCTATAAACATCCATGTTAGGCAATGTAGTGTGCTCAGGATTGAAAAATAAATAATTGTCATACTCATAAGAACTCATGTTTGCGGACTCTTGAGCTTCTTTAGCTTTTCTCCTAGATTTTTGAAGATGGGTTTCAACCATGAACTAGGTGTTTGACCAAGATGTGAGAGACTAGATGAAAAATGGAAAGAGTATGGAAGACCAAGAGTTGTATGGAGTGTAAATGAATCTGAGGTGTACTTGCAATGTCCAAAGTGTAAGACCAAGTATGTAAGTAGTAGAGTAGGTGTGACTTCCAAAGAGATGATTGTTTCTCTTGATGAGGTAAGCTGACCTTGACTCTAAGTAAGACCAAATGAGACCCAAAGGTAAGAAACCTTGATGAGGGATCACTTAGCAAAGTGTAGTTGTATGTAGTATGTTGACAAAGTGTGATGAGGACAAGCAAGTGACCTTTTGACTCAAGTTTAGACAAGTATGAATGTAAAATGAGATGTAAAGCAATGATGGACTGTATGAGACCCAAGGACAGATTGAATGCTAGATGAAACCTGAAGAGACAACCTAGGAAGCTCAAGTATTCCGAAACTGATTTCCTTTATTTGCTAGACTGTAAAAATTTTCAATTCTAGACACAGACGCTTCTGTACACTTCATAGACGCGATTCACAGACACAGACGCTGCTAAAAACACAGATGCTATTCTGCCCTTCACAGACGCGCTTAGATTATCCAGACGCGGTTAAAACAAACACAGACGCATTTCTGTAAAATCCATGCAATTTTTCCAATCTGTGAAGTTGTTTTGTTGTGACCAAATCCGACTGTTTGACTGTTTTTCGTGACAAGAAGACACAATGTTGATGAGGACTCAATGTTTGCAAGTGTTTTAGACTCCAAAAGTGTGTTGTTTGATGTGAAATGTTTTGCATACACTTGAAGACACAAAAGACACAATGTTTTGTTGTTTGGTCTTGAATGTTTGAATGTTTAAAGTAAGACAAGCACAATTCTTATGGCTAGCCAGGACAATAGTTGTTGATCCCACATAGGATTTTACCCCCGAGGCTACGCTATTCAGAGCGGATACTTAGATGTTTGACCTCACTGGCTCCACCCTCGGTACTCACTTCTCGGGTCAGCCAAGCATCAGTCCCCATGAAAACTCCCCATGGTGAACTTTGTATCTCTACTAAGAACCGTATGTGTGTGGGCCGCTACCAGAGGTCCGACCTCCTGCCCCAACAACTAGAAGGATTTGGGCTTCTAAAACAAAAAGGTGCTAGTAAGGGCATCCGCTCGTGTGGCCATACATGTGGCACTTTCAGCTCTATAAATACAGAAGGCTCCTAGCCGGTAGGGGTTACGCCCTACAAATGATCAAATAAATTTGATCAAACGGGTTTATGGGGAGACATAGTGTCGGTATGAACTAATCAGCACACGTTATTCATAGTTTTTACCATGAATACATTTGATTATAGTGGTTTGGATGAGGTGGGTTTTCCTCGCTACCACTTGGGTCGTTCTTTTCTCACTAGTAGTCCTAATGACCACACGGGAAGACAGGCCCTCTAAAGATTAAACAAAAAAAGCCTATTGCTCAAGACACAAAAGACAATGATTCAATTTTAGTGCACCAATGGAAGTGTTTGCTAATCTATGAAAACAAGGCACACAACAAAATTTCAAAACCCTAGCCAAGGACCTACAACAAAATCTGTTAGTAGTTTGGGTTGTTTCAAATGATAACCCCTTCCTGCAAGCACACAAGTTAGGTAAATTTTAGAAAAACCCAAAAGACTTTGTGAAAAGGGGCCTTCAACAAAAACGTTTTTTTTGCTTCCAAAACAAGCTGCACAAACTTGGTTAGCTAGATCTAAAAGGGTTAGTCCAAAATATAAACCAGATCTGAAACCCTAAGCGCAAAATCCAAAAAATTGAATCAAAGCAAAATTGAAAATTTCAAAACAGTAAACACAGACACTGTTATACCAGACACAGACACGTCTGTACGACACAGACGCGGTTCTGTGATTCACAGACGCGCTCATAACACACAGACGCCCTTCCAGGACGCAGACACGATCAGATGCAACACAGATGCGTTTCGGATACATAGACGCGGTTCCAGAAACCTGCAAAATAAAAATTTGGCAAAAACACAGACGCGATTCCTGATTTCACAGACGCTTCTGAAACCCAGAGACGCGATCCGAACGCTCGCAGACGCGGAAATACCTAAAATGCCATTGAAAAATGTCTGATCTGCAACTTCAAAAATGCAAAATCTACAACAAAAATGTTAAATGCAAAGGGACAAAAGTCCCACCGGGCGTGCCAAAATGTATATGGTGAAAATGGATAACAATAACAACAATATTGAAAGGCTAAATGAATTCAACCACTAAACCCTAGCCTAACAATGAACAAAGATCCACCATAACATATGAAGATTACCTAAGACAATGCAAATAACTCAAAATCACAAAGATTATACCATCACATGTCCAATAGGGTTTTGATCTCCATTCTTTCTATCTCCATTGATCTTGCTTGATGTATATTTGCTCTCAGATTTTTGTATGCACAAGAGCTCAACAAAGAACGGAATGTGGTTGCAAGTAGGATCGTAATGTAGTCAAGTCCTCCAAATTGTCGATTAGGCTGAGTGATTAGGGTTTGACAATGAAGAAGGCATCTCCTTAAATAGAAGACACAATATGAAATGGAGGGATAAGATTGAGAGGTGTAAAAAGAGAGGTCGGCTAGGATTAGAGGGTAGGTATAAGAAATACCAAAATAATGAAAGAGGTAGGTAGTGTAGGAATTAAGAGATGAATGACATGTGTCATGTGTAGAAAAAGATAATGAATTAATTAAATAAATAAAGATTTATTTAATTAATAGAAGAAATAGGACAATTAAATAAATAAAATATTTATTTAATTTAGGAAAGGGTAATTTAAATAAATAAGTGTATTTATTTAAATGAGAAATAAGGCTAGAAGAGGATAAATCAATTAATTAAATAAATAAAGATTTATTTAATTAATAGAAGAATTAGGCTTAGATAATTAAATAAATAAAATATTTATTTAATTAGACATGACAATTTTAGGTGTCTACATTTTGCCCCTCTTTGAGACAATGCGGCTTGTCGCGTTGTTTCAAAGAAGATAAGATGAACTGATACAGAGTTGCCCTAGAATGGGAATAATATGCCCCCTCGAGAGATTGGATGAAAAAGTCTAGAAAGATTGCAGACAATCTCTCGATAAGAAAGATAGGCTAGAATGAACTGATCGGATAAAGTGACAAAGTCACGGGATGAAGAATACTGACTCGGGAAATGAAGGCGAGGGCTAGGGTAGGCTATAAGATAGACCACGGGCAAAAGACATCCTCATTGTCATCTACACATTCACAAGATTAGAGTGCAGAGAGAGAAAAGGGCAGCAGCAGTCAGCAGCGATGGCTTTCGTACACAGATTCGATCGTGTTCGCCGATTTCAGAGGCCAGCAGAGGCAGGAGAGCCGGTAAGTACCACCAAACCTCCTCGTACTTTGACGCATCTCAATTTTGTCATTAATGCATGCTAGGTAATGTAATAAATGCACGTTTATGTTAGGAAAGCGCGTTTGCATTTGAAAAGTATGAATTTGCATCTTCTAGGTCAAATCGGCAGTTCTGTGATGAACATACACTGTCGATTGGATAAGCTGCTGAGAGGATACACTCAAGTAGGTCCTCTAGGAAGACTAGGATAGATCAAGGCACTTTGTGATGAACAGTGAGTACCAAGATAAAGTACTTTGTGATGAACAGGGAGTACTAAAATATGAGCAGCACTTTGTGATGAACAGGGAGTGCAAATGTGAGTAACACTTTGTGATGAATAGGGAGTGTCACACACGTAGTACTTTGTGATGAACAGGGAGTACCACTAGGATAAATAGCAACACTTTGTGATGAATAGTGAGTGTCACTAAGGTAGATAGCCATATGCATTTAGATAGCGAGTAGCATTTTGTGATAAACAGTGAATGCCACTATAACTGACATGATTGAGTTGCTTGACTGCAGGAGTATTTGCTGATGCTAGAGTGACGGGAGAGATTCCCGTCGACGCAGAGGTTGCGACCTGAGTTGACACTTGAGGATAGAGCTGCCATCGAGGAGATGGGTTTGAGACATGTGCTGTATGTGCCTAAGTTTCGGGCGAATAGGGGACTGCTGACTGCATTAGCTGAGAGATGGCACTCTGAGACGTGCACGTTTCATCTACCGATGGGTGAGATGACAGTCACCCTAGAGGATGTATATAGGATTATGTGGATATCAATTGATGGGGAGTTGATTTCATACGATCGAGATGGAGACAGGGATGCCCTTAGATGAGTGTTCTAGGATCCAAGATTGGAGATGAGGGCAGGACACGTGGCATGGGATACCATGACATGGATAGGATTAGCACTACCAATAGTGTTGGCAGGAGTGATCAGTGAGTTCCTCTGTATCAGTTTTGTACCATTTTGTATAATGATGTAGACACCTACGGGTGATTGTAGCCATATGATTTTGACATCATTGTATCATGACACTTTATATATATATGAGATGATTCATCTTTGCGGCAGCTATATGCATGTGTACCTATGTGATGCTTATGATATGGATGCAAATATGTATATGATGCAATGCAATATTTTTTTTTGTTCTTTTATGTTTTATATGTGTATGCATGATGCAAATGTGAATGTAAGTAATGCAGATGAATATGATAATGCAAATGTAAATTGTGCTAACAAGTGTTGTGTGCAGGATGTGATGCAGTTGTGATATCTATATGTATGTATGAAATGCTTATATGTGGTAATGTAGGTGCAGCTACATGAAATGCAAATGTTTTTGGTGTGTCATTATACTCAGTCATGTGATAGCAGGCTACGTGGACTCGAGAAGGATGAGGGAAGTCAATCAAGAAAGGGGGGATGAAAGATAGAAGATATGAAAGTGAAAGAGCTTCTTGTGCGTTATCATCATTGAGCTTTATTATGGCAAGTAGGTTATGACAATCGAGGCATATGTTTGACCCAGAAAGTCATTGTACCCATTTGCATGGAGATAAGACAGTCACAAACAAGGAATGCCCCAGTTCATACTAGACTCACAGTGTCCTCATATCCTTGGACAAGTCATAGCATTACTAAGAGACAATCCACAGACAGCAAATGCAAATAGGTGACGATACCCCATCCTCGCCTTTCTAGTCAAAGACATCCTGGAGATAGTATCTCTAGTCAGAGACATCCTGGAAAAGCTAAAAGACATGTCACCAAAAAGATGAAATCAAAAGAAAACCAAGACTCGACACCAACATCCACTATAGTCCTCAAGTTTAGTGTCTCTTGTCACTTGTATAAGTCTTATTTGATTATGGTCACAATGTTCACTTTCACAAAAAGGATAGATAGCACTGAACCATATGTTGTCTGAGTCTGTTGAAAGATTTGATTTTGTTGAAGCTCATTGTTGCTGCTGTGTCTCATTTGAAACTGACTGAATCCATGAAACTGATACTTTATTGCGGAGAAGACAAAACTTTATTGCGGATCTGTGATGCAGATGTTGCTTTATTGCGGATTGTGCGCGGATAGACTGAAGAACGCTAAAAGAAACTGTACTCCTTGAAACATGTGATGTTCTCATTTCCACACCCATCACTAGACGTAGGATTTGTCTTAGTCACAGATAGGATCTGATTTATTATGGATGGAAAGGGATGCGAAAAGGGAGGTTTATTATGAATGGCTAACCAATCCTAGGTAGATCAATAACAAGCCATGATGGGACTGGGTAAGTTTATTATGAATGAATAGGTTGTGAGTGTGTGCCAAGTGAAAGAATGAAAGTGAATCCTGAAGGAGGGAGGAGCAATGTCTCTACGCATGGCACTGGTGACCCAGTTTTCACCATGGTACTTGCCCAAGGCGCCACCGAAGTGGTTTTCACTGTTGGACGAAATTATTTCTCTTTACTTTTTTTGATTTTTCAATGTTTTTGTGTCACAAGGCGCCTGTTTGCCAGGTTTTCACCAAGTAACGATTTTTTTGTTTTATAATTTTTTTGTATTTTTGAAATTTTTTGATTTTTTTTTTTTTTTGAATTAAGATGTTCTGAAAAGCTATGTGTAGAACTTGCGAAGGTGCATGCTGTTGATAGGATCCTCCAAAGGTTCACCTTCTGTAGTTGAGAGCTGATATACACCGGATCCATAGGCTGCTGTAACGATGTAAGGACCAAGCCAATTTGGTTCAAACTTGCCTTTCTTCTCTCTGTCTTGCTGATTCTTGGGATTTTCTCTGAGAACCAAGTCACCTACCTCAAATGTGCGAGGCTTGACTTTATGATTGTAGCTGCGACTCATTTGTTGTTGGTAAGCCTTGAGATGATTAAAAGCAGTTTGTCTCTGTTCATCCAACAGTTCTAGTTCTTGTAAGCGAGAGACCCTGTAATCTTCATCGTTGATTATGTTTCTCAAAGAGACCCATAAAGAAGGTAACTCGACCTCAATAGGCAAGATAGCTTTAGCGCCGTAGACAAGTGAGTAGGGTGTAGCTCCTGTAGGTGTGCGGACACTTGTGCGGTAGGCCCAAAGTGCAGGATTGAGTTGGATATGCCAGTTATGGCCAGCGTCGTCAAATGTCTTTTTGAGGATTTTAAGAATTGTTTTATTAGATGCCTCAGCTTGGCCATTACCTTGGGGATAATATGGTGTGGAGAAATGATGAGAGATATGGAAGCGCTCACAGAGTTCACGAACATCCTGATTTTTGAAGGGACGCCCGTTATCAGTGATAATGGAAGTGGGAATACCATATCGGCAAATGATGTAGTTAAGGATGAAGGTAGCAATTTGTTTCCCAGTGACTTGTGTGAGAGGCACGGCTTCAATCCACTTTGTGAAATACTCTGTAGCTGTGATAATGAATTTATGACCGTTGGAAGAAGGAGGGTGAATCTTGCCTATGAGATCGAGTCCCCACTGACAAAAGGGCCAAGAAGACGCAAGTGGTTGTAATTCTTGTGCTGGTGCATGTATTAGGTCTCCATGAATTTGACACTGCTTACATTTCTTGACAAACTGATATGAATCTCTTTCCATAGTAGGCCAGTAGTATCCAGTCCTGATGAGTTTCTTGGCCAAGGTAGGACCACTAGTATGCGGACCACATATCCCTTCATGCACTTCACGTAACGCAATCTGAGCTTCGTCACTTTCTAAACATCTAAGGAGAGTGCCATCTAGACCTCATCGGTATAGGATATCAGCTAGAATAATGTATCGAGAAGATTGGTGAATGAAAGTGCGGCATTGGTTGGTCGATAGATCGGGAGGTAAGATATTGTCGCGAAGGTATGTGAATATGGAACCATATAACTGGGATTCAGGACCAACAATGCATATCATTTCAGTAGGAGTGATCTCATATGAAGGAACCAACAGGTTGTCTACCAGGAACTCATAGCAGGTTTCATTTTGCGGTAGATCAATTAGTGAAGCAATTGTAGCCATGGCATCTGCAGCACGATTCTGCTCTCTTGGTATCTGCTCAAAATCTATCTTTATGAAGTGCTGTTTCAAATCATCTACCAGTTGTTTGTAAGGCATTAGTTTTTCATCTTTTGTTTGGTAATCATCAGTTGCTTGACGGATAACTAGTTGAGAATCCCCAAAAACATGAAGTTCTTGGATCTTCCATTGAACTGCGATTCGTAATCCAGTTGTTAATGCCTCATATTCCGCTATATTGTTAGTGCAAGGAAATGATAAGCGGTATGACTTTGGTATAAAATCACCCTGGGGGGTTATAAAGAGAATATCAGCTCCTGCCCCATGCTGTGTGTATGAGCCGTCAAAGTATAGTTGCCATGGCTTTGTATGTGATATTGTTAAAATTGCTTCATCTGGAAATTCTGACTATAGAGGAACATCATCTATCATGGGAGCATCTACTAATTGATCTGCAATTGCTTGTCCTTTTATTGCTTTTCTGTCCACGTACTCGATGTCAAATTCACTCAGGATCATTACCCACTTGGCCAGTCAACCAGTAAGTGTAGCTTTGTTGAGAAGATACTTTAGTGGATCAATTCTTGCAATCAACTTAGTTTTGTGAGTGAGCATATAATGTCATAATTTTTGTGAAGCAAAGACCACAGCGAGACATGCACGCTCAATTGGTGTGTAGTTTAGCTCATATCCCACCAATGTGCGACTGATATAGTATATTGCTTTTTCCTTGCCGTTAGCTATTTGTTGTGCTAGGAGTGCCCCCAGTGCTATTGGAGTAGCTGATATGTATAGTAGCAAAGGCTAATCTGGAACTGGTGGCATCAAAACTGGCGGATTCAAAAGATAGTCTTTGAGCGTCTGAAAAGCTTGTTGATAGTTATCATCCCATTTGAACTTGATATTTTTATGTAGCAGGTGCTGAAAAGGATTACACTTATCTGCAAGTTGTGCTATGAATCTTCGTATGGACTGGAGTCTCCTTTGTAAAGATCGAAGTTGACTGATATTCCTTGGTGGCTGCATGTCTAAGATAGCCTTGACTTTTGCTGGATCGGCTTCGATTCCTCTTTTGGACACAATGAATCCTAGGAGCTTCCCGGAGGTTACTCCAAAGACGCATTTCTTGGGGTTTAATCTTACCTTGTATTTTTCCAACCGATCAAAGATGACTGAAAGTATGTCCAAATGCGTATCTCTGTCTATTGATTTTCCCAAAAGATTGTCAACATAATCTTCCACAGTTATGTGCATGAGATCATGAAAGATAGTGGTCATTGCTCTTTGATATGTGGCACCTGCATTTTTCAGCCCAAAGGGCATGACATTCCAACAGAAAGTTCCCCACGGACAAGTGAATGCTATTTTATGTTGATCTTCAGGTGCAATCCTGATTTGATTATAACCGGAGAATCCGTCCATTAAAGATAACATTTCATGACCTGCTGTAAGATCAACGATCAAGTCAATATTTGGTAGCGGGAAGTCATCTTTTGGACAAGCTTTGTTGATGTCTCTGAAATCTGTACATATTGTGATGCTGCGATCTGGTTTACTGACAGGTACTAAATTAGAGATCCATTCAGGATAATCAATTGGGCGTATGAATCCAACATCCAATAATTTCTCCATCTCTGCTTTAACTAGTAATGCCACTTGTGGGTGCATTTTCCTTAATTTCTATCTTACTGGCTTTGCCCCCGGTTTGACTGTCAAATGATGCATTACCAAATCCGGGTCTAGTCCAGGCATATCAGCGTATGACCATGCAAAGTTGATTTGTCGTTCCTTGAAGAAGCTTATGAATTTTGCCCTTTCGGACTTTGTCAATGATTGAGCCAGGAATATGTTGTGTGGAACCTCTTCTGTACCAATGTTTGTCTTTATAGTCTCCTCTACCAACATGGATGATTTTTCCTCATATGATGCTGGGAGAATGTCGAGCCTTCCATCTTCGGGTGCCTCAGAGAGGTTTTCACCCTCAGATACGTCCTTTCTTTTTACTTTTTTGGAGTCAGATAGTGCCATAGTGTGGTTTTCGCCATAAGACCCTTGTTTTGTTCTTATTTTCACATTTTTGCGACTGGAAGGTCCGACACCCTCACCAAAGTATGCCATGTTGTTGAGTTCTATTATGTATCCTGCTTTGTGGTCTCCAAGGGGAAGATCATCTCATATGCCAAGATAGTCGATAATGGCTTCGTCATTTTGAAATGTATCAAATTGTGCTGATCCTTCATAATCCCAGTCAATGAGTTGGGGATGAACAAGGGGAAGGCTTTTAATGTTTTCAGAGTTAGCGGGGCTAAGAGTGAAGATGTGGTTATATTCGGGTATATCGAGACAATTGTCGAGGTCATCGATGGCACTCTCCTCATCAGTTTTGATCGCAAGCGAATCCAAATTGTCGTCACTATTAGCGCATTCTGGGACAGGTGTCCTCATCCTATGTGATTTCGACCTAAGACCTTGAAACGAAGACTGTGGGAAATCCTTATGAGTTGGTTCTTGACCAACTTTGAACCTTTTGTAAAATTCCTCCTCTTCTGTGGGTTCATCTGGCTCTCTGAATGTCTCACTGAGCTCATAGTCACTGGAGGATTTGTCTGAACCCCATTCCCATTCGTTGGAATCTGTGGAATAGTAATCTTCTTGTTGAACTTTGGCAACTTTGATTTGTGATGCCTCTTCTGTCCTTTTAGTGTGGATCTTGGAAGTCAAAAAACCAAGTCCCTTTGAGCATTCTCTTTTTATAGTCAATTCAGGTTGTAAGGGTTCTATGACGCCTTCTTTGCATAACCCAAGAGGGCTTTTTCCATCATACCCAAATTTTTTTAGAATCTTGAAGCCTTTGCCATATTTCTCATAGGGTATATTGATCTGATCTTGTGTGTCTTCTTCAATGTCTTTGTAGAGCATTTTGTATAAATCTTCCTCTCCTAGTTCGCCCCATTTTTGAAAGGTAGTAGGATCCCATCTGAGTATCATGATGGATATTTGCTTTTAGGATGTGGCCTTCCATATTGTTTTGGAGAGCTCATGACTTGTCGCAAATACATGGTCTGATTTAAAGTGTATTCTCCCATGCCTTTGTCTTGAAATTTGCCTTTAAGTTCACCTTGTTTTGATGTCGAAGGTTTCAATGACTCAGGGTCAATGTATGCCGAAGAAGGAACAGCTTCACGATTACTGGGAATGATGGTCTCAGTATGTGATCTCAAGTTATTGCAATATATGAACGGATTTGGATCACCGTTGACTATTACCTCGACTCCATTATGAGGAAACTTAATGCATTGATGATATGTTGATGGGACTGCCCTCATTTCATGAATCCAAGGACGTCCTAGCAATATGTTGTATGTAAGATCCAGATCTAGGACTTGACAAACCACATCCTTTGTGACTGGCCCAATTCTTAGAGGTAAGGTGACTGTGCCCTTGGATGAGCACTCTTCATCATCATATGCCTTGATGGTGATCTGATTTTCTGAATTCACAGCTTTATCAGAATATCCCAATTGTTTAATGGTGCTCAAGGTACAAATGTTTAGACCAGCTCCTCCATCTATCAGGACTCGCTTTATTCGATGTTTGTGTATGAAGGCTTCAATGTGTAAAGGTGCATTATGTGGCTGACATATGGAGGCGTCATCGGCTTCTGCGAATGTAAGGGAATGTGGAATGGAAAGGTATCCCACCATGGCTTGAAACTGGTCCACGTTCAGATTAGTAGGAACAGCAGTATCTCTCAAGATTTTGTCAAGGATAGCTTTATGAGCAGGGGATATGCGTTAAGAGCTCAAGAATGGAGATGAGCACGGGTGTCTTCCCTAACTGTTCTACAAGGTCATGCTCAGGTTTGGTTGATGAAGAAGCGGCATTTTTAGTGGAAGCACCTGGCAAAGTAATCTTACCTCGATGAGTTGTAACATGACATTCAGAGGTATGTTCGGAAGAAGATCCAACACCTCTTAGGACAATCTTAGGTCTCTGAGAAGGATTCTCAGGATTTTTGTTCTTGATAGTAATGGTAGATATATGATTGTCCATTGAAATGTGATTGATAGTTGAATCATAGTTGTAAGGTGCTCTAGTATAGTTGGCTTGATCATCTGTGACTTTGGCTTTTCCTTTGTCATGCTTTGGGAATGGTTCCTTAAACATTTCATGTTCTTGATTGGATGAGTGTCCCTCAATCTCAATGTCACCTCTATCAATAAAATCTTGCACAGTGTTCTTCAGTCGATGGCAATTACCTATCTTATGACCCTTGCTCTTATGAAACTCACAATACTCATCATCATTCCACCAATTTGGTTTGACCTTTGGTTCATATGGAGGAAAATCTGGAACTGTGATCACTTTGTTTGCCACAAGCTTTTTGAAGACTGATTCAAGTGGTTCTCCCAATGGGGTGTACTTCCTTCGTGGTCTAGAAGTTGTTTGAGTATTCACTTGATTGTTTGTAGAACTTGATCCCGAAAAGATGAACTTGGGTCTCACTGTATTGGCATCAATAACACCATCATTGACTGTGTTCTTGTTTTTATTCCAAAATCTTGGCTTGTCTTTTCCTTTAAAGTCATCTTTCTTTTCCTTGAATATCTTAATGACTCCTTGTTCAATTAGAACCTTTTCTGTTGCTAAGCCTTTTTCAATAACATCCTTGAAGGTGGCCAAACAAGCTTTCCTTAGATCATAGCCAATGTCCCTATTAACATTTTGAGTGAACATTTCTACCATTTGTTTTTGTGGAATCTCACAAGAGCATCTGCTGGCTAGATTTCTCCATCTTTGTAAAAATGATGCAAAAGATTCTCCCTCTTTTTGCTTGGTGTTGCACAAAGTAGTGACTGATATGTCTGTCTCTATGTTGTAGGAGAAATGTTGGATAAATGCCTCTGCTAAGTCACCCCATGACTTAATGCCAGGTGGTAGTTGAGAGAACCATTCCATAGCTTGATCGCCTAAGCTTTGCGGGAACAACCTCATCAAATATGTTTCTTCTGCCACTACCTCAATGCAAGCTGTGAAAAATTGTCGTATGTGTGCCTTGGGGTCTCCTTTTCCTCTATACTTGTCAAATTTTGGCATCACAAAGTGTGCAAGAAATGGAGGCATTGGAATGCTCTTATCAAATGGATAAGGACATATGTCTCTCATAGTGTATGTTGGTTTTGGTGTACTCATGTCCTCCATTTTCTTTTGTAAATCTCTGATTTGTTGCTCCAAATTATTCTTAGGTGGTGATCGATTTCTTGTAGCATACCCCATGTTTGAGACACCAATTTGAGGAGGAGCTTGTTGCATGTATGGATGATATTGATCATAGACATGTTCGTATGGAGGAGGTCTATATTGATGCTGCATATAGGGAGCACTTGGTATAGCTTCATGTTGAGGAACCCCATATATATTCTATGCGTGTATACCATATTCTATAGGCATTTCATTTTCTAATATGTTGCCCCCAAATTTGACATGAGGTTTCCTTGTGTCCAAATTTTGAGCATGCCTTTGAGTGTCCAATTGTTTTGGTTGATCCATAGCTTGAGCATATCTATCTGCATAAGACTTCCATAATGGTCTTCGAAGGTAAGAATCATATGTTTGACCGTGTGTATGTGGGATTTCTGGTTTTTGAAGCAAAGCTGATGGTGATTCAGGTACCATATGCGGTCCTCTATTTCCTCCACTATTAGGTCTCCTTTGATCCATGTTGGAGTGAGTTTGTTGTGAGGGTTGGTTTTGCATAAGTTGAGACATGTCAAAGTCATGAGGTATTTTAGCTCCACTTTGTGCCATCATGTGTAAGAAGTATTGTCTATCCCTCTTCATTATCTCTTCAACCAATCTATTGAAATGAGGATTCATTATGGATTCTTCTATATCTGCTGATTGTATTGAAAAGTTGTCCACATTGTCATTGTGTGTAGCATTTTTGTTTGTAGTGTCTGTGTTTTCCACATTTGGAATGTGTCTATAAACATCCATGTTAGGCAATGTAGTGTGCTCAGGATTGAAAAATAAATAATTGTCATACTCATAAGAACTCATGTTTGCGGACTCTTGAGCTTCTTTAGCTTTTCTCCTAGATTTTTGAAGATGGGTTTCAACCATGAACTAGGTGTTTGACCAAGATGTGAGAAACTAGATGAAAAATGGAAAGAGTATGGAAGACCAAGAGTTGTATGGAGTGTAAATGAATCTGAGGTGTACTTGCAATGTCCAAAGTGTAAGACCAAGTATGTAAGTAGTAGAGTAGGTGTGACTTCCAAAGAGATGATTGTTTCTCTTGATGAGGTAAGCTGACCTTGACTCTAAGTAAGACCAAATGAGACCCAAAGGTAAGAAACCTTGATGAGGGATCACTTAGCAAAGTGTAGTTGTATGTAGTATGTTGACAAAGTGTGATGAGGACAAGCAAGTAACCTTTTGACTCAAGTTTAGACAAGTATGAATGTAAAATGAGATGTAAAGCAATGATGGACTGTATGAGACCCAAGGAAAGATTGAATGCTAGATGAAACCTGAAGAGACAACCTAGGAAGCTCAAGTATTCCGAAACTGATTTCCTTTATTTGCTAGACTGTAAAAATTTTCAATTCTAGACACAGACGCTTCTGCACACTTCATAGACGCGATTCACAGACACAGACGTGGCTCTGTTCGACACAGACGCTGCTAAAAATACAGACGCTATTCTGCCCTTCATAGACGCGCTTAGATTATCCAGACGTAGTTAAAACAGACACAGACGCGTTTCTGTAAAATCCATGCAATTTTTCCAATCTGTGAAGTTGTTTTGTTGTGACCAAATCCGACTGTTTGACTATTTTTCGTGACAAGAAGACACAATGTTGATGAGGACTCAATGTTTGCAAGTGTTTTAGACTCCAAAAGTGTGTTGTTTGATGTGAAATGTTTTGCATACACTTGAAGACACAAAAGACACAATGTTTTGTTGTTTGGTCTTGAATGTTTGAATGTTTAAAGTAAGACAAGCACAATTCTTATGGCTGGCCAGGACAATAGTTGTTGATCCCACATAGGATTTTACCCCTGAGGCTACGCTATTCAGAGCGGATACTTAGATGTTTGACCTCACTGGCTCCACCCTCGGTACTCACTTCTCGGGTCAGCCAAGCATCAATCCCCATGAAAACTCCCCATGGCGAACTTTGTATCTCTGCTAAGAACCGTATGTGTGTGGGCCGCTACCAGAGGTCCGACCTCCTGCCCCAACAACTAGAAGGATTTGGGCTTCTAAAACAAAAAGGTGCTAGTAAGGGCATCCGCTCGTGTGGCCATACATGTGGCACTTTCAGCTCTATAAATACAGAAGGCTCCTAGCCGGTAGGGGTTACGCCCTACAAATGATCAAATAAATTTGATCAAACGGGTTTATGGGGAGACATAGTGTCGGTATGAACTAATCAGCACACGTTATTCATAGTTTTTACCATGAATACATTTGATTATAGTGGTTTGGATGAGGTGGGTTTTCCTCGCTACCACTTGGGTCGTTCTTTTCTCACTAGTAGTCCTAATGACCACACGGGAAGACAGGCCCTCTAAAGATTAAACAAAAAAAGCCTATTGCTCAAGACACAAAAGACAATGATTCAATTTTAGTGCACCAATGGAAGTGTTTGCTAATCTATGAAAACAAGGCACACAACAAAATTTCAAAACCCTAGCCAAGGACCTACAACAAAATCTGTTAGTAGTTTGGGTTGTTTCAAATGATAACCCCTTCCTGCAAGCACACAAGTTAGGTAAATTTTAGAAAAACCCAAAAGACTTTGTGAAAAGGGGCCTTCAACAAAAATGTTTTTTTTGCTTCCAAAACAAGCTGCACAAACGTGGTTAGCTAGATCTGAAAGGGTTAGTCCAAAATATAAACCAGATCTGAAACCCTAAGCGCAAAATCCAAAAAATTGAATCAAAGCAAAATTGAAAATTTCAAAATAGTAAACACAGACGCTGTTATACCAGACACAGACACGTCTGTACGACACAGACGCGGTTCTGTGATTCACAGACGCGCTCATAACACACAGACGCCCTTCCAGGACGCAGACGCGATCAGATGCAACACAGATGCGTTTCGGATACACAGACGCGGTTCCAGAAACCTGCAAAATAAAAATTTGGCAAAAACACAGACGCGATTCTTGATTTCACAGACGCTTCTGAAACCCAGAGACGCGATCCGAATGCTCGCAGACGCGGAAATACCTAAAATGCCATCGAAAAATGTCCGATCTGCAACTTCAAAAATGCAAAATCTACAACAAAAATGTTAAATGCAAAGGGACAAAAGTCCCACCGGGCGTGCCAAAATGTATATGGTGAAAATGGATAACAATAACAACAATATTGAAAGGCTAAATGAATTCAACCACTAAACCCTAGCCTAACAATGAACAAAGATCCACCATAACATATGAAGATTACCTAAGACAATGCAAATAACTCAAAATCACAAAGATTATACCATCACATGTCCAATAGGGTTTTGATCTCCATTCTTCCTATCTCCATTGATCTTGCTTGATGTATATTTGCTCTCAGATTTTTGTATGCACAAGAGCTCAACAAAGAACGGAATGTGGTTGCAAGTAGGATCGTAATGTAGTCAAGTCCTCCAAATTGTCGATTAGGCTGAGTGATTAGGGTTTGACAATGAAGAAGGCATCTCCTTAAATAGAAGACACAATATGAAATGGAGGGATAAGATTGAGAGGTGTAAAAAGAGAGGTCGGCTAGGATTAGAGGGTAGGTATAAGAAATACCAAAATAATGAAAGAGGTAGGTAGTGTAGGAATTAAGAGATGAATGACATGTGTCATGTGTAGAAAAAGATAATGAATTAATTAAATAAATAAAGATTTATTTAATTAATAGAAGAAATAGGACAATTAAATAAATAAAATATTTATTTAATTTAGGAAAGGGTAATTTAAATAAATAAGTGTATTTATTTAAATGAGAAATAAGGCTAGAAGAGGATAAATCAATTAATTAAATAAATAAAGATTTATTTAATTAATAGAAGAATTAGGCTTAGATAATTAAATAAATAAAATATTTATTTAATTAGACATGACAATTTTAGGTGTCTACAAATAGTTACTACCATCAATTCTCGGTCTCCCCTTTCTAAAGATAACACCTCCAGTTGCCATCGTAGATCTCCTCAAGTGGTTAAGCTTCTTCCAAATGATCTAGCTCTAATACCAATTGTTGGCAACAACAAAGAGGGAAAACTGAGGGGGGGGGTGAATCACTTTTCACTAAATCTACAAACATAACCACAAAATATATCTGATAAATTGTACCAATAACAAAGATAAGAAAATTTATAGCACAACACACAACACCAAGATTTTGACGTGGAAAACCCGGTTAAGGGAAAAACCACGATGGGAACCTACACACAATAAGATGATACTCTACAGTAGTATGGAAAAATATTAAAATGGGGAATGCACATGCATTTAGGCACACTTCCTAGAGCTCATTGCTAAAAAATAATGACCCAGAAAGCTTCAACCCTTAGGGAAGTCTCACTGACTTACAACAAGATTCCGACTACAATCCGGAAGGAATGAACTGAAAGAATAGCATCTCCAAATGCCTGATGATGGTTTTTGTTAAGCTCAATTGTCTTCTCTCCAATACCAAACTCTTCTCAATCAAATTTTCAAAGTATGAATCACTTAATCATACATACACCATTCTTTGATAATGCATACACAACCTTGATACCTAATTTACATGACTTTATCACCTATTTATACAATTAATCAATCTTGACAACAAGGTTGACTAAACCCTCAACTCACAATTACAAAATTATATCACACGATACAAAGATCGACAACCAGACCAATGTAATGATTTACATGACATAACATGGACCTAATTCAAATATCCAAATATGCAACACCACTGAAAATCATGCCAAGATCAACCGCAACACACTACACCACCAGGAAAACTGCATAACATGAAGAACATCATTGATTCAACAAAATCACCAAGAATTCACACAACGATCAATGCAGATCATCAAAACAAATAGGACACATTTAGGAAACACCAACAAGCACATTAGAATCATCAACAATAGCTACACCAACACCACTTATCAAATCTTCATAGATCAACATCAAAAACTCAAGAACACTCAAACAACAACAACTATCATGAAGATAAGATAACTTGCAAAGCACCAAATAACGAACCATCTGAAATGAAGATACACAAGACCATTCCAAACAATATCTCAAAATATCAGCACAAGATCTAATCATACCATAATATACTGGAGGAAATACTAAACTCTGCAAAGCACTAATCAGATAAACAAACTGCAAAACTGGATCATCTGATATGATCAACTAAGCTTCTCGAATCACCAACACCAGTACAGATGAATATAATAATACAATAAATACTCCATACACCAAACCATAATCTCAATAAACTAATATGCAATCACCAAAGTAGGAATATGTTGACATCAATGACAACAACATATCCTAGCAGCAACAATGTCGAACATAGACTCACCTTCTATTTTTACTTCAGTCTTATCCTCTGATTTCCTCACCCAAATCTTCTTTATTTTCTCTCTTTCCTAGTTAATATAGATTTTCCTTGCCATGTCATTAGACTTAAATTGTGTTCTAATTCTGAAATGTTTTGCGATACGGCCTATCTTATTACAGTTATAACATACCGATCTTGTCTGAAATTTGCCATTATTCATGTTGTTATTTATGAACCTCTAGTTTTACCTACACTCAATAGCTCTATGTCGATACATATTGCAAGCATAGAATGCTTCATTGAAAGATTTATTATAACCCATGTTTCTATAGATTTTCATCATTATCCTACTTCTGGATTCAATAGCTCTATGTCCAAATTTATTGCAAGAGTAGTACCTCAAGTTACCTGATTGATTACTATATTGACTTTTGTATTCACTAGCTCTATGTCCAAATTTATTGCATGAAAAATAGTTTCATTAAAGGAATACCTGGATCTCCTATCATTTTTCCTATTGTTTTGTCTGATGTTCTTGTGATCTAAAATATAGTTAGTATCTTCAATATTCTCCTTTCCTTTGGAATTTTCTCCTCTTTCATAGTTGAGTCCATGCTTGTCATTATTTTTCTTCTAAACACTGAGCATAGCATCAAGCACTTCACTTCATCCTTTCAGCTTCAAGCTTCTATCAATTTGTTCATTTGCCTCAATTCCTTCCTTAGTTTATGCACTTACTTTTCAAGTTTAGAACATTCCTCTATTTTGCTATTCAGTTTTGTATCAAGATCGTCCATCACTTTCCTACCTTCATCGAGTAGTTTTCCTAAATAGGCAATTTTGTCTTCAACCTTTTTGCGCATGAATTTTGTCTCATCTAGATCAATCAAGGTAGATCTCAATTCCCCTTCCATGTCAACCACACCTTCAATTTACCAGTTATGACAACTCTTAGTATCCATATCAACAAGTGTTCAATTCACAAATCTACCCCAGTGATTAAGCTAATTCTTCAAGAACCAATGCTCTTCAATAGAAATTGTTGAACACTTATCAAAATGTTGAGAGGGGGGGGGAGGGGGGTGAATCAACATAAACAAAATATTGCCAATTTAACATGATTCTATCTTTGTTATTTATCCATATAAATTATCTTAAAAGTAAATAGAAGTAACCACAAAGACATCCACACAATAACATTGGATTTTTACATTGAAAGCCCAAACTAGGAAAAACCACGATGATTATCAAACTCACAAATATGTATATTCACTATTTACAACAAATGTGGCCACCAACCAAAAAGATTACTGCTCTGGACTTGCAGACTAAGGTGCATTGCCTTAGGTAAGATACAAAAGATGACTTACACAATTGACTTGACCACTTCTTCATGGCAAGATATAGATAACTGTTCAATACAATATACAGTATGATTTGAACTGTAAAAAGAGAATCTATACAATGCTAATAGTAGTTTCAGCTAAAGCACTCTCTAAGTCTCCAAATCTCTAATATGCTCCAAATCTATACCACCTTTGCTCTGTTTGCCTTTCTCATATCCTCACGCATACATTCATAAAATAGTTTTACCTTCTTATACCATCTAGATCAAAACACATATACTATGAAGTCGACTAGAGGGAGATGTAATATATATATATATATATATATATATATATATATATATATATTACCACCGGACCAAAAACACCCAGTTTCGTTAATGCAAAATGCACAAAAATGTGTATACTGTCAGTTCCAACCTTTGCAAGAGATTCATTCATTCCACATGCTATCACATATCCTAAAACGTGATTATCCATTTGTCATCCCTTGATTCAGACCAAAAAGTGATTACCATATACTCCAAAAAACTATCAAGATATATTTATTCAAACTTCTAGGCCATTTAAGATGAAACATGAATATCCAGAAGTTGACTATACAAAATTTTCTCACCAACCAAACTAGGAAGGAGTACCAGACAACCTCTAGTCAAGAGGGGTTAAAATCAATGACAAGCCAAAGAGGCATAGTGCAATAGATAAATTCAAGACGCATCTTTTTCCTAGACTATTGAGGACTAACTCTTAGGGGGGGTAAGTAGTGGATTGATGTTGACAAGGGGAGCATTTTTTGTAGATTCTAATGAAGACCCCTTACCCTTTTCCATTGATGTCAAAGGGCGAGAGATATTGGAGCACATAGTAGGTGTTTCCATCAATGACAAAGGGATGGATTGTTGCAATTGTGGTATTTTCAATAATGTCAACTAGAGACTATTGTAGATATGGAGCAATGTGTTGTGTTGCAGATATGGAGCAATGTATTATTGAATGTTCTTATTTGGATGTCCAAAGGGAAGATTGTTGATAGTGTGTTCAACCTATGTTTATATGATTCTAATATTCATAGTTGAATGAAAAATTTGTATTGAGTTGAAAGTTCATGGTGTGGATGTCAAAATTTTCCTCATTGATAGATTGTTGCAAAAGAGATAATTTGTGTATTTTGTGCTAGTATTGGTGTCTCTAGCTCTAGAGATTGTATTGTATTTCTCTACAATTAAAGATATGATCCTATAGTTTGGAAGTAAGACAAAGGAGGATGTTTAGTCTATATGCCTCTCATTTCAAGTCACGAAAGTCAATAGAGTTATTCCTCATGCATACAGAGTTAAGACAAGTGTTTGTCATTATCAACATGTGTTAGAGGAATGCTATGCACTTCTTTACATTTCACATTTGGCTCTTTTTTTTTAGATAACTTTCTCATATTATCTATATATTATTTCTATTCAAGTTTTAAGTATATAGGTGTACTGTAAATATGAACATAATTGCTAAATCTAAATTACATGTTTCCTGGTAGGCATGTGATATCTTAGTATCTATTTTTTTACACAAGATAAATGAAATATGTTAATGTGAGAGAATGGTACAAGAATGATTTTTAATGTCATATGATGTTTGCATAAGCTCTACATTGTACTTCTTGATATTTTTGAAACTATTTGGTGCATATAATGGATGTTTGGAAGGTTAAATGGTTTTTTGGCTGACTTGAGATGTTTGCACCAGTTCCTTGAGGTTTTTGAAAGAATAGTGATGTGTGGTAAGGTGCTTTGGGTCTTGTATATCTCTTTCCTTACCTACATTTACTTCGCTTCCACTGTAGAAATGTTTGGGACCGACCTCCTTGGGGGATGTACGTTTTAGGCCTACACATTTCATCCTAGGTGACTTGGACTATGTGCACCACTATTTTGATGTTCTTGCAAGCATGGAGAAATTTTATAAGTTTAATTAGGTCTTGGTTATCCTTTGGGTATGATTGTAGTTCTCTTTTCTCTGCAAATATTTTTGGGGGTGATGTCTTTGGTCAATGCATGTTTCATGTTCATATGATTCATCTTGGCCAACTTGGAGAGTTTTTTTATACTTATAGAAGATATAAATGAAAGATAAAATGATTGCAAAAATTTTTGGTTGATGTGTGAAGTACAGTGTGTGGCGAAGAAGACATTAATGTATATCGAAGGCAGTGAGCCAAAGGTAATCTTAGTTGAATAAGGCTGAAAGTGTGCTACAGGTACTGAGTTGAAGGAAACTAATGGTGCAGAAGTATTGTGGTTGAAAGTCATCTATTATTTATGCTAATCCGAGGTTGAATCCTCCTTCTATAAGTGTTGTGATCATTAGAGAGTAGTGCACTTCCTTTGGTTGAATCCATAAAATTGTTATTGAGGAAGTTGTATCTTTCTTGGGTTCTAGCCCTAAAAAAAGAAGTAAATCTATTTATATCATTGTGAGGCTAGATTCGGATAGTAGCTCCAAGCATCTTGCTCATCGTGGTTTTTCCCTTGTTGGGTTTTCCACATAAATCTAGTGTATTCATATGTAATGGTGTTGAATGTTTTGTTCTTTCTATTTTTCATTGTTGCTAATCTACTTTAAGAAGTATTTGATTTTTAAGTGGTGTTGAAGGGTTTGAGATTTGATTGAATATTGATTCACCCACTCCCCAATCTCAGTATTTTGGCCTGTCTAACAATTCCTCTCCAATTGAGTGGTCAATTTTTTGGATATTGGATCTTATTTTAATTAATCACATTCAAATTAAAACTTTACAAGAACTGATAATATAATTGTCTCATTCATAATTTGATATAATTACATAGACATGTTCCACTTTAGAAACTGAATGATATTATCTTTAACTAAAAAAATGATAATATCAATTAGTTATTTTTTGTATGATATTGATGATAAAAGATGATACATCTTAATGTCTAATTAATTACCACTTCTTCTAAATATTTATGATATATCTCTATGATATGTAGTGAGATGTTGAAAACACACTTTCTATTGAAATTCATTCAAGAGCCTTAACCAAATGAAAATAGATGTGTTATTAAATTAATATAAAATATATTTTATGCATAAAATAAGGAAAATGTATTCAAAGATAACTCTCAATAGGTGTGTTGGATGTTGTTGAGAAGGTTACTTGAATGATGTGTTGTCATTGATGTCAACATATTCTTCTGTGTATCCCAGTATTGCAGTCAGATTGGATGAGTTGGTTTGGCTAGTGTTGCAGATGAGATATTGCGGATTAATGGGTTTTGAGATACTTATCTCTAGTTAATTCAGCAGAATTTTTAGAGGTCCACATGATGATTAGATTGTGTTATGAGATTTGGTATTATGGTTGATATGCAGTTGTTCATGTTATTCGATGTTCTAGTTTGTGCTCTGAATTGCTCGATAATTGCAATATCTTGTTGTGCAGATTTGGTAGAGTGTTTGGGACATTCAAGTGTGTCCTCAATTTAGATGGTTCATGATTTGGAAGCCTACAAGTGAATCTTTCAGTTTGAGAGTTGGTTGAGTTGATGTTTTGGAGGTTTGATATAATGATGATGATGGTTCTAGTAAGTGGTGATGTTGTGGTTGTTTCTATGGTGATTCACATTGCTTATGGATGTTTCTAGATCATTTTCTATTATTGTAAAGCTCTAATGCCAATGGTTAATAAGATGAGGGGGGGGGGTGAATCATACAAACTTAATCTTTAATATATTCAACAGATTCAACCTCGGTAGCTTATACTTCAGAATATGTAGCCAAAACTATAACACATTCAAACTTATGAACAAATAACATCACAACACATATAACACCAGATTTAATGTGGAAACCCAAATAGGGAAAAACCACTATGGGATTTTGGACCCACTAAGAAATATACCCTTCTAGAGTATGCTCGGTTAAAAGCAAATCATGTTGAAGATTACAAACACATTGCTAGATGTGACCCGGTTAAGGGATTTCCCTCATACTTGTTAGAGTCTTGCACTTTGTTAGAAGTGACCTTGTCAAAGGATTTCAAACACTCATTTAGAATGTTACCTTGCTAGAGGGTTTACAAATAAGACTGTTAGGTCCACTTGGTTAAGAGATTTCCTGTCACTTACAAAACAAATAATAGTAATAAATTATATCTGCAACTTCACATCTGAAATGCTAAAGTAGATTCTATTTGCTCAAAACAATCTTGTCATAAGACTTATCTAGTCCCTTGTTGGGCTTGTTGGGCTTCTCAATCTATTCTTCAATCATATCTTCAAGATTCTTAGCTCGGTAAATATTCCTGTAGCATCACTGTGCATACATTTGCTCGCTTTCATTGTTTATCAACAATTCCTTATTTATAAACAATTTCTAACCGCTTAACCTCCTTGATCACATTTCCTATGATCAATATTAGCCATCAGATCATTAAACTGGACTAGGTTCAATGAATCCTTTGATCTGAAAACATTTTACCTGGCCTTGGAACTTGCATTCCTTCCTAGGAACTTGTGCTAGGTTATTGCAGTTCAATATGTGCTATAGATCTTCCTCTTGATTTTCCATTGCCGTAGATCCTTAACAAACTTCTTGCACGACATACCAGTCATTTATTCATCTCCAGCTCATCAGCATCCTTCATTAAATAATGCTTTTATCCATCCAATGTGATCTATTATAACTCGGTTGTTACTCGGTTAATACTGAACTTTGCTCGGTAGACATTCTTCCTTCTTTAACCGATATTGATAACCTTAGGGTTTACCGACTAGGTTCCTTTCTCGGTGACATAATACAATATTAAACTTATAATCAACATGTGTAGGATATCAAAGCAATCAAAACAACATGATCTCATCATTGTCTAACACGGTAATAGTTACCCATTGAATAACTTATTATTCCCCTTCATTATCACATTCTTTCTATGTCACTTACCGACCTCCTAATACTCATCAACACATACTTCTCAAGATATGGCAACATCATACTGAATCAGAAAATCAATTTCTTGACATTAATGACAAAACAATATTATTAAGACAATAATCATCCTTCTTCGATTATATCATTAATCTCCAACAACCTTCTCAATATCCTTATTGAAATACCAACAATCTCCTTTCTATTGTAATGCCAACAATCTCCCCCTTTGGCATTAATGGCAAAACCAACAATTAAATGGTAATACCAACTTGATTTATTCCAACTGATTCGGATTCAAATTGCTGTTAGAATTCTCCTGTTAATGTTGAGCTATTAAAATCTTCTCCTGACGTCTTCTCCATTTAGTCTTATCCCCCTGTCATTAGTCTTCTGTTATTTTCTCCATTTAGTCTATCTTCTCCATTTAGTCTTCTCCCCTTTTGACAACAATGCCAAAAGGAAAAACTAATTCATGATTTCTGTCATTGTGAAGTAATTTCCTTGCAGTTTTATTCACGGTCAGAGCATCTTGTCTTCAATCACTATTACCTGCACACCTTTAGAAAACCTCCTAAAGTGCGTAAATCATCATCAATCCACAAACAATATTCTATGGAGTCATCAAATTGATGCTTTCACCGAACTTGTCAGTGAGTAGAAGATAGGGGTAGGACCCCTAACTTGCTTCTAAGATACTCAAAAGTGTCCCTTGGTAGTGGCTTTGTGAAGATGTCTGCTATTTGTTCCTTTGAACTGATATATTCCATCACAACTTTCTTCTCTTGAACTTCTTCTCTGAGATAATGATACTTTATAGAGATATGTTTTGTCTTAGAGTGCATTATCGGATTCTTTGAAATGTTAATGGCACTAGTATTATCACAGAATATAGTTACTAGCTCAGTAACTTTCTCATTTATACCTTCCAACAGTTGCTTTATCCATGCTATATTTGTACAATTCAATGCTGCAATGACATATTCAGCTTCGGCTGTTGATTGTGAAATGCATCCTTGTTTCTTGCTAAGCAAACTTACTAGTCTATCTCCCAAGAAGAAAGCTCCACCACTTGTGCTTTTCCTGTCATCAATGTTTCCTGCCCAATCAGCATCAGTATAAACTTTTAAATCAAAATCATTCCTCTTTTCATATACTAAGCCATAATCTTCAGTGCCTCTCAAGTATCTAAAAATTCTCTTGATTGCTGTCATATGGGTTTTTTGGGGCTCTACAAAAAATCTTGCAACTATTCCTACTGCATGTGCTATATCTAGCTTGTTGTGAACAACATATTGCAAATTTCCAATCATAGATCGATAACGTGTCTCATCAATAGATACATATTCATCATTCTTTGATAGTTTACAGTTAGTAGTCATAGGAGTACTTACAGGTTTAGAATCCTCCATTCCAAATTTCTTCAAGATTTCCTTTATGTACTTGGATTGAGTAATGAAAATCTCATCTTTCATTTGCAGTATTTGTAAACCTATAAAATACTTTATCTCACCAATTAATAACATCTCAAATTCTTTGCACATTTCATTTCCAAAGTTCTTGCATAAGGAGTCATTACCACAAAAAATAATATCATCAACAAATATGGCTGAGATCAGTATTCCATTGTCCTCATCATTCTTCATGTACATATTGTTGTTTTCACTTGTTCTTATAAAACCAATCTTGATTAAGTAAGAGTGCAGTCACTCATACCATGCTCTAGGTGCTTGTTTTAGACCATATAAAGCTTTGTTTAATTTACATACCTGATCTTTACTCTTGTTTTCAACAAATCCTTCAGGCTGTTCAATATAAACTTCTTCTTCTAGTATACCATTCAAAAATGCAGATTTAACATCCATTTGATATACCTTGAAATTTTTGAAAGCAGCATATGCCAACAATGTTCTTACTCCCTCAAGTCTAGCCACAGGTGCAAAAGTCTCACCATAATCTATTCCTTCTTCTTGAGCATAACCTTTGCAAACTAGTCTTGCTTTGTTCCGAATGACCTCACCTTTTTCATTTATCTTGTTTCTGAAAATCCACTTTGTACCGATTACATTTTTGTCCTTCGGTCTTGGTACCAATGTCCATGTTTCATTCTTCTTGATTTGATCAATCTCTTATGTCATAGCATTTACCCAATCTCCATTGTTAAATGCCTCTTTTACTATTCTTAGTTCAAATTCAGATATCAGACACGTGTTCTGTCTCAGTTTGTTCCTTGTCATCACTGGATCATCCTTGTCTCCTATAATCTGACTTGATGCATGATTTCTTCTGACATATTTGGCCAATATAGGCTCGGTAGGCTCTGTATGATCTTCTTCATCACTCGGTAACTGGATATTATCTTCATTTTCTTCAGCAACTTTCTCGGTAGGACTTCTCAGTTGAACATAAACAAATTCTTCATAATTTTCTGGTTCTTTGGAATTTCCTTCATCATTTCTTTCTCCAAATTCATCAATTTTCACATTTGCACTTTCTACTATTTTGTTAGATGATTTGATCAGACATTTAAATGCTTTACTTCTAGAAGAATAACCAAGAAAAGTTCCTTCCTCACTTTTCTGATCAAACTTTTCATTTCTGTCATCTTTGTGAACATAACATCTACTTCCAAAGATTTTAAAATAACTTACATTAGGTTTCTTGTCATACTAGATTTCATATGGAGTCTTCATAGTTCCTTTCTTCAGTTGTACTCAGTTTAGGGTGTAAATTGCAGTGCTAATTGCTTCTCTCCAAAATGTTTGAGGTACCCTCTTTTCTATCATCAGGGTTCTGGCACAATCTACAATTGATCTATTTCTTCTCTCAGCTATCCCATTTTGTTGTGGAGTTCTCGGTGCAGATACTTGCCTTTTTATACCATGATCATTGTAGAATAAGTTAAATTCATCAGAAGTGAACTCTCCTCCTCTATTAGATCTAAGACATTTTAGCTATCTTCCTGTTTCATTTTCAACTCTTGCCTTATACTATTTAAACATTTGAAAAGCTTCTGATTTTTCTTTTAAAAACATAACTAACATCATCCTTGAGTAATTATCCACAAATAATATGAAATATTTATCACCATAATAACTTTGAACTTTCATGGGACCACAAAGATCAATGTGTACTAGATCTAAAATTTCTTTAGAAGTGTAGGAATTACTTGTAAAGCTTGATCTTGTCATCTTACCCATCTGGCATCCTTGACACATAGCATTCTTAGGTTTTTCCAGGCTCGGTAGACCTCTTACTCAGTGCTTCTTACTTATTTTGATCAGATTATCAAAATTTACATGACAAAACCTTTTATACCATAACCAGGTATCTTCTATTTTTGCATATAGACATTTCTTCTGAGTTGAGTCAAGATAAAATGTATTACCTTTTGTTTGTGTCCCGGTAGCAGCCAACTTTCCATGTTTGTCATGAACTTTGACACATCCCTTCTGGAATTCTATTCGGTATCTTGTATTGTTTAGTTGTGCTACACTCAACAAATTGTATTTCAAACCTTCAACCCAGTATACATCATCACATTTAGCATTGTCAAGAAGTGTTATAGATCCTTTACCTTTCACCAGACATGGTGCATCATTACCAAATCTTACATATCCTCCATCATAGTCTTCTAATTTAACAAACTTATGTTTATCACCTGTCATGTGATGTGAGCATCCATTGTCTATGATCCAAGAATCATTATTATTTATGTGAGATATTAGGGCTTTTTCTTCATACCTTTCTTCATTTGATCCATCTTTAATAGCCACATAAACAACTTCCTCTGTATCAGTTTCATCAGATTTATCATCATTGGATTCCTCATTAGCTACTAGGCATGTCTTTTTGTCTCTCCTTCTGAAGTCTCGGTGTCCTCTGTATTGGTTGTGTTTCTGCCTGTTATCTCGCTATTCTCTCTTTTCACTAGATTCTTTGTCAGGGCAGTTAGAAGCCATATGTCCTATTTTATCACAATTGAAACATTTTAAAGGTAGCTTTCCTTTATACTTACCTTTGCCTCTCAGTAACCTTCTAGCCAATAACGCTTCAAACTCTTCTTGCTTTATGATTTCCTCATACAGTTTGTGTACTTCTTCCATGTTTTTACGAAATCTCTCACTTGCTCCACTATGATTTCCTTCAAAATACTTATTCATTCTATCATTATAGTCATCAAATTCACCAATATGAAAAGAACTAAATTCAGATTCTACTTTATTTACCAAAGACCCACTGTTATCAAAATTACTTAACTCAAATGCATGTAGCTTAACGATAGTGGCATCCAAAGAGACTGGCATGTTTGGTACAGACCTTAATTCATTGATTGCAGAGACTCGAATGGTATAAGTAGGTAGAAGGGTTCTCAACAACTTACTTGTTACATCCTTTTCTTCAATAGTTCCTCCTGCTCCTTTAATTTGATTGACAATTTCTTTTAACCTTGTACTGTATTGGGTTATGTTCTCACCTTCATTCATTCTCATGGATTCAAGTTGTCCTCTTAGACTATCTAGTTTTTCTCTTTGAACATGTTCATCACCGCCATACACATATATGAGCTTGGTCCACATCGCTTTTGCATCATTACAACCTTCTAGATCATTAAACTCTGAATCGGTTAATGCTAATGTTATTTCAATCATAGCTTGAATATGTTCTTGCTTTGCCTTTATCTCTTCCATGGTCATCGGGTTGGTGCTAGGTGGTATGTAATCATTCTCCAAATAATATGTTGCATATTCTCCAATTCTTGATAAGTGCAGCTTCATCCTTTTCTGCCATGTGGAGAAACTTGACTTGTTCAGCTTTGGTGCATCCCTTTTATACATCTTCAGATCTTTACCTCAAGTACCTTTAAACTTTTCTTCCGGAGTCCACTGCTTTGATACCAATTGTAAAGCTTTGATGCCAATAGTTAATAAGATGAGAGGGGGGGGGTGAATCATACAAACTTAATCTTCAATATATTCAACAGATTCAACCTCGGTAGCTTATACTTCAGAATATGTAGCCAAAACTATGAAACATTCAAACTTATGAACAGATAACATCACAACACATATAACACCAGATTTAATGTGGAAACCCAAATAGGGAAAAACCACTGTGGGATTTTGGACCCACTAAGAAATATACCCTTCTAGAGTATCCTCGGTTAAAAGGAAATCTTGTTAAAGATTACAAACACATTGCTAGATGTGACCCAGTTAAGGGATTTCCCTCATACTTGTTAGAGTCTTGCACTTTGTTAGAAGTGACCTTGTCAAAGGATTTCAAACACTCATTTAGAATGTTACCTTGCTAGAGGGTTTACAAATAAGACTGTTAGGTCCACTCGGTTAAGAGATTTCATGTCACTTAGAAAACAAATAATAGTAATAAATTATATCTGCAACTTCACATCTGAAATGCTAAAGCAGATTCTATTTGCTCAAAACAATCTTGTCATAAGACTTATCTAGTCCCTTGTTGGGCTTGTTGGGCTTCTCAATCTGTTCTTCAATCAGATCTTCAAGCTTCTTAGCTCGGTAAACATTCTTGTACCATCATTGTGCATACATTTGTCTGCATTCATTGTTTATCAACAGTTCCTTATTTATAAATAATTTCTAACCACTTAATCTCCTTGATCACATTTCCCATGATCAATATTAGCCATCAGATCATTAAACTAGACTAGGTTCAATAAATCCTTTGATCTGAAAATGTTTTACCTCGCCTTGGAACTTGCATTCCTTCCTAGGAACTTGTGCTAGGTTATTTTGGTTCAATCTGTGCTGTAGATCTTCCTCTTGATTTTCCATTGCCATAGATCCTTAACAAACTTCTTGCATGACATACCAATCATTTATTCATCTCCAACTCATCAGCATCCTTCATTCAATAATGCTTTTATCCATCCAATGTGATCTATTATAACTTGGTTGTTACTCGGTTAATACTGAACTTCGCTCGGTAGACAATCTGCCTTCTTTAACTGATATCGATAACCTTAGGGTTTACCGACTAGGTTCCTTGCTCGGTGGCATAATACAATATTAAACTTAAAATCAACAACATGTGTAGGATATCAAAGCAATCAAAACAACATGATCTCATCATTGTCTAACTCGGTAATAGTTTCCCATTGAATAACTTATTATTCCCCTTCATTATCACATTCTTTCTATGTCACTTACCGACCTCCTAATACTCATCAACACATACTTCTCAAGATATGGCAACATCATACTGAATCAGAAAATTAATTTCTTGACATCAATGACAACATAATATTATTAAGACAGTAATCATCCTTCTTCAGTTATATCAATAATCTCCAACAACCTTCTCAATATCCTTATTGAAATATCAACAATCTCCTTTCTATTGTAATGCCAATAGTTGTGGTTGTTTCTGTGGTGATTCACATTGCTTATGGATGTTTCTAGATCATTTTCTGTCCATGTTGTTGGTCTGCATTGACCATTGTGCACGATTTTTATCATTTTCTTGATCCGGTGGTGTTCTTCATGTTATTCGACATTCATGGTGATTGTAGGGTGTTGCGAATGATCAAGGCATAATTCTTGTTGGTGTTGCATGTTCGAGGATTTTATTTTGGTCTAGACTATGTCCTAGCTGATATTGTTTTGGTCCACATGTATTGTTGTAGCATGTGAGGTTATTATTTTGTAATTTGTGTTAAGGGTTGACCTGACTTGGAAATATAGGTTGATGATTTGTATAAATATATGTAATAGTCATATTGCAAATGTGTCTACAAGTGATTTGCATGTGAGAACAATGTTTTGATCTTTCAGTAGCAGAGGAGAAGTGCGAAGAAGTGTGCAGAAGTATGGAAGAGAAGAGTTTGAGTATATGTGCTTAACCAGAACTGTAACCTAGCATGAGAAGATGCTATTTCATTAGTTCATTATCCTCCAGATGGAATCCAAACTTTTTTGTAAGGTAGTGATCCTTCCCTAGGGTTGTAGCCCTTCCTATTATTTGTTTTGAGCAGTGAGCTCTAAGCAGTGTGTCTGAATGTATGTGCATTCCCCATTGTAATATTACACTTACTCCTAACAGGGTGTTATCTCATTGTGGGTAGGTTCCCATTGTGGTTTTTCCATTTACCTGGTTTTCCACATAAAAAATATTGGTTTTATGTGTTATATTGATGTGGTGTTTATTTGTGCTTTTATTGTTTATTATCAGATCTGAATTTATGTTTGAGTTGTGTAGAGTTTGAGAGCAAACTGATTCATCCCCCCTCCCCCCCTCTCTTAGTTTGCTGCATTGTTGCCAACAAGGTGTCTACTATTGGTAGAGGCATTTTCAAAATTAATAATCTAAAAAATTATTAGTTTTGTTAATCTTATAATCATGTCTATGAGGAATATAGCGTGAAAAATTAGAATTATTAAGTGTAAATTTTATTTTGAATCCTAAGGGAATTAGGTGGTGCTTTCTTCTCCATAGTGAATAAGTTTGCTTCCGTTTTTTCTAAGCTTGTAGCCTTTGAAGTTGGTGAAATTTTGTCCAATGGTGAAAACCTATGTAGACCATCAAACAATTTCAAGGCTAAGTAGAATTATGTAAGAACCACCAATAAATATTGCTCAACAAAAACACACCTTTTCTATAAAAAAATGTCACCATTTGGATTGTATTGACTAATAATTATTATATTGAATGTGTGTAGTTTATCTCACTTCAAGTAATCAATAACTTCTGAAATAAATATTAATTCAACATAAAACAAGTGGTGCACATAGAAAATATCTAGTATATTATCTATGAAATTGGTGAAGTTCAATTTAGCCTCATTAAGGAATAAGGGCTAGGATTGATTTGAGAGATCAATGGAATAGGTTTATTTAGAGCATTGGATGCATGATAAGAATCCAAGTGGTACCTTGTGATTGGTGTACATAAGAAGTTTTATGATCAAAGTGATTTGGATTGTGATATCTTCTTGGAGAAATATGGAGGGTGGTGATCGGAAATTATTTTTTGGGAAATCTAAAATAGTCCTTTTTTGAAGTCTTATGAAGGACTAGGATTTTATAGATTGAATGCATGGAAAATATTTGACGAGAGGAATTTATGAATACTTGTAAAGTATGGGGCCCTATGTACATGAAAAAATTCTTTTTTTAAGATTCATATGAAATATTAAAAAAATTTGATTTATATGCAATATTAGAAAATCTTGAGATTATTTTTCTTGATTAATCATTGTTTGGATTGTGCAAATGATTAACTAGATTAAATAATAGATTTTAGTGAACTAATTATTTCAAGGGAAATAGAGGAATAATATAAATAGATTATATATATTTTTGGACTAAGAATCATGGAAATGATGAAATTAAATAAACAAATATTGAATTATTTTATTTTAAATTAGAAAATATAAAAATACTGATTAATTAAATAATTAACTTGATTATTTAACTAATGCTAGAGGAAGAGTTTTAGAATTATTAATTAGATACATAAAATCATTCAATTAATTTAGGGAGAAGATGATGAAAATGGTATTGGAAACAACAAAAATGTTGAGAGGAAATTTTAGATGTCTACATATAGATTTATGAAATCACTATAGGAAAAAACCAACCAACAAATAGATTTATATTGTGGCTCTGGCACTTGGTAGGTGGGGTTGCATTTTCTATGCATAGGACCTTCCCTAATCATGTTTCTAATGTAAAAGTGGTGAATTATTCCTATTATTTATATTGCATATAAGAGAGTGAAGGGTTCTATCTAGAGGAAAGGGTGTCTTCCTTGTGCTTTTAATACTCTTGTGGTGTCGTTAGGGCAAGATGTAATTGATTGTGAGAACTTTGCAAGTAAGGGTTTAATTTGTAAATTATTTTTACTAAGGTCTTCTAATCTCAAAGATTTGGTCTCCTTTGGTTGATTGTAAAATGGGGATTTAACCTTCTTGTAGAGGCTTTTTTGTGCTAAATAGTGGTGCTTGGATGTGGGATTCACATCCTCTTTCAAATCACCATTGGTCTTCCTCTTTCAACCCTTTAAAATAATACATTTAGGGTTAGATTGTCTTATCTTCCCTTATATTTTTGGTGTAGTTTAGTCTATGATGCTTTATTGGCAATAATATTGGTAGATTCCTAAAGGTAGGCTTGGTGTCCAATAAATTAAATCACACTTCCTTTTCTCACATTTTGGTTGTAGTTAATATTTCAAAATATTTGCCAAGTGAAGCTGTTCTATAGGTTAATAATAGGTATTCATCTCAATTAATTGATTATGAGGGAATTCCTTTTCATTTCTGAGATTGTTTTTCTACTAGGCATTGCCCTCTAATTGTTCTCTTGGTGTTCATAGGCAATCTTCCTCTACTTGGTAGAAGAGTTCTATTCTTGACTATCTCAAAATACATCTTGAAGATGTGTTGAGGGATGATTCAATTGTTGATGATGAGGATTTAGAGCATCACTCTTCTATTTCAGATACTTCCCCCTTTAGACATGGTGAGGTGCCTTCTATTTTTCCTTTGATTTCTAAAGATCCTATTAATATTTCTCCTCCTTGTTCTTCAAATGGTAGTGTGCAATTTGTTGAAATTAGGGTAATGACTCTTCTTGGATGGTTGTTCAAATGAGGAAGAAAGGTCATCTTAAGTTAGATCCTCTCTTACATGCTAAGCCTTTAGATAGAAAGTTATATAGAATTGTATCAAATGTTGGTTTGGCTTGAAGTTGCACCCTATTTTTTTCGTTTTTTCTATTATTTCTCTATTTTTAAATTTTTTTTAGCTCATTGTACAAGGTTATAGGTCCTTTCGAAACCTTGCATACTTGATAAAAAATATAATTTTCATAAAAGAGGTGTTTTATCAAAAGAACTACATGCCTCTTTTAGGAAAAAACTCCTTAAGAGCAATGCCTTATTACAAATAAAAGTTCAAGATGATGTTTTCTTTATTGGAAAATATAATTCCAAGATGGTTTTTATTTTCTTTATATATTATCCATCACAAGGAGTGGCTTACAAATCACAATGAATTTGGGATAAATCAACACAATATAATATTAACTATTAGCTTTACTAATTATTATTATAATACTTTCAATATTACATGGTTAAGACATGCCCCGATTTCTATTAATGTACCCATGTATTGGATATGATCACATTCTATCCCTTAGACATAATACTTGACATGATTACATCCCCTTGTTTAATTTTAAATTGCCTTTGGTTTGAGCCTTCATTTTGAGGTTAACAATCTAAAGCATGATTTTTACCTATTGGCACGAATGCCAAAATATTGAATTATATTTATAAGGCTTGTATTTATGGGAATTATCCTAGGCCATTAAACAACACATCAAGAGAGAGTTTCTTAAAGAAAAATACATTTGCTACTAACACTTTTTAGATCCAATACACTAGTTGTTGTGTTTGCATCAACACTACCTCCACTCAATCATACTTTGTTTTACCACTATTAGTTCAATTTCAACACTTAATTAATGCATATAGAATCCCTACATAAAGGGCCCCACAATGCCTCTAATCACCACCAAGTGTTTCCTTACATAATAAGTGAATAGACAAATAGATTTGTAGGATTCAAACATCTATTTTCTCATTACATAATCATGTAAATCTAGATGAAATTGCATCAGGTTGGTAGGATTCCTGCTACAATTATATTCTAGAATATTAGCTTCTCAAATTTTATTTGTCACAATCTTTTATCAATGATGCAATTCTAAATTTTAAATTGCAAATCTTTATCTAAACACCCATCAATCAAAATCTACCTTCGAGTACATAATTGTTCAATTTATCACATTGACGTTTCACCGCATACCCAATTTCCATCTCAATTAACATAATCCAATTATATTATCATATTACCCAGCTTTAATTTCATTTACCAAAGATATTTTACTAACAATCTTGGAGGGTCCCTTCAGTTCCCTTTCATATGAAAAAAGCTATAATTCCTTGAGAATGAAAGTGCATTTGGTGTAATAATTTGTTTGGAAGATTTGTTAGGTCTACCAAAATTGTAGGCATGAGAGTTATCTTGTCATCAATTATGAAGAGTTCGTACAAGGTACTAAAGACTATTCCCTTTCAATTTGTCGGCTTTTGTGGTAATGTCAACTTATAGAAAGTATTGAGGTTGCCCCCAAGTAATTTCGCATTTCTTCTCTTGGACCAACACGAACACTTTTTCTCAAGTAATTATCACCACAACTCCCCCTCTTGTTCAATAAATAATTCACCTCATAATTTTTCCATTGGAGGATTGAAATCCTAATGTTTTTTTAACCATATGATGGGCAAGATTGTTTGCCATGGCCAAAGTAATTAATAGTAATTAATTGCAATGCATGAATATCTCCCATGTCATTCATTAAATTACGGAAGTAGATGATCCAATGCCCATGCACCTTGTGACACGTGTCATATAAAAATAAAGAAAAGGTTTAAAATTGTGATATGCACCATGGAACTAAAGTCAAAATATAAGCGGATCAATTGTAAAGTTGATATTTTACTATCATACGGTCAATATCTTTGAGAATATATACATTGAACTATTTGCAAAAAGGAAATGATATTGATCCCTTGTTTACTATTATAGTCCTTTACTTTTTACACATGATTGCATTAAATGTACTTTTATTTCCTAAAGTTAAAGAGGGATGAAAGGATGATCATAGAATATAAAATAAGAAGTTAAAGTTGAAAGAGGTTAATTTGTTTTATTTAGATTAATGCTATTTTGTTTTATGTTGTTTTATGTTAAGAGGTGGTACCAAAAAGTGAATCATTTTTTTTGTAAATTTTGTTTTCATGTTAGTAGGATGATGTTAATGTATTTCTTGAACTGCACAGTAATTTATTATGTTTGTGCTTGCAATAATGGAATACTTTGAATGTGTTTGCAAGTATATAGTCTCAAGTTTGTATTTGCAATTTTGTTTTATCTTATATTATATTAAGAGGTGGTACACAAAATTGAATCATTTTTTTTGTCTTTTTGTTTTGATATTAGTAGGATGATGTTAATGTGTACTAGTATGCTTTCAATAATAGAGTTCTTTGAATGTGTTTCAATGTATATAGTCTCAAGTTTGTCTTTGCACTTCATGACTTAATTTCATTCTATCATATTTGGGGAATCATGCCATAGGTTATAAAAATTTATTTTAATTGTTATAATTGAAATGAAACTAGGGTGTTTGGCTCTCAAATGGATGAATGTGAAGTGGGTTAATAGATTAGAGATAGTTCACATGCCAAATGGCTACAAAAGGTTGATGGGATTATTTATTAAGGAAAGGGGATAAAGGAAAGGTTAAATGAGAAGGAAAATCGCTAAGAAGATTAGCCATAATATGTTACATTATTTTTCCCATTGTTTGGGAAAGAATTTTTGTAAATCCTTGAGGTTAAATAGTTTATGCGGTGAATATATAATGTCCCAAAATTTTGTCAAAGAAATTAATGGTAAAATATGAACAATATTGTTTGCTATGCAATTGTAACATAGATGTGCCACAACACACACCTACACATAAGAGATGACACAATACTACAATGAATCTCATTAAACACATAATTAATGCAAAAGAATGAATAACATAGTAGAATACTTAAACATTATCATATGAAAACCTTAACACGATGGTCATACATGAGGATAGAGTTTCCTCTACTTGCAGTGACTAGATGCTAGGCCATGACCTTCGTCTCTCGTAAATAGACCAATCAAGGTTGAGAATAACCATCTGTAATGTTGTAAATTGCACCCTATGCAATTTCATGCTATATAAGTGCCTTCGCTTTAAGCCGATTGGAGGTATCCTTTAAATTTTGTTGGCTTGCCTTGTCACCCTTGGTTTTGTTCTTTTTTGTTGTTGTTGATGATAGTATGACCCATGGACACCTACACGCTAGGAAGATGTCCATGTGCCGCTCTAGCATCTCACAAAAATGCAATTCGAAGGTGGTCATTGGAGCATTACACCTATGATTAGCAGAGGTTGTAATGCCTCTTGTAGTGTGCACCGACATTAGATTCGCTTTCGAGCTCCTTTCTAGCCTTCGTAGGCTTCATTTTGCAATCTCTAATCTCTAACACTTTAATCAATCTCTCAAGCATTCTCAGACTTCTCTAACAAATTTGATCAAGCTCTCTAGAAATTTACTCATTCTTCAAGACATCTTTTTGCTCTCTCGCATTCCAAAGATTTTTCTTGGTTCTCTTCATTACTTTGTGCTTGAGACTCCATCATCACCATTATTTTGTGTTTGAAGGAGATTTTTTGCTTCTTCTTATTTTTAGCAAGCTCTTCGCTTTTTAGGTGTATAAGGGGAGTTTCTTCCCTCTTGCTTTTATCATTTTATTTATCTTTTCAACATGTATATTATCTTGTTTACTTTGTATCTTGTTTATTAATTTATCCATTATCTATATTGGTTGTCCGTGGAGGTGAAAACACCAAAACATGGGTCTGACTATGATAGACCTCTAAAACACAACCCTAACGTTTTTGTCTCTCTGTTTTGTGTGTAGGTTGTTGAGAAGAGCTATCTTTGCTAGATGTTTCATCATGGGCCCATTTTAATCTTGTTCTTACTGTTATGCCCAAAATTTAGGGCAAAAACGGAATGATTTAAAAAAAAAAAAATACTAATTAATTAACAAAGTTCGCTAACCTGACATGCATTAACATGTTTGCCATATCTATATTCGAGCTAACTCTGATACTAAACTAAGTAACGAAATTAATTAAAATTTATTTGCGGAAAATTGAATGATTTAATTTATATTCTCATCAAACGTAGTCAATAGTTTAATTAAATCAAACTCATTAAAAATAGTAGATGAAGATAAATTTAATCTCCAATAAGACTATATAGTTTTAAATCCATTTTTAAATCAATAATTAAAATAATCGATTAAAGTGTCATTTAGTTTAGATAATTAATTTACACGGGCAATATTAATTACGGGTAGCTATTAATCGACTTTAGAAAGCTAATTAAAAATTATTTTTCTAGCATCCATTCTAACCTAAAAAATGAAAGGTGCTTAAATTAATCCCTTTTAAATCCAAACTTAAAAGTAAATACTCTAATTAGAATAACTAGGCAAAATTAAGTATTTTCCATACTAAACAAATTTTAAAATATAAGGTTAGGCTTTATTCTTTTAATTTTCCCCAGCTTCCTATTAAATATCATATATGGGTATTTAAATATTTGTATCTATAAAAATACTTACCCAAATATATATATATATATATATATATATATATATATATATATATATATATATATATATATATTAGCCTTCATAAAAGATTTCCCAACTTAATAGCAATTAAGCCCTTCAAACCCTAATTAGGGATTTTCAATTATAAAATGGCCCTAATCTAAATGAGTTACCATTTTATTTGATTTATTTATTACCCTAGCCCTACTGGGTTATATTTTTTTATCAAAACTTTGATGCAGGGTCGAAGCCCATCGAGCAGTGGCCATGGTAAATTTCGCAGGTTAAAGGGGGCGATGGGGGCGCCACTGTGTGTGCACATAGTGGCAGCGCGACACCACTGTGTGTCCACACAGTGGGAGCCGCAGCGGCCCACACCACTGTGTGTCCACACAGTGGGAGCCGCAGCGGCCCACACCACTGTGTGTCCACACAGTGGGAGCCGCAACAGCCCACACTGTGTGACCACACAGTGGAAGCCACAACCCACACTATGTGTTCACACAGTGGAAGCTGCGAGGCCGACCACTGTGTGTACACACAGTGGGGTCCGCAGCCATACAAAAAAACCCCTTTTTTTAAAAAAAAGTTATAAATATTTTTATTTTTATGTATTTTAAATATATATATATATATATATATATATATATATATATATATATATATATATATATATATATATATACAACGCATTTTATTTTATTTTTTTATTTTTATTTTTAAAACATAGTTATAATGATATACATGCAAACTGCCTTAATACTATATTTGTATGAATTTATAAATTTCATGAGGCATCCAATTAAAATAAATAGGCTCTAGTATTTTTATTTAGATGAAGAGGATATAGATGGGATAATGATTTTCAAAACTTCATTCTACTATATTGCTTTTATAAGAAACATAAATAATTAATTTATTTTTCGATATACAATATGCATGCAAATCTAACTTATGCCTTTTCTATTTAATTTTATTTTGAATGCCTAAGAATAAAATAAATTTCCTGCTAAACTATTCATCATAGCACATCGAATAAACTTTATTTTTGAACTTAGGGAATACTAATTTAGTAATACATTATTCTTTTTTTCAATAAATACATTTACTGATTCTGCAATTTCTACAGCAACTGACTAGATATTTTTATTAAAATCTAACAACAACTACAACTCATATTTTCTACAATTAAAATGAAGACAAATTCACAGATGAAAGAAAAGCACAAAATTAAATAAAACTGATTTTCATATTACATTGACTATTGCATGCAATTCAAAAGTAATTCTTTTCAAATAGAAATAGGAATATATCTAGCTTTTTACAATATGAAAGATATTTTGCAAAGTTTACAAGATGTTTCTTTATTTTAAAAAAATCACTAATCTCATGTCTATATTTCGAATTTACAATTAGCCTCTCATTCCCAAAGAATGAGGGTGTATTTCTCCTTTTAAAACTAATAAATACAAATGCAATTAGATTTTTGCAACAATAATCTTCTACAACTTTTCACTTGTCCTATTCTTTTCTCCCAACAATCCTACATAATAAATCACAAATATGACCATGGAGTGCTCACCTCCCAGCCTAGGCTAACTGGTAGCCACCCCCGAGCTCGGAGAACCAAGCCCTAGATGGGTAACAAACATGCAAACACATAGAAGACAGAAAACACACAAATTTCAAGCACACTCCCAACTTGGCTACACTACACCACACTTTGGTGATGACCTTTTCAAGGGTGGTACTGGACCAATACCCTAAGGAGAACTACAAGTATGGAAAACATGTAGCCACCTCATGGCACAACAAATACATCAAGAATTTCAACCCCTTATTCCTTATGCCCCCCCAAGGCATTCTAGCCTTATATCCCTCCTTATGACCCCCATTGCACAACCAGGCCATGCAGCAAGGGTCACACAAAAATCCCTTGTGATCGCTCTCAAAACGAGAGTCTTTCACTCGAGGGTTGTCACTGCTACCACCCACAAGATCCTCCTCTCTCCCAAGAGTAAGAGGTCTTGAAAAACTCCCAAAAACACATACAAAATATAATGCAAAATACCAAATGAAATTCCCAAAAAGGACATACAAGAAAACAGAGTTCTTACACCAACATACCTTCAAAACACATGCAAACAGAAGTCATTTAAAGAAGAATGTAACCAACCTTAATCTGCCCAAAGGTAGGATAGTATTTGAGGAAGAGCTGCCCAAATCCATAGATCTTCTTCTTCTACCCTTAGCCAAATTTTCTATTCAAATCTATTATATTCTTTTCAAAAATTCTCTTGTCTCCAAAAATGGAGAGTGGGTGATTACCCTCAAATTTTCAAATTCTTGCTTAAGAAGCTCATTCTCTCAGTTCTCACAAGTTTCTAAAAGATAAAGAGGAAGGTAAGACAGAATGGGAAAAAAAACTCTCATTCGAATAGGAAAGTTTACAACTAGGTTCAAACTTCTAATTTCAATTTTCGCACAACTCAGAAAAGCCAAATTTTAGAGTGTCTAAAAGGTCACTTAGGAGTAGAAACTTGCCTAAAATTACCCATAACCCTTAGGTATACCTTATGGGTTTTAGGAAACCCTATTAAACTACCCCTAGGTGTTCATTTAACCCATTTTAAACCCCTCTGAAGTTTATTTTCGGGTCAAACATATGTTGACCTCTCCAAGGATTCTTTTCCCAAGGTATTTATGACATCATGTTACATTAATTGAAAAAGCTAAAGTTGACCACTTTCCCACCAAGAGACAAAAATAGAACATTTAAACTTAAATCCACACATGTGTCAAGTGACACAAATAAAACACTTTTACAATTTAAAACATGAAATCGTCTCTTGTGGATTTTACACAATAAATTTAAATAACACTTAACACACATGCAACATATACTGTTACGAATAAAATACAACACAAACGGGGTGTTGTCTCTCCAAATAGACAACCCTTGGCTTACAAACATACATAAGTCTAGGTTTGGTTCTCCGTAAATTTCAATAGTCACATGGATAACTTCCTGCGCATCTCAATTTACACATTAGTACTTTCAAATATCCACATATAATATAATTCAAAGGAATAATAATACACATCATCACTTGCATACAATTTACATCTAAACAAATTAAATACATCTTTTATCCAAGCAATTTCACATAAGCAATTCATCCTAATTCTCATAAACTTAAACATACATCAAATTTCTATTATCACAGTAAAGTCCTGCAAATTCAATAATGACATCTATCATCACAATATCATCTTATCTAACAATCATGTAGTGTTCTCTCTCATAAAGCATATAAGTAAATCATCAAAACATAGCAATGTTATCCAAATCCTGAAATCATATAAGTTCTAAGTTTCAAAATGCATCAAAATAAAGTATCCATAATAGTCTAAATATAAAATCCATTGAAATGTCAGACTAAGTCGAGGTGAGGCCTCACACTTACTTTCCCTTGTCTTTTCACTTCTCATTTACAATTAGTTTAATTTCTATTACGTATTTACAACACTCAAAGCACATTAAAAACATATCTAGTCACTTTGTATTTTCTGGTATGGAACTCAATACTCTGCTCATACGGGACACCAACATGTCATGTTGTTCCCCATGACTCGCATGTGCATCCTTGAGTAGATAGTTAGTCAAGGTCACCAGAAGATCTTTGTGACATACCCTTTTAGATTCTATGATCCAAACATTGTGATCTACTGGCACATGATAACTATCATGCTTTGTGATTATCCAAAATGGAGAGGTAGATTGAGTGTCCCTAAGAGGTTACCAAATGCCTTTCAAAGTGGTTTTATTTTCCCCCCTCTACATTTTGGTGAACCTAACATGAAGGCTTATCTTTTATTTATTCAATTTTCTTCAAAAGACTTTAACAATTTCTGAGACAAACATTTCATTACTTGTGTCAAGTTCCTTTCTTGTATGCTTTTGGAGTTTTCAAAATGTTGTAGTTTTTTTATGAGCTTTATAACCTAGACCACCTTTGGGTTTGTTGTGAGGATAACTTATAGACCAAGTATCCCAACTCATTCATCAAAATTCATTCCTACATAATTAGACCATGCATCAAGTGGTCACCCATATGTTCGCATGGTCACTATCACTCTGATATTTCCCCCTAGCTAGAGGCTATATAATAATGACACAACCTTTACACCTTTTTATGTTCCTTATACTGGGGAGCCTACTCCTTTATACATCTCAACTAAGATAATTAGTCACATTATCATAGGTGTGATGGTTGATCCCATGTATTGGGTTGATGTTATCATGGAGGAGGTTCTATTCATTAATGGTTTACATAGAGTGAGATATGACACGTGGCATGCCTTTGTTCATGTAGTGTCATAAATTGTATCCATTCAATTTTGTCCTCACTTAGACTTCACCTTGGTGCTTCAGATTTTGATTCCTGATGCCTGTTCCAATACTGCTCACACCATCCATAGACTTCCATTTTCATCTTCTTCTCTACCTTCCCTCCAAGCCCGAGTCCCGATTGTTAGGACTAGGCACTAGGCACTCCAGTCCTCTCAATTAGGGCCCATTTTCGGTCCCCATAATAGTCATCTCAAATGAGTGGTAAATTTGATCCCATGTTGGCCTACTCTAGAAATTCAATTAATTTTTAGGCAGTCATCTATAAAAGGAGGTCTACCCCTCTCATTTGAAACCTAATCTAATTACTTCTATGATCTCAATTACACTATAGGAAATTCAAGTGAGTAAACAATCAATCATTCATCAAACATTGGAGAAGAAGTGAAGTCAAGTTTTTATATTCAATATGGCATCCATGATCAACTTTCTTTAAAGACATTCTACATGAAACCCTAAAATCCTTGAATGAAGATCAAACAAAACTTCTTCGAGGTATACATTGTCCATTACAAGCATTTTGTTTCAATTCTATCCTTTCCCTCAAAAGTAAATCATCTTGTCGTGATTTCCATTTCAATTTCAAGGTCAATTCCAAACCAAGGTGTAACCTAAGGCAAACCCTTATCAACAACATATTTCCCTCTCTTTGTGTGTGTATGAAATAGGTTCAGGAGTTGTACTCAAGGATTCTGATAAAGTTGATGGCAACAAACATGTCCAGGTTTTGATGAAGCGAAATTCAAAGGACTAAGGTGAATCTATACCACCTAGTCCCAAAAAATTCGGCTAAACTTCTAGGAACATGTTCTTAACATATTATTTGTCCAAATCCCAGTTTGTGGCTCCATGGGATATCTGTTGTAGTCTAATTTTGACAAGTTGCTTCAATTATTCATTGTTTTGTCCTAATTTCACAATTACCTTCCATTTTCAACTAAGAAAGAGGGTAACAAACAAATAACTAGTGAATCTAATCAAAATTTCAACCATTTCCATATTTGGATTGTGGCTAGATCTATTAGGTTCACCTCTCTTTCAATTTTTGGCTAATTTGGATTGTAAGTGGTTTGATTATCTTAATGGAAACCCTAATTCTAAATTACATCCTATACATTCTGGTGAACCCAACTTCTTGCATGCTTGTTTATGATTTTTTGTCCCGGATTTGATTTGTATCCACTTTAACATTAATTTTTACACTCATAAATCTTATTTACAATTGAATTACATAAATTTAGAGGTTAATTTCAAAAAAACCCTTATTTATTATTCTAAAATTGACTTGTGGGTTGCATACTTTTTCAATTATGTTTTCAGATTTGATTATTATGACATGTTATGTTTAGATTTGGAGGCATCTAATATTCAATATCATAATTTACATTGCTTAATTTATTAGTTAATCAATCATTTTTATAAAGAATTGCAATTCTTAATCATAGTTTTCAATATTTGCATACAATTTTACCTCCTTTGTGCATGAGTTTTGTTACCATTAGTCCTACATACAATATTGTAGTGAGAAGAAGTTGTAGACTTAAGGCTTCCCAAGGTTTAAACACTAATGATATGGAGCCTCAATTAGATAACTTAATCCATGTGAATGTTGATTATTCCTCTTACCCAACAACTGACATCACTTATCACCATTCTCCTCACACTTCTCATGATGTGGATGAATCACTAACTAGGGTTACTATTGACCAATTGGATAACATTGATAATGAATTTGAAAATATTCAACAATGGATGAGTCAAAAATACCTGGAATGTGAGGCAATCCCCTTGATCGAAGGATTATTTTAAGAATGGTGCAAAATGATAAGATAGGTGTGGATTTTTTGCATGGCCTTTCTCATATTGTTGACACTAATATTATGCAAACCAAAAGTTGTGTTGATGTCCTTGGTTACTCTCAACCAACTAACCAAGTTAACCATTCCATTCCTATGCCTAAATCCTTGCCTAGTGCACCTACATTTACATCTTATATCATGAATAGTTCCACACAAAATGTTAATCCTACATATTTTAGTCATGAGGACATTTCTATTAATTAATATTCTTACATACCTCCTTCCACAAGCCTTTCATTTATTTCACAATCATCTCCCATACTAACATACCATAATGTTCCCCCTCCATATTCTCAACCTCCACCTTCATACAAGAATGTTACTCCTCTATCACAATCCAACATGTCCAATTTCAATCCATCAACCAAAGCAACCATCAATAACCTAGCTCAAAATGTTACATCCTTAGAACATCAATTGGATTCCATAACTCAACCAAAGTTCAATGTTCCCACATTTGATGTAGCGATCCCACTATCTGATGATATTATCTATGTGGTTCCTCTTAAGAATATGAAAATTAGTCAATTAGAGCTCTACAATGTAAAAGGTGACCCATTGACTCATGTTAAGACATTTCAAACTTTGTTTAGTGATTTTTCTCATGACCAAAGAACTATGGCTAAATTGTTTACTAGAACCTTTAGAGGTAAAGCCTTGCAATGGTATTGTTTTTTGTTTCCATGTTTTATTACCTCCTTTCAACAATTGGATAATGTTTTTATTCAACAATCTCAAACTAACATTAGTCCTAAGATTACTTTGACTGATTTGATTCATTTTAAACAAAGAGTTAAAGAAAAAGTGATTGATTTTATTGTTAGATATAAATATTTGCATCATCAAATTTCTTATCAAGTGCTTGATCATGATGTTAAAATAATTTTTATTGCTAATTTTAAAAAAATACATTAGAGATAGGGGTCTAATTTTTTAGTTTACTTCTTTTACACAATTGTACACAATTCTTCATAATTGTCAGCTTCAAGTGAGTCAATTTGAATCATCCTCTTCAATGGATCTGAATGATAAGAATGAGAGTGTTCAACAATCATTTATAAAGTTTAAACCCAATAAAGGTTCATCAAAATCAATGACAACATCAAAACATGAGTGGTAACTACAAGATCAAGTGCGGCCCCTTTACCCAAATACTTTAGAAAATAATTAAGTCCTCTTTCTAAGTCTTTGCATAGTAGAATGTTGAGGTTAATGAATTCCAATGTGTTGCAACTTCCTCGCATCAAGAAAATTGACAATTCTAAACCATTGGAACCTTACCATGATCCTAATTTTTTTTATCAATATCACTGTCAACCTATTCATGATATTGAGAAGTGTTACAATTTGAGGAATAAGATCCAAGAATTTATTGATAGCAATATTGTATCTATAGCTAGTGTTAATAAAAAAAGAAATAAATCCATAGCTCCTCCTAATCAAAATCTCCAAATCTTTACCAATCTGTTTCTTTCTCATTCTACCAATGTTGTTGAGTTTGAGTCTCTTGCTTTTCTCCTTATGAACTTTGCATAGAATCTAATAATGTTGTGAAACTTGTTGGCAAACCTACACCTCCAAAAGATATGAATTACTTTTGATCATAGTGAAACCATTGTTGCGGCCTATTATATATCACTGTAAAGATCAAAGACAAACTATCACAAGGGGTGCTCATTGATCTAATGAGTGTGGTGAATGTGATTACTAAAAAACAACTTTATATTTCACAATTGAATCGAGTAACATATGATAAATTTTATGTTATGGTTAAGGTGTATGATAATTTATCATGTCCTACTATTGGTTCTATTACTCTTCCCATTGAGGTTGGTACTAAGTGCTTAGATGTCACCTTTTCTATTATTCCTACATTGGATCAATTTCATGTGAAACTGGGACATCCTTGGCTCTCTTCCATGAAATATATTCCTTCTATGATTCATAAATATTTTAAATTCCCTTATAATGACACTATTATAACAATTAATTGTTGGCATTAAGTTGACATTAATGTCAACATGTTCAGATGCAAGTTGATATGGTTAAGTATGCAAGGGGAGATGAGTTGGTTCAGGTTTGGGAGTTTATTTGGTTCAGCATGCAAGGGGAGATGTGTTAGTTCAAGTTTGGCATTATTGCTGGGAGCTTGTTCATGTTGATCTCACATTGTGATGGTTGCAACTTTTTGTATGTCTGAGTTTATTGCTGCGAGATTTCATTTCGACAACATATCTTAACTGTGTTGGAGATCAATGGAGTCTTGTCAATGTTTTGTACCTTAGTAATAATGCATTTCGGTGTAGGTTTGTCTTTCGGTAAGACCTTTTTCAGTCTTGGTCGAGCCACAGTGTCTCTCTAATATTCCAATATTGTTGAATCATTTTGATGTGAGATCTTGCATGTCTCTGCGACATCCTTGTTGTTCAGTGTGACTTCGTCATTCGATGAGACATGTTTTGGGTTGAGTAGATCCTCAAGGTTATACTGACATCCTCGTTTCAGTGAGACTGTAGATATGTCTTGTCAACTTGCAGTTCATTATGATTTTCCCTTTTGGAAAGACTACTTTTGGACTTTTCAGATTTCCTATGTCATTACCGATACCCCATTTTGGTGTGACATTCGACCAGTCTTGTTAATATGGTTTCTTGTTCAATGTGACTCTGAGTTTTGGTGAGACCATTGTCAACCTTTGCAGTCACACAGTGTTATGCCAACATCCCTATTTTGGAGAGACCTTTGATGTATCTCACCGACATGTTCATTTTTTTATGAGACTTTTCTTTTTGACAAAGCTTTTTTTTGCTTCCTAGCGGCTTTTGGTGTTATGCTGACATAATCCTTTTCACTATGATGTATTTGGTGTCTTGCCAATGATATATGTTTTTCAATATGACATTTCTTTATCGATCAATTGCTCTCTGATGGAAGTGTAGCCACTAGTTTTTGTTGTTCCATGTTTCCTGAGGTACCCAATAGCCCGACTCTACAAATCGAAGCAGTCAACAGTCAAAGGATTGCCATGATCCTTTTTTCTAGGAGGCATAAGGTGTCTTGCCAATAATGATTATTTTTCTATATGACCTTGTGTTTCAAAAAAATTATTTGTGCTTCATGGCAATCATTGGTGTTGTAGCGATATGTTTCTTTTCGATGTGACATGAAATGTTGATAGTTTTGATACTTAATATAAGTACAGATCCAATAGCCAACAAGATGAGAGGGGGGGGGGTGAATCATACAAACTTATTCTTCCATAAAAATATCAGATTCAACCTCAATAACATATATTTCAGTAATATAACCAAAACTGTTAAACATGCAAACTCAAAAGCATATGAACATCATAAACCTCATAACACTAGATTTAACGTGGAAACCCAAATAGGGAAAAACCATTGTGGGATTTTGGACCCACTAAGAAATATACTCTTCTAGAGTATGCTCGTTAAAAGAAAATCCTATTAAAGATTACAAACACATTGCTAGATGTGACCCGGTTAAGGGATTTGCCTCAGATCTGTTAGGATCTTCACCTTGTTAGAAGTGACCTTGTTAAAGGATTTCAAACACTCAATCAGAATGTCACCTTGCTAGACGGTTTTACAAATAAGACTGTTAAGTCCACTCGGTTAAGAGATTTTTTGTCACTTTCACAAAATAATAATAATAAAATCTATCTGCAACTTCACATCTAAAATGCTAAAGCAGATTCTTATTTGCTCAATACAATCTAGACATAGAACTAATCTTGTCTATCTACTGGGCTTCTATACTCTGTTATTCAAACAGGTCTTCAAGCTTCTGTGCTCGGTAATCACTATGTAGCATCCATGTGCATACACTTGCTTGCATACATTGTTTATCATTAGTCTCCTATTTATAAACAATTAGGTAACTGCTTAATCTCCTTGATCACATTTCCCATAATCAATCATAGCCATTAGATCTTCAATCTTGTCCAGGTTCAATGCATCTTTCGATCTGAAAATGTTTTACCTTGCCTTGGAACTTTCATATTAGTCTTGGAACTTGTCCCAGGGTATTGCGGTTCAATCTGAGCTGTAGATCTTCATGCCGACTTTTCATTGCCTTAGATTCGTTAACAAACTTCATTCACGGCTCACCAATCATTGATTAGTTCTAGCTCATCAGCTTCCTTCATTAAATAACGCATGTAAACATTTAATGCATTCTGTTATAGCTCGGTTACAACTCGATAACAACTCAGTGAATACTAAACTTCACTCGGTAGACATTTCGCCTTCATTAACCGATAGTGATAACCTTAGGGTTTACCGACTAGGTTCCTTAGGGTTTACCGCCTAGGTTCTTTGCTTGATAACATAGTATAGTATTAACCTTTACATTTTACAACATATGTATGATGTTAAAACAATATAAACATCATGATCTCATCATTGTCTGACTCGGTACTAGTTGCCCATTGAATACCTTATTCATCCCCTTATTCATCATATTCTTTCCTATGTCTTTTACCGACATCTTTATAATCTTCATATCATACTTCTCAAGATATGGCAACATCATACTAATTTAGAAAATCAATTTCTTGAAATCACTGACAAAATAATAATATCAAGACAGTAAACATCTTTAATCAGTTATATCCATAATCATCAACAACCTTCTCAATATCCTTATGAAATGCCAACAATCTTTCATTGTCTGTAATAATGCAATATTGCCAACAGACGTGTCTTGTCGATATAGTTACTTTTACCATGTGATTTTGTAATTTTGGTGAGACCTATTTTGGACTATGTAGATCCCCTGGGTAATGCAAATATTCCTATTTTGATGTAACATTTGATGTATCTCATCGACATGGAAATTCGGTAGGACTTTTCCTTTCGGCAAAACCCAAATTTCTTATTGTTGGTTGTTTAGAACTATAGTGATATGATTTCTTTTTCATTGGGACCTTGAGAAATTTTGGTGAGCTATAGGTGGGGTAGTTCAATCGATAAGGTTCTTTCTTCGTTGTGACATTTAATGTGTCTTGCCAATGATATTTATTTTTTGGTGTGACTTATCCTTTTGACATAACATAATTTACTTGTCTTCTCTTTGGGATTATAGAAACATGGTTTTATTTCACTATGATGCATGTTGAGTCTTGGCGAAGTACCTCTAACATCAAGGAGAGATGAAATGATATGTTTTCCTCCTTACCAGAGAATGTCGATACATAAGTGGTCCACATGGAGAGATGACTAAGGTTGACCCAATGCATAGAAGGAGATGATGAGGACATGGAGTATATAGGATGAAACAATTTCCATCTGGATGAAAGGAGAGGTACTGCTAAAAGAGAATGGTTACTTGGACACACCAAATGTGGTAGTTTACAGTTCAATCTGAACTGATGACATGAATAGATTAGAGAAGGCTAGGTTTTGTTAGACAGTTCAAATAACCAAAAGACAACTTAGAGGGGGGGAGGGTTGAATCAGTTGTCAAAAATTACCAGAACATTTAGCAATTAAAAATTTAATACCGGAACCCAAAACATTAATACCAGAATGCTTAAACCAAATACCAGAATAACAGTTAAACCAATTAAGCATAAACAATAATCATAGAATAAATACCATCCACATGACACCAATATTTATACGTGGAAAGACCGGTAAAGGAAAAAACCATGGTGGGAAGCCTACCTATAGTCAGATAACACTTTTGTAGTAAGTATGTGAATTACAATTGAGGGGCCTGCAATTGCAGGAAGGCCAATAGCCTAGAGCGCACTGGTCATCACAAAAGGAGCCTCACTGACTACATAGAAATCCAGACTACTATTTGGAGAAGTGTTTGAACTATAAAGATAGCATCTCCTATGCTTGAGTATAGTTCTGGTTAATCTCTATACCAGAGGACTAAATTCTCTTACATAAACCCAACTCGATCTCCAATGATCAACCAAATCCTCTACTTGAATGATATTACATTATTCACATATTACATTTCCATATCCCTGACCATGATGATCTACATTGAGATATTACATCATATATATACAAACCCTCGACCATGAATAATCAGGTCAACCACCAGACAATAAACCAATTACATAATTACAAAACATGTCAACCTTAGACCAAACAAATAATAGCCAACACATAAGACATCCTAGAAACACATCGAGAGGTCTTATCCACACGTTACATTAAGCCGGTCCATAACCTAGATGAACTGGGACCCAATATAGGTCCAAATGCTAAAGAAATGATCCCCATCTGCCAAGTCTCAAACATGAACACCAACAACATCCAGAAAATCTACCAGAAGCTGCACCAACACCACTTATGCAATTCATCAAAGATCTTCATCAAAAGCTCTACCGGTGAAACCCTCGTCAGAACCAGAAGTCAAGCTTCCAAGAAAACATGATAGCATCCGATCACTAGACCAAAACCAAATGACTGAATATGATAATGAGTATCATGAATAAGACAATTCCATAACCAAATCATACTAGAGCCTACCGGATTATGTCGGATCCAAACCAACCAGAAACTGCTCAACCTATCGGGACTAGAAGGGTGTCGATAAAGCATCCAAATAGTTAGTGTTGGCATCAATGATGAAAAATCAATGCAACACATAATCAATTCCTTCAAATGGCCAATAATCTCCCCCTTTGGTATTGATGGCAACCGTAGATGTGAAAAACATCTAACTACCAAGAAATGCCAAACAAGCCAGCCAACAATCTCCCACATAAAGATATAGCAATGAAGTTCTGAAATAAAGACCAAACTCCCCCTATGAATGATATCTCTATAAAGATTTGAATTATACATATATCTCTCCCCCTGATGTATACAACCAACTCCTTAAGTTTCTTTTTCACATCAATATCTCTCCCCTTTTGACATCAATGCTAGAAATCTGACAAAAAAATATCAAAGCAAAAACATAAACCACTGAATCATAAAGCTGACTACTCCCCCTAAGCAATAGCATCCCCACATCAGTGCCGGAATGAAAAATATCTCTGATAATGCATACCAGACTGATGCCAAGTCGCATCAATGAAGTCTCTACCAGAGGGGCAGAAACCCCTAATCTATCTCTCAAGTACTCAAATGATTCTTTAGGTAAAAGTTTAGTGAAAATATATGCAATCTTCTCTTTAGTGTTCACATAAACCAATCTGACTTCATTTGCTTCCACCTTTTCCTTCAAAAAGTTATACTTGATAGATATGTGCTTTGTCTTAGAATGAAATACCAAATTCTTTGATATATCAATAGCAGTGTTATCACAATGAATAACTACCAGTGCATCACAATCCACCTTTATATCCTTCAACATTTACTTCATCCATAAAACTTGTGTACAACTAGTAGCAGCAACAACATACTCAACTTAAATAGTAGATAAAGAAGTGCATGATTGTTTCTTGCTGATCAATGAAACCAACTTCTTTCCAAGAAAGAAAGCTCCACCGGAAGTACTTTTTCGGTCATCAACATCTCCAGCCCAATCAACATTTGTATATGCACATAATGTAAATTCATCATCCTTAGGGTACCACAAACCATATTTTGATGTACCTTGCAAGTATCTAAAAATCATTTTCACCCCTCTCATGATTTTCTCTAGGATCACTCTGAAATATTGATACAATATAAATGATATTCATTATGCCAGGCCTAGTCTAAGTCAAATAAAAAAGACCTCCAATCATAGATTTGTATCTAGTAGGATTTATCGGCGCAAAAACATCTTTTCTTGTCAATTTCTCACTTGTAACCATAGGAGTACTTACCGGTTTAGAATCTCCCATACCAAATTTCTTCAACAATTCCCTAGCATACTTAGTTTAACAGATGAAAATACCTTTGTCAGTTTGAGTAATCTACAAACCTAAGAAAAATTCCATTTCTCCAATCATAAACATTTCAAATTCATTCTTCATATTGTTAGCAAATTCCTTACACAACTTGTCTTCACCTCCAAAAAAATGTCATCAACAAATACTTCAATAATCAATATATCATCATCTGTGATCTTATAATATAAATTATTGTTAGCATTACCCTTAGTAAAACCAAGCTTCAGAATATATTTATCCAACCCTGCATACCAAGCTCTAGGTGCTTGATTCAATCCATATAAAGCTTTCCATAACCTACAAACCATGTTTGTATCATCTGATAGTGAAAAACCATCAGGTTGCTCAATATAAACTTCCTCATCAAGATCCTTATTAAAAAATGCACACTTAACATCCATTTGATAAACCTTGTAGTTTCTATGGGCAGTATATGCAAGAAATAATTGTACAACTTCAATCCTAGCTACAGGTGTAAAATTCTCTTTGTAGACACCTAAAAATGGTCAACGCTTGCGGAGTCATACTTTAACATTTGGGCATTGCCTTATTTTAGGGTTTTTGCGTCGCATTAACATTTCTCCTACAATTTGCACTTGGTCTTTATCATTTGCGAGCATTGAGTCCTTCTTCTACATTCATCATTTTTCTCACTCTCAAATTTGGTCTTGTCGACAATAATCTTCAGTCATGATTTTGGTCGATCTTATCCTGTCGCACTAATGTGCATGCTCATTTGTCATCATTTTGGACATCGTCAATCCTAATTAGGGTTTTGTCTTCTTATCAATCTTGTCATCATGCGATTGATTTGTCATCGATCGTTGTCATTTTCAATCTTATTATCTTGTGATTGATTTGTCATCGATTCTTGTCCTTTGATCAATTTGTCATCAATCTTGTCGTCTTGTGATCGATTTGTCATCGATCGTTGACATTTTCAATCTTGTCATTTTGCAATCTATTTGGTCATCAATCCTTGTTCTTGTCAATTTTGTCATTTTGTGATCGATTTGTCATCGATCATCATCTTTCTCAATCATGTCAATTTGGATCAATTAGTCATTGTTCCCCATCAATTGGCGCATTTATCAATCAAATCACTTATTAGCATTGGTCATTTATCAAGTCAGAATCATGATCAAATCGAATCAACATCAATTATCTTTTGTCAGGACCTAATTGTCATCCTTGCATTTCTAATTCATCTTTTAGGGTTTCATGATTTTATTCATTCAACCCTGTTTGTCATTTCTCCCTCTAGGTTAAATAATTTATTTATTTATCCTAAGTCTTCTTGTCACAATTAAATGTTTATTTAATTGGCTAACTAATTCCTCCCTCTTTGTGAATTAATTAATAAATGAAAAATTGTTAATTAATTCACTTAATTTCCTAATTTCCTCATTTTCTAATTTTCCTAATTTCTAATTCAATTTCCTCCTATTTTTCTCCTAATTTCATGGGAATGACATTTCAATTTGTCATAATTTGTCATAATTTACAATCAATCAATTTTGACATAGAAATTTGTCATAATTTTGTCATAATTATCAATCAATTAATCTTGCATAGAAAGTGCAAATTTGTCATAATTGACATTCTTGATTTGCAATTTCCAGTCGAATCTCTTCATGCTAATTTGATCTTTTCTCCAATTTGTCCATAAATTGGATGAATTTCTTCAATCCCAACTAATCACTTTTTCTAATTACTACCTGGTCGAATCAATCACGCTTCGAGTATTCTTGCGCTACAATCTTGTCTACTTGCTTTCATATCATGCTTATGCATTAGTAGGTGAGATCCACAAACAAATCTATTTGAAGAAGAAATAAGGACAATGGAGCCACATGAAGGAGACATTCATGTCTGCATTTGGTTTGCTTAGTTTTCAATCTTGAATGTCTTGTTTTCATGTCTTTATTGAGTGTGTTTAGGATTGATCATTGCATTTGAGCTTTCGTGATTGAGCTAGATTATTAATATTGATTTGCTTGTGATGATTTCTGATTTTTTAGCTACATTAATTGGTGAACCCAATGTGAACTAACCCCCTAATCATGCTTTTGAGTGCTCTTGAGTTGATTTGCAGGTGAAAAACCCAAGAAACATGGTAATGCAAGGTTTTTTGAGAACTTCTGCGCCTGTGTGAGACAATCTGCGCCTATGTCAAGCATTCTACGCCTGTGTCAAGCATTCCGCACCTATGTCAAGGACAATCTGCGCCTGTGTCAAGCATTCTGCGCTTGTGTGAGACATTCTGCGCCTGTGTAGGGCCAGAAACAAAGGTTAAAGGCAGTGTTTTTTACTTGCAAATTGTTCTGTTTTGCATATTGTTTCTGCTTTTTGTTTTTTTGGTACTGATTCTCTATGCAACACCTTGGCATACGCATGAAAAAGACAACAAATGAAACTACTAACACGTTTTATGCAGGTTCGATAGTCAAAGACTAAACATATCAAACTTCTGACTTGGGTTTTTGCAGGTTGCCTTGGACTACAACTAAACTTTGTGTTAGTAATTAATATTTAGGCACCTAGTATGATTTCTAAATAGGATGAAATGAATGTATGTTTGTTTTGATTGTTGAGTTTGACATTGGAGTAGGAAAGTATGCTCTCATCCTTCTTAGGGTGATCAGAAATCCAGATCTTCGATACCATGCTCATGTTTTTGATTGTGTGTCACCTTCAGAGGGCCTGCCTTCCCAACCATTTGCTTTTGCAAGCAAGTGACAATCATGAGAAGGGAACGACCCAAAGTGAGTACGGCTAGAATACCTTGACATTCTAACTCATTATAAATAAATACCTGATGGGCGAAAGCTTTGAAGGAAGGGTTACGTGGGAATTGCAGTTACTTGGGAAGTGATGACCCTTGAACTCTTTCTCATATCAACATCTAAGTAGGACCTCATGGTCTAAATCGTGCTTGCGTGACTACATTTGTTTGGTATCTTGGTGGGCTTAATGTATCAATCACACTTGCGTGACACCAAGGAGTAATGCTTAACACAAATCCTTACTAAACACCTTGTATTTAGAGGCCAAAAATCCTTCTAGTTGCTTGAGAAGGACAAGTTCGGATACTTGGAAGAGATACTAAGTTCGCCATGGGGAGATTTCCATGGGGACTGATGCTTGGCTGCCCTGAGAAGTGAGTGTCATGGAGGGGAGCCCATGGGGTCAAGCATCTATGTATTCTCCTTGAATCCCATACTGAGTCTACCTCTCAAGTACCTAATGTCCTTGCCTACCATAAGAAATGTGTGAATGAGCATGATTGTCTTGAGTCTAAGTTGAAATATCTTGTCTTCTTTTCTTGTCAAAAGTTGAATTGCATCTCATTTCAAAAACAAGACAAATTGATTCAAAACAAGGTTAAACACAAGAACATTTCATCCAACAAAGTTCAAAACACCTTCAAACATGGTTGTCAAACATTTTTCAAAATCTTGTCTCAACATTCATGTCACTTAGATTTAGGTTCATCTTAGGTTTGCATTTTGCAAAGTCATTGTCAACTACCAAGGTTAAGTTTCACCTAGGTCATACTCCTTTGCATATCAATAAGGGTCATCCATTTGCATGTGTCCTCTTGCATTAGAGTAATACCATTTCATAATTCAACCTTAGGTTTTGTCTTAGATTGACATTGTCATACATTTGCATTTGCATCTTTGTCCTCATAACATTAGGTCACATTTGCATACCCTAGGTCTCTTCATTAAGTTTAGGTCATTATCATATCATATTAGGGTTATTTGCATAGTAATTTTCCCTTTGCATATAGTGTCAAAACAAGGTTTTGTCATACTTGAGTAATCCAAATCTTTGATAAACCCTAAGTCATTGTTAGGAAGTCTAGACCTTATCAACCTTTTCTCTTTTTGTCATTATTGTCATTTGGTCAAACCTAGCTTAGTATCCAAGCATATAGGGGAGACATTGTCATTTTATCCTTTTGTCACTTGGTCCTCTTGTCATTTGAGGTCTAGACATCATTTCAATTTCCTAAGGGTCTCTTTTAGATTTGCATTCTAAAATTTTTGTCAAAATCTTGAAAAACAACCAAAAACATAGGTTGCATTCTTGCCTTAGATTGCATTTTTAGTTTGCATTTAGTTGCATATCATATATTGTCCTTGAAAATTTCTAAAAATATTGCATTTGCATAAGTGACATGCCTGTTGAAACAAGGTCAAAATCTAAGAAGATGGGCGAACCAACATATCAACCCATTGACAACATATCAAATTCACAATTTCAAACTAGTCAAATAGTACAAATTGAAGGTTTATCAAACACATCACTACCACCATATGGAATGGTTCAACTTGGACCACCTCCATTATATGAACCAGTGTTTGTACCTATGAAACCAGGACATGGGAGTGTTCCACCAACACCAAGAGGAAATGCACCTTTCGATTGGAATCAACCAAACCTGCAACATGAAATTCAAACATTACATGAGGAACAAACTCTTTCACAAGGATTTGGTTCAGATCAAGGCATTCAACAAGAAATGAATCCAAATGTCCAACTAGATGCTTCATCAGATTTCGATGCTTCTGATGATGTTGATATGTTCCTTCAAGATCCAAAGTTGACAAAAAAGATGGATAAATTTTTGAACAAGGTCTTTAAGATGTTCCCACAAAAATATCTTAACATGATGAGTAATGTGACCTCCTCAAGTGAGCAAATCAATGTGCAAAAACAACAAGGCGGTGAGCTGTTAAGTTTCTCTCTGCATCCAAATGAAGAAAATACATGACAAGAAACTCAATCTACCTTGATGAGTAAACGTGCTTCAAAGGCATTGACAGTGACTATTTCTCAAAAGTCACCATTTGAGACAATAAATAATCCATTATTCAACACAACACCTGTAACACAAGATCAAATGAAGACCACGCAAATATTGACAACTATCCCTCAACAAGAAGTGGTTCCTTACATGCATAAAATTGGATCAAAATCTAAGATGCAAGAAAGCTTCATGACTAGAATGCTTGATATCACCAATGTCCAAAACAATTCCACAATGCAACAAAGTTCTTATGTCCCATCAAGCTCAATATATTTGCCAAACACTATTGCGATAGATCCTTCGATAATGGCGACACAAAGAGCTACGAATAGTGGTTTGCACCAACAACAATTGTTGCAACAATTGAGTAATACACAAAAGGTACAATTGAATGTGCAAACAAGCAATGTACAACAACAACAATATCACATTCAACAACAAATTGCAGCGCCTTTTGCCCCATTACAAGTTAATGCAAACTTGCAACCATCACAATGGATTGGACAAACAACACAATAAGTTAATGCAAGTGCCATACCCCATCTTAAGGAGAAACAACAAAAACCACCCAAACAAAGTTTTTTGCAAATGATGGGATTTACATCGCGACAACAATTGGCACAAAGTCAGCAAATTTTGATTTGTCAACATCAACAACAACATGTGCCTCAATATGTGCCAAGACAAACAAGCTATCATACTTCACAACCGTAATTGGCGCCTGTGCAATATCAACAACACCCTCGATTGCAATATCAACCTAGGCTACAAGAAGCACAACAACAAGGTCAATATCAAGGCATGGCACAACCACAACAACAAGAGATGTACCAAGAACATTATATGCCGGAGACACCAAAAATGGCCATTTCAGAGCATCAACAACCGATCGGAAACATGATGTATTGACAAAGAGTACCCACTGGGATTAATGATGGACCACCAAAATCTAATACAATTGCGCAACAGCTTGAGAAGTTGCAACAACAAGTTGACGCATTAGAAACTAAAGGGACAAAGAAGTTGTATACAGATCAGGATTTATGTCCTAATCCATTTGACAAGAGCTTATACATGCCTCCATTCCCTAAGCATTTTGAAGCACCTAATTTTGAGAAATATAAAGGGAATGGCAATCCAAAAGATCACATTCGAGTATTTTTCGCAGCATGTACTGAAGTGAGTTATGAGGAAACATATTTAATGCACTTATTTGCACGAAGTCTCACGAGACAAGCCATGGATTGGTATTCGCATCTACCAGGAAATATAAAGACTTGGTCTGAATTGGCTCAAAAGTTTATATCTCACTTCGCATTCAACATCAACAGTGACGTGACCATGTCAGATTTATGCAACACCAAGCAAAAGCAAGGTGAACCATTAGTGACTTTCTTGCAACGATGGCGAAGCTTGTATAGTCGTTCTTCCCTAGATATACCTGAAGAACAACAAGTGAATCTGTTTATCCAAAATTTGGTCCCAGAAATGATGTATGAACTAAAATTGAAAAGTCCCAGTACTATAGAGAAACTCATTAAGAAAGGGATGAACATTGAAACTGCTCTTGTAGCCAAGGGAATCATTAAGCTTAACAAAGATAGTGACAACACAAACAATTCAGTGGACAAAAATAGATTTTGGTATAAAAACAAGAATGTCACTAATGATGGAGTTGTTGATGCAAGAGCGGTGAATGCAAATCAACCCCCATTCACAATCAAGAAATTGAGTGTTCCTAATATGTCAACTATGGAACAAAATCAAACACCAATGAGCAATGTTACTCAACAGCCACAATACCAACAACATACTCAACAATACATTCAACAATATAATCAACAACAAGGCCAGCAACAAAACCAGCAACGCAAACCTTTCCGATCGAGGGATGGGCCTCCTCTATAGTTTACGCCATTGGGAGAGCCTATTGAGTCAGTAATGAAACAATTAATACAAGCAAAATTTATTAAGCTACCAGATATCAAGGCAGAACCAGTGGTAAAACCGCATTGGTGGAATGATAATGCATACTGTGAGAACCATCGGTCAAAAGGACATAAAACCACATCATGTTTTCAATTGAAACGTATGATTCAAGACTTGTTAGAGTAAGGAGTAATTGAGGTAGATCCACCCAACATGACCTCTAACACTGATCATACCATTTTCAAAACTCCTTTGCTTGATCATGACAAGGGTAAAGCATCTTCTTCAAATTCTACCCAGACAACAAATTATGCAAGTACTGGTTATAACAATGTCATCAATTGTTTTCGAGCATCAAATGAGTATGTTTCCACCCTAAGAATAAAGGGACAAGATCCTTCTTACACAGTCACCACTCATCGATCCAAAATAGTCCTGAAAGGAACTCCTGCAGCTCCTCCCAAACCAACTCCTGCAAGTTAGTATAATCTCTTGGATCATCTAGGAAAGACACCTACACAAATATCAATCCTTGAGTTGTTGAAAATGTCCCCCATGCATCGTGCAGTCCTAGATAAAGCTTTAATTGAGTCCACTGTCCCGACAGACATTGATGTTGACTAGTTTCAAGCCCGGATTGGACATCTAGCTGTTTCCCAAAATGTCACATTTTCTGATAATGATATCTCACTTGATAAGCTCCCTCATAATGATCCTTTACACCTTGAAGTCTTTGTCCATAATTGCAAAATCCAATGAGTCTTGATAGATGGCGGAGTGGGTCTTAATATTTGTACCTTGAGAGTGGTCATTGGCCTTGGTTATACAGAAAATGACATTGATGCTTCCAGAAGAATAACAATCAAAGCATATGATGATGCTAAGCGCCCATCTAAAGGGATAATTACATTGCCTATCAGAGTTGGTCTAGTGACAAAAAACACTTTCCTGTAGGTCCTAGACCTCGATCTCCCTTACAATATGATTCTTGGTCGTCCATGGATCCACGCAATGAAAGCAGTTCCATCCACCTATCATCAATGTTTAAAATATCCTTACAATGGAACTGAGATAACAATTCTAGGAGATCCTAACCCATTTGAATTTTTTGCTACTCTAAAGGATTCCCCTCAACAGCAAGTCCCAGTCAATAGAGAGGCCCACTCACATAGTTATGTGGATCCTAATGAATTGTTAGATGCTGTCAAAGGAAAATTGAAGATACAGGACCAAGGATGCGGAGAATATTCAATGGATCAAACATTCCTCATCGGGAATTTACCAATATCTCCAAAATCATATGGCAAACCACATTTGTTGCAAAAGGAACCTAAGGTAGTTATTCAATATCAGCCTCCCACTACATTTACAAGATGGGGTGAACTTGACAAAGAAACTTTAGATGATGATGTCATAGATTGGCTTTATAAGGATCCAACTGAGACCCCACCTATCAGGTTGCTAGTGGAATGGTACGACAAAGGATTTATTATGCTGCAAAAGAAAGGATATGATGGCTGCAGTGGCTTAGGCCTGAACAAGAATGGAAGGCTAGAACCTGTTATACCCAAGATGCGACCTCCAACTTTAGGGTTAGGTTTTGTACCATTGCGAATTGGATCCTCATCTACCAAAGTGACCACGTGTGGAAAAGGGTGTGACTTTGATGATGAAATAACACCTGAGGATACCTGACCCGAAACTGATTCCAATGAATGGGAGTGGAGTTCTTTTTCTTCTAGCTCCTATGCCCTTGACAATATTTTCCTTGACCCTGATGATTTGCCTATGGAAGACAAACATGAAATAACTCCCCTTCCTAAAACATGTCCTAATGCTTGGATAGAGTCATTCTGGGATCCAAGCTCTGAATCAGATACAAGTAGTTCAGATAGTGATACCACAGATGTTTACATCTTTACCATTTCAGTCCTCTCTCTCCTTAAAACTGATGATGACATGCCCCTCGTCTATCCCCAGCTTATCCAACATGACCAACAAGAACCACTCACATTGGACTATTTTCAAAATGACGAAGCAATTGCAGAATTCCTTGGACTACGGGAAGGCATACCACAAGGTGATCATAAGGCAAGATTCGCTATTGACTTAGATTCCACAACATATTTTGGGGAGTCAACTCCATCTTCCAGTCATCAAAATGAAAAAAGAAAAGAAAAAGTAAAAAATCAAAAGAATAGGTCTTTGAGTGAAAACCATAAGGCACTCTTTGATCATACAAAAGTAAAAATAAAAGACGTACCTGTGGGTGAAAACCTCTCTGAGGTGCCCAAAGGTGGAAGAGTGGACATACCCCTATCAAGTCAGGATAAATCAACATTGCTTGTGGAAATGACCGAAGAAATCAATTTGGGTACACTTGACAACCCTAAGGTCATTCATTTCGCTGCTTCTCTATCAAAATAGGAAAAGATAGATTTTGTCAATTTCTTTCTTGAGAAGAAGATCAACTTTGCATGGTCCTATGCAGATATGCATGGCCTCGATCCAGAATTAGTCCTTCATCACTTGCCATTAAAAGTAGATGCCAAGCCTGTCAAACAGAAACTTAGAAAGATGCATCCATAGGTGGCTCTTTTGGTCAAGGTAGAACTGAAAAAATTACTGGATGTGGGCTTTATCAGACCCATTGATTATGTAAACTAGATTTCAAATTTGGTACCAGTTAGCAAAGTAACTGGGGGCATTAGAATCTGTACAGATTTTAGGGATCTCAATAAAGCATGCCCTAAAGATGATTTTCCACTGCCAAATATCGACATCATAGTTGACATGACTGCTGGATATGAGATGCTCTCATTGATGGATGGTTTCTCCAGCTATAACCAAATTCGCATTGCTCTTGAAGACCAACATAGGACTGCATTCACCTGTGCTTGGGGTACCTACTATTGGAATGTGATGCCCTTTGGTCTTAAAAATGCTAGCGCAACATATCAAAGAGCGATGATGACAATTTTCCATGATTTCATGCATACTTTGATGGAAGACTATGTTGATGACTTATTATGCAAATCTATCACAAGAGATAATCATCTAGCCATCCTGGGCCCAATCTTTGACCGAATGGAGACTTACAAGCTCAGACTCAATCCAAAGAAGTGTGTCTTTGGTGTCACCACCGACAAATTACTAGGGTACATTGTTTCTCACAGAGGCATTGAAGTCGACCTTGCCAAGGTTAAAACAATAATGGATATGCCTCCTCCTTCTAATCTCTGTCAACTAAGAAGTCTACAAGGAAAGCTACAGTCAATCCACTGCTTTATAGCTCATTTGGTAGACAAATGTCATCCATTTTAGCATCTATTGCATAAAGGTGTCGCTTTTAAATGGATTGAGCAATGTCAATCAACCTTTCAAGCTCTCAAGGACTATTTGTTGTCGCCGCCTATTCTAATGCCTCCTATAGAAGGGAAGCCATTTATATTGTATATTTATGCAACTGAAATGGCACTAGGAGTTCTCTTGGCCCAACAAGATGAGAACGACAAAGAGCGAGTTATTTATTATATCAGCTGGACACTAGTAGGCTATGAGCTAAATTATTCAACTATTGAACGGGCATTCTTAGCAGTGGTCTTTGCAACACAAAAACTCTAACACTATTTGTTAAATCACCAAACATTGCTGGTTGCAAAAATTGATCCCTTAAAATACTTTCTTAGCAGAGTAGCTTTGACGGGTCGCTTAGCAAAGTGGGTTATGATCCTCAGTGAATTTGATATTGAGTATATGGAGCGAAAGGTGATAAAAGGACAAGTCATAGCAGATCAACTTGCAGAGGCTCCCATTTATGATGATCATCCCATGTTGACCGATTTTCCAAATGAATCAGTCTTTGCTCTCACATCTTCTAATGAATGGAAGTTATACTTTGATGGATCCCATACCAAGTTCGGGTCCGGAGCAGGCATCTTGTTTGTCACCCCTCAAGGTGATGCTATTCCCAAGTCCTACAGAATCACTTTTCATTGTACCAATAACATTGCAGAGTATGAAGCGCTGGTCACAGGACTCCAAGTAGTGGTCCATTGGAACATCACGCATTTACAAGTCTATGGAGATTCTCAATTAGTCATCCGACAAGTGAATGATGACAATAAAACAAAAGATGAAAAGCTTATTCCCTATAAGCATATGGTAGATTTCTTCAAGACAAAATTCATGGCTATCCATTTCAGTCAAGTTCCAAGAATACAAAACAAGTCGGCAGATGCGATGGCTACGATCACTTCCATGTTAAATATGCCCCACAATATGGACAAATGTGAATTTTTGGTCGAATAGTTGCTTGTTCCTTCTTTTGACATTCCAACAACAGATGTGATGTGCATTCTTGTTGGTCCTAACTCCCTGTGGTACAATGATGTATATCAATATTTGAAATCCCAAACCTTACCACCTAATCATTGTCGACACTCTTTACTGTCATTCCTTTGATCATACCCTCCTTAGGTGTTTGGATTCTGATGAAGCACAAATGTCTTTACATGAGGTTCATGATGGTATATGTGGGGGCCATTTCAATGGTCTGAGCTTAGCCAAAAAGTTGATTTGTGCTAGGTATTATTGGCCCACTTTGGAAAAAGATGTTCATGATTTTGTTAAGAAGTGCTACAAATGCCAGATCCATGGAAATTACATTCATGCACGAGCCCAAGAGCTTCATTCTGTCATATCTCCGTGGCCCTTTTCTCAATGGGGATTGGATCTTATTGGCAAGATTCACCTGACATTTGCAAATGGACACAAGTTCATCATTATAGCCACATAGTATTTTACAAAATGGATCGAGGCTATCCCCATGACCTATATCACTGGTGTGCAAATTTCAAAATTCCCATTGAATTATATCATATGTAGATATGGGGTTCCCCTTGCCATAGTCACAAATAATGGTCGTCCCTTCAAGAATAAAGATGTCAAGGAACTCTGTGAAAAGTTTCATATCCAACACCATTTTTCTAGTCCATACTATCCACAGGGTAATGGTCAAGCCGAAGCATCAAATAAAACCATTATCAAGATCCTGAAAAAGGTTGTCAATGACGCTGGTCAAGATTGGCATGTATAGTTGAATCCAACATTATGGGCCTATCGCACTTCTATCCACACACCTATTGGCGCAACACCTTATTCCTTGGTGTATGGTGCGGAAGCCATTTTACCCTTGGAAGTGGAGATTCCTTCCTTGCGTGTTTCCTTGCAACATCTGATTGATGATGAGACACATAGAGTCTCTCGGTTGCATCTGCTTGAGATGTTAGATGAGAAACATCAGACTGCCCTGACACATTTGCAAGCATATCAAAACCGTCTCCGTCGCTCTTATAATAAGAAGGTCAAAGGGCGACACTTCAAAGTGGGAGATCTGGTTTTAAAGGCAAACCCTAAGAATGCACAGTCTACTGACATCATCAAGGGTAAGTTTGAACCTAATTAGGTTGGGCCTTTCATAGTGACTGCAGCCTATGGCTCAGGGGCATATTAGCTTGCCACTCCAGAAGGTGAACCTTTGTCTAATCCTGTCAATAGCATGCACCTTCGCAAGTACTGGGCATAATTTTCTATCAACACTTCTTCAAGTATGATCCTCAAAAAATGCAAAAAAAATCAAAAAAGCATAAAATACAAAAAAATCAAAAAAAGCAAAAAAAAATCAAAAAAAGCAAAAAAAAATACAAAAAAAAAAAAAATTGAAAAAAACAAAAGAGAAAAAGAGCAAAAAAGTAAAGAAAAATGATTCCCCCTCTAGTGAAAACCTGGCAAACAGGTGCTTTGGGCAAGTACCAGGGTGAAAACCTGGCAATCAGGTGCCATGTGTAATGAGATCATTACTCTGTCATCTATCATGACCTCTAGCTATGCTTTCTCTCAGCCGGTTTATCATGTCTATCTTTATCTTGACCCAATGTTCTGTTCTAGGCCTGTGATTGGTCAACATCATTGTCTTGCATACTCTGGTTTCTTGTACATATGTCTTTCAAATGTACATTGGGTGCATTCCCCTTGTCATGATCAATCACTGGAACTTTTAAAAATTGAAAAATGTCCTGAAATAATTCAAAAAAAATTGAAAAATGTCCTGAAATAATTCAAAAAAAAATTGAAAAATGTCCTAAAATAATTAAAAAAAAATTGAAAATGTCCTGAAATAATTCAAAAAAAAATTGAAAATGTCCTGAAAAAATCCCTAAACATAAAAAAATGTCCTGAAAAAATCTCTAAAAATAAAAAAAAATGTTCTGAAAAAATCCCTAAAAAGTCAAATAAAGTCCTGAAAAAATGAACACAAAAAAATTGTAAAAAACTCGAAAAGCATTTTGCAATAAATAACCCCTCATAGACAGATCACTGAGCATCCATCCAACAACAATTAATCACAACACTGCGCTTTCTTGCAAATCACGCCTTAATAGATAAACTTTTTCAATCAAACCAAACATTCAAACTGATCACAATTGTCATATCAATCAAATGTCAGCATCAATATCATTTGACTTTGTCACTACTATCATGGGTCTTATATAGGGTGTGGTATACTCAAAACCAAACTGTGTCCTATCTTAGACGGGGTACCGCATTCCCTGAAACCAAACAGCATGATCGTCCTATCAGCACTTTCAACTTTTGACAATGAAGATCAAGATGTTTGTTTGACTTGTTGGAATTTGTGCATCTTATCTTTTTACTGATTTATCTTTGGCTTCGATCATGTTCCTATGTTGCTCGATGATGTCACTGAGTGATTTAGAGTGACCAGGATGGTTCATGGTCCCTTTCTTTTTTGTTGTGATTGCTGTTTGTCTGTGGTGTGTTTGTCTTTTGCAAAAAGGGTTGCATTTCAGCTCTGGCCTTCAATACCATGATGCTACGCATCCATTTTGCTACATTAAAATAAAGGTTCTCACCTACAAAGTGCATTACTGAAAGCAAGTTTTTCTTCGTCTCTAACTGTCCTCTGTCTCATTTTCTTCTTACTAACATTTCTTCCATCCGTTCGGATAGTCAATTCGGTCTAGTGCTCTGATTTCCCCAAACACATATGTCGCATCCTGCATTCATTGGTTAGTACATTTGCATTACATCAAACATCACATCAAGCATTTTATCCATTTCATATTATAAATGCATCAAAAACACATAAAAAAATATATCCATACATGTTCCACAATAATACATCAACCTTGCATAAGTCATCCATACATAGAAAACAACTATGAGTCATAACACATTGCATTCCATCATATCGATGCATATCATATCACATATCACATAATATCGGAGTACAAAATTGGACTGTCTATCCTAAGTATGGCCCATAGGCTGGCTATATAATATCACACTACATAATGTCAAACTACATCTGTTCGTCATAAGGAGCACGTGCCTCTGTCCTCTTCATCCCTGCCCTATCTCAAGGATGATGTCCCCCTTGCCCCAGGTCCTGGCTATGGTGGTCTCATAGGTCCACTCACCCCCATGCTACTCACTGACCTCCGACGGCATGGCCTGCTCTCTGTCCTCAATCATGCCCGATATGAAGCTGCTCTCTGCTCTGGTGGAACTACACTCTCATATAGTGTCCTCCAATGGCGTATCTCCTCTCCGGTCTCTACCAACATCTGTGCCATCTCCCATGCACTGGCATCCCTAATCGACCCAATATACTCAGTGACTCTCTATTCTTCTTGCTATGCCTGAGCTATTACTATATCTTGAGCCACTGTAAGTCTAGCTATCTCTGCTCTGAATTGATCATGCTCTATCCTCAAGATGGCATTCTTTCTCTCTAATATCGCAATGTGATCGTGCTGACTCGCTATGGCAGCCCTGCACATCTCCATCTCCTCTATCCTAGCTGTCTCCGGCTCTATGGGTATATCCTGCAATGACTCCTGATCGGCTGAATCTGGCTCATAATTGTCATCCCCCTCATCATCTCCGTCCTTGTTGTCCCCCTCATCCTCATCCCCGCCCTTGTCTTCCTCATCCTCATCATCTCCCTCCTCCTCTCCTGTGAGTGGAAAGTCCTCCTGTCTCCTCGGTACTGGAATATCAGGATCTATCAATGGCACTGGCTGTCATCGTGCAAACCATCTCTCATACTCCTCTATCATCCTGACATCCACCACATCTGATCTCCAATCCCACTGTCTCTGTTGTAGCTGTGTGAAGTCAGCATATGCTATGTGTGGTTGAATCATACTCCCCCACTGACTCGTCTCTCTGTGAGATTGGGCAAAGTGTGTAGTCCTTCTAGGTACATCCTGCCTCTCTCCAAACTATCATCTGACTCTCTCTGGAAGGTACATCTCAATCACTCTTTGGCAATTCACTGGTTGCCCAATTAGGTACCTCTCTTGTCTACAATATGGTAGCTCATCACTATCATCTGACCATCTAGGGAAATCACGATATGGCCTCCATGTGAACTCTCTCAGTCTATCTAGCTCATGTCACCAATACAGTATGTATCCAAAAGGACCCTATCTCAGTGCTCCTCCATAATAGTACACATATGGTCGATGTGGTACTACTTGTCTCTCTGCAATCAATCGACATATGGCTATGTGCTCAAATGCCCATACCTGTAGTAGTGTGACTCCATAGCTCAAAGTCTGCACTCCCTGATATGCTATCTGATGTAACTGAAAATACAGCATAGCCAGTACACATGGTCCCCATGCGTACACCGTCCCCTCTATCACCATCCGCTCTAGCACTCTTCCCCATCCAATCAGGAATCCATGTCCTCGTCTATCTCTTGCTAGTAGGCATGCTATCACCACTACTATCACCACATATCGTCGATCATACTCTGATGCCATGGTCTCCCAGCCGATCTCCCTCTCTACGATATCCAGATCATCTGCGTCACACTCAAATAATCTGCACAACACGTCTCTCCCTGTCACTAGGTCATACTCTACCATCTCTCCATGAATTGGAATGTGGAGGATACGCCATACATCCTCTAGTGTCACAGTTGCCTCTCCAGTCACCAGATGAAATGAGGAGGTCTTCGAATGCCATCGCTCTGCCAATGCGGTAAGTAGTCATATGTTTGCCCTAATCTCAGGCATGAATGTGATATAGTATATCCCAAGTCCTACTAATGTATCTCTATCTGTGCTCCTGAGTCTATGTCATAACATGAAGCAATCTGGTCGGTTCTCCCGCGTGATCAATGGATATTGTCGACTTTGCATCACAGTTGGGGCACATTTTGTCAGTTTTAGGGTTTACTCCTATGGGCTGCATTTCCTTGTTTCATATCCAAATTAGGGTGTTCTTTATCTATTTTGACCTATCCTATTCTTATCCCCCTTTTCGGGATCATTCGCATGCCAATTTTGACCAAATTAGGGTTCACAATGCACAACTGTGCCTGTGTGATAAGTCCTATGCCTGTGTAACATAACTTGCACCTGTATCCCCTACACAAGCATAGAAGACCCTACACAAGCGCATAATTCACCCTACACAAGTGCAGAAGTCAGTTTCTGCATTCCCTGTGGGCACCGCAATGTCCTGCAAGCAAGTCAAATTCATCAAATTGAAAATATGGGTTTTTGAGATACATACCGCTACTCCTGCATCATCCGATCATCTGTACATGTGTACATGTTCTCCAAGGTGATTTGCCCTTGGAATGTTTGCCATAACTCTGCACGTGTCCTTTTCCAGAGCAACAAATTCTCCTCTTTGGCTAGTGCAAATGAGCAATTTTCCTTCTCCTTGTCTCATTTATAGATCTTTGTCAGTGCATAGATGGACATGCACTCTCTCCATCTCATGCTGGTCATGGTCTTTTGCACCTTCAATTTCTTGTCATTCGTGCATCCGATCCCCGATTTTCAGTTCGTTTGATCTTATCATTTTTATCGATCAATTGGCCTCTTTTTTTGCATGTTTCTGGCCAATTCCTCGAGGGGGCATGCATATGTCATTGTTATTGTCTGGGGCATTTTCATATGTCATTGTCAGGGTCTGGGGCATTTTCATTATTGTTCTTTGAAACAACGCTTAAAATCGCATTGTCTCAAAGAGGGGCAAAATGTAGACACCTAAAAATGGTCAACGCTTGCGGAGTCATACTTTAACATTTGCGCATTGCCTTATTTTAGGGTTTTTGCATCGCATTAACATTTCTCCTATGATTCACACTTGGTCTTTATCATTTGCCAGCATTGAGTCCATCTTCTGCATTCATCATTTTTCTCACTCTCGAATTTGGTCTTGTCGACAATAATCTTCAGTCATGATTTTGGTCGATCTTATCCTATCGCATCAATGTGCGTGCTCATTTGTCATCATTTTGGACATCGCCAATCCTAATTAGGGTTTTGTCCTCTTATCAATCTTGTCATCATGAGATCGATTTGTCATCGATCATTGTCGTTTTCAATCTTATTATCTTGCGATCGATTTGTCATCGATTCTTGTCCTTTGATCAATTTGTCATCAATCTTGTCATCTTGTGATCGATTTGTCATCAATCGTTGACATTTTCAATCTTGTCGTTTTGCAATCTATTTGGTCATCGATCCTTGTTCTTGTCAATTTCATCATTTTGCAATCGATTTGTCATCGATCATCATCTTTCTCAATCATGTCAATTTGGATCAATTAGTCATTGTTCCTCGTCAATTAGCGCATTTATCAATCAAATCACTTATTAGCATTGGTCATTTATCAATTCAGAATCATGTTCAAATCGAATCGATGTCAATTATCTTTTGTTAGGACCTAATTGTCATCCTTGCATTTCTAATGCATCTTTTAGGGTTTCATGATTTTATTCATTTAACCCTGTTTGTCATTTCTCCCTCTAGGTTAAATAATTTATTTATTTATCCTAAGTCTTCTTGTCACAATTAAATGTTTATTTAATTGGCTAACTAATTCCTCCCTCTTTGTGAATTAATTAATAAATGAAAAATTGTTAATTAATTCACTTAATTTCCTAATTTCCTCATTTTCTAATTTTCCTAATTTCTAATTCAATTTCCTCCTATTTTTCTCCTAATTTCATGGGAATGACACTTCAATTTGTCATAATTTGTCATAATTGACAATCAATCAATTTTGACATAGAAATTTGTCATAATTTTGTCATAATTATCAATCAATTAATCTTGCATAGAAAGTGCAAAATTGTCATAATTTGTCATAATTGACATTCTTGATTTGCAATTTCCATTCGAATTTCTTCATGCTAATTTGATCTTTTCTCCAATTTGTCTATAAATTGGATGAATTTCTTCAATCCCAACTAATCACTTTTTCAAATTACTACCTGGTCGAATCAATCGTTCTTTGAGTATTCTTGCGCTACAATCTTGTCTACTTGCTTTCATATCATGCTTATGCATTAGTAGGTGAGATCCACAAACAAATCTATTTGAAGAAGAAAGAAGGACAATGGAGCCACATGAAGGAGAAATTCATGTTTGCATTTGGTTTGCTTAGTTTTCAATCTTGAATGTCTTGTTTTCATGTCTTTATTGAGTGTGTTTAGGATTGATCATTGCATTTGAGCTTTCGTGATTGAGCTAGATTATTAATATTGATTTGCTTGTGATGATTTCCGATTTCCTAGCTACACTCTCCATAATCAATTACTTCCTTTTGAGAATATCCTTTACATACCAATTTAGCCTTATTTCTTATAACTTGACCATCCTCATTCAATTTATTACTAAAAACCCATTTAGTTCCAATAACATTCTTATTTTTAGGCCAGGGAACCAAAGTCCATGTGTTATTTTTCTTAATTTGATCTAATTCTTTTTCCATAGCTTTCGACCAACATTTATCTCTACAAGCCTCAATTACTGATACCAGTTCAACTTGTGAAATTAAACATACCTCATTAGTTTCCAATTTTCTTCTTGTCATCACTCCATTGCTTTTGTCTCCAATGATTTGATCTTCTAAATGATTCAATCTCACATACCTAGGAGTCCTCTAACTCTCTGTTCCTCTTCCCCATTTTTTCAATTACTGTAGAGTTTTTTGATACTGCTAGAGTAATTAGTTCAACACTCTATTTTGGTAAAGGTTCTACTGGTTAAGCTATAATCTTTTCCACTGTCGCTTCCTTCTCATAAACTTTGATTTGACCTCTATTCAGCTCATCCACTTTGACATTAACACTCTCCACAATTCTTTGTAATCTTTTGTTAAAACATCTATATGCCTTACTTTAATTAGAATAACCAATAAATATGCCTTCATCACATCTAGGATCAAATTTTCCAATGATATCATCTCTCCTGATATAACATTTACTACCAAAGATTTTGAAATACTTAACTGTAGGTGTATTGCCAAACCATAATTCATAAGGTGTCTTACCAGTTTCTCCTTTGATATGTACTTTGTTGAAGGTATAAACCATTGTGCTCACTCCTTCTCTCTAGTAGATATGAGGTAGACTAGCTTCCATCATCATTGTTCTAGAAGCATCCAAGATAATTTTGTTCTTCCTTTCCACAACTCCATTCTGTTGAGGTGTCCAGGGAGAAGAAAATTGTCTTTTTATACCATGCTTCTCACAAAAGTTACTAAACTCACCGGATGTGAATTCTCCACCATGATCTGACCTCAAATATTTAATCTTCAATCCTATCTCAGTTTCTACTTTAGCCTTAAAGATTTTAAACTTTTCAAATGCTTCAGATTTTTCTTTTACAAAAGTAACCCACGTCATTCTAGAATAATCATCAATGATTAGCATGAAATATCTATCACCTTGAAAAATTTTAACGCTAGAAGGGCCACACAAATCAGTATGAATAAGATCAAGAACATCATTAGATTTATCTTGTATACTCCTAAAAGAGGTTTTGACTTGTTTACCCATTTGACATTCTTTACATATCGGATTATAGGGCTTCATAATCTTAGGTATGTATCTAACTGCCTTAGTTGAACTGATCTTCACAATGCAATGAAAATTTACATGACACAACCTTTTATGCCATAGCCAACTCTCATCAATCTGTGTAATCAAACATGTCTTCTCACTGGAGTTCAAATGAAATATATTACCTTTTGTCTGTGTATCGGTTGCAATCTCCAAACTAGATCTATTAATGATTTTACATTTTCTATCCTTAAACTGTAATTGAAATCCCTTGTCCACCAATTATCCTACACTCAAAATATTTTGCCTTAAACCTTCAACATAATAAACATTGTCAGTATTGTTCTTATCATCCAATGATATAGTTCCTTTTCCTTTGATCATACATGTTTTCTCATCTCCAAATCTAACCAAACCGCCATCAAAATATTGCAAATATAGAAACTTCACTTTATCTCCAATCATATGATGCTAACAACCACTGTCAATTACCCATTAATTCTTGTCTTCAATCTTAGCAGAAAGTGCCTTCTTTTCAGGTACATTCTCTTTCAGTACTGGAACATCTTCCTTGATAGCCAGGAACACCCATTCCTTCCCATTGCCAAAACCACTAGAAGAGTCTTATGTTGGTTCATCATCATAATCAGTAATGCCTTCCTCATTCACTATGTAGCATGACTTGTCTTTGTTTTTCCTATACTTATACTTGTTTTGATATCTAGGGTTAGGCTTAAAAGATCTAACTCTTTCTTCAAATCTTGAATTCCTTTCAGGACATCTAGATGCAAAATGACCAATATTATTACATGCAAAACATTTAAAAGGTGTTTTTCCTTCATACTTACTTCCTACCAGTCCTTTAGGTACTCTTCTAGCAAATAGTGCTTCAAGTTGCTCAAACTCTTCATCTTCTCTCTTCATATCATCCAATTCCTTTGCATATAAAGATTTGCGATCTTGCTTACCGGTTGCAGATGTAGATACATGAAAAGTTGGTTCAGTCTTCATAGCTCCAGAAGGTTCAATTTTTTTAATATCAAAAGCAGATAGTTTCCCAACCAAGGTATCTCTATTAACAGATGTATTAGCCATTGTTCTTAGCTCATTAATAGCAGTAGCCTTCATCTTGTAAGCTAGCGGAAGGGATCTCAAAACTTTAGAAACAATTTCATCTTCACTAAGAATTCCACCACAACATTGAATTCCTATAACAATCTCATTTACCCTTTCCATGAATGCAGTAATACTTTCATCTTCTTCCATCTTTAGGTTTTTTATATCTCACATGGTAACCATCAAGTTTTGCAATCTTCACTGTAGGGTCACCTTCATTAAGAGTCTCCAACTTATCCCATACAACCTTTCCAGATGATTTGTTAGTTAATCCCATTATTTGCTAATCAGAAAGTGCACACAAGAGGGCTTCTCTTGCTCTACAATCATTCTCAAGCTCCTTATATAGGTTTGCCAAAGGAGGATTTCTAGATGCCATATTATGAGGTGTGACACTATTATGTGTGATCTCCCAAATCTCCTTGCCAAGACATCTCAGATGAGTCTCCATCCGAATCTTCCATATTGTGTAATTTGTTCTATCAAGCCTAGGAATATCCCTCCAAAAGATAGCTCTAGATGAACTAGATGAACTTGAACTATTAGACGCCATAGGATCTTCCTCAAGTGGTTAAGCTTACTGTAGAGAGGACCAAAGCTCTAATACCAATTGTTAGATAGTTGAAATAACTAGAAGACAACTGAGAGGGGGGGGGGTGAATCAGTTGGCACAGATTACCAGAACATTAAGAAATTAAAACTTTAATATCAGAACCCAAAACATTAATACCAGAATGCTTAAACCAAATACTAGAATAGCAGTTAAACCAATTAAGCATAAAAAATAATCATAGAATAAATACCATCCACATGACACCAATATTTATACGTGGAAAACCCGGTATAGGGAAAAACCATGGTGGGAAGCCTACCCACAGTCAAATAATACTTTTGCAGTAAGTATGTGAATTACAATTGAGGGGCCCACACTTGAAGGAAGGCCAACACCCTAGAGCAGACTTCTCATCACAAAAGGATCCTCATCGACTACATAGAAATCAAAACTACAATCCAGAGAAGTGTTTGAACTACAAAGATAGCATCTCTTATGCATGAGTACAGTTCTGGTTAAGATCTATACCAGAAGACTAAATCCTCTTACATAAACCCAACTTGATCTCTAATGATTGACCAAATCCTCTGCTTGAATGATATTACATTATTCACACATTACATTTCCATATCCTTGACCATGTCGATTTACAAGGAGATCTTACATCATATATACAAACCCTCGACCATGAACAATCAAGTCCGCCACTAGAGAATAAATTAATTACATAATTACAAAACATGTCGGTCTTAGAAAAAAAATAATAATACCCAACACATAAGACATCCCAGAAACACATCGAGAGGTCCGATCCACACGTTACATTAAATCAGTCCATAACCTAGATCAATCAGGACCCAATATAGGTCCACACACTAAAGAAATGATCTCCATCTGCCAAGTCTCGAACATGAACACCAACAACATCTGGAAACTACACCAGAAGTTTCACTAACACCACTTATGAAATTCATCAAAGATCTTCATCTCAAAAGTTCTGTCGGTGAAACCTTTGCCGAAACTAGAAACCAAGCTTACAAGCAAATGGGATAGCGTTTGATCACCAGACCAAAACCAAATGACTGAATATGATCATGAGTATCATGAATAAGCCAATTTGTGCAAGGGAACCCATTAAAAATGATCATTTAGGCTTAGAGGAGGAAGGATAAGACCTTAAACATGTCTTAGGATGTTTTCCTTATGTTCTAATCATGTATTTTGTGTTTGTAATAAAGGACCCCATCTTGTGAGCCAAACTCCTTATTTAGCATCTTGATAAGCCAATTAGGAATTTTGGACAAAAGGGGACTAAGTGTGCTGAGGATATGTTTGTCCTATTAGTTTTAGTTGTTTTATGTACTTCTAGGGTGTTTAGAGGTGTTAGTCTTGACCCAAGTCATTTGGGTGCAAGAAATGACATTTTTGACAACCTTGTCAAAAGTTGTCATGAGCAACTTTTGTGCAAATTTTTGAATTCTTGTAGGTCTAACTCCTCCAACATATCTAACCTCTTTTTTTCAGTTGAGAGAAGTTTTAGAGGGGTATAAACACCTTGAGGACACAATTCCCAAGGTTATACTGTATGGAGAAAGATTTTATGATTGCAAACAATAAGAAATTCTGAGTTTTTCCTGCAAATGTGAAGTTTTGGCACGGGGTACGGAGTTATACGGATTGGGAAAAATCCCCAAAATTGTGATTTTGTTAGTACAATGAGTTACCAATTATTTTGTCTTGATTTGAGGTCTTGATCATTTGTTTTACTCCAGATATCCAAGTTTTGTTGTAGGTACCCAAAAAACCATGGTTTACTTAGGGTTTTGCCTTTTCATGGCCGTAACTTTTAACCCATCCATCTAAATCATGGCATTGGGTGGGATAAAAGTTTGGCCTATGTAATCTATGATTCCAAAATAATTTTGTAGGAGGAGCAAGGGAGATATGTGTTTGATCAGGCCCTAGGTAGATATCTCTATTTGGCTACCTAGCCCTTAGACTGCAATAGTTACCCTAGAAGACAATTGGTGATGATTCTAGGTGTGTAACCATGGAATATATAATGGTTTATGGTTCCTCACATGCTCATGGGGTTGTGGTTGTAAGGTGTTTCCATTTTGATATAGTTGCTTCACAAATGGAGACCTAATTAGCCCTTTAGGACAATTGGTCATCACCAGGTTTAGACCTTTCCTTGTCAGATCTTGACTTCTCCTTTTGGGGGATTATGTAAGACCATAAAGGGTACTTGAATCAGTGATTTTTTTTCCAGGGTGTTTGGAAAAGTGTGTACTTAAGGTCCCATTACCCATCTTTAAGGGCTACAAGCAAATAGGCCTAATTGTGAAGGTGTCATAGGGAATTGGGTTAAATCCTTGAAACTAGTGTTTGGTCTGGTCCATGTGAGTATTGTATGATCCAAAATAGGTGTTGTGAAGGTCAGGAACCTTAGGAGGCTTCATGATTCATAATGGAGCAAGTTACCCAATTTGAGTAGTATGAATCTTGGAGTGAAATGAGAAGTTGGAACTAAGATTGTAGAACCTTGCTTTGTAGGATCCTATTGGTGTTTTGAGGGGTCAGTGTCATACATCCTGAAGTGTTTGACAAGATACAAGGAGGGCTCTGCATCAAGTGGTATCATAGCCAGGTCTAGGCTAGGAGCCCCAAGAACACAAGAGGTGTATCTTAAGCGGGAGTGTTGGTGTTTGAAATAAGCCACACTTGGACTGATGATGGACTGGTCCAAGAAGGCCCAGTAGCTCAGTGGTAGAGCACTCCATCAGCATATGGAAGGTCCTAAGTTTGAGTCCTAGCTAGTCAACATTTGTATGGATTGGGACCAATCCCCAACGTTGTGATTTTGTTGGTGCAGTGAGTTACCAATGATTTGGTCTTGATCATTTGTTTTGCTCCAGATATCCAAGTTTTGTTGTAGGTACCCGGAAAACCAGGGTTTACCTAGGATTTTGCCTTTCCATGGCCATAACTTGCAACCTGTCCATCTAAATCATGGCAGTGGGTGGAATGCAAGTGTGGAATATGTACTCTATGATTACAAAAGCATTTTGTAGGAGGAGCAAGGGATATGTGTGTTTGATTAGGCCCTAGGTAGATATCTCTATGTGGCTACCTAGCCCTTAGACTGCAATAGTTATCCTAGAAGACAATTGGTGATGATTCCAAGTGTGTAATCTTGGAATCTATAATGGTTTATGGTTCCCCACATGCTCATGGGGTTGTGGTTGTAAGGTGTGTCCATTTTGATATAGTTGCTTTACAAATGGAGACCTAATTAGCCCTTTAGGACATTTGGTCATCATCGAGTTTAGACCTTTCCTTGTGAGATCTTGACTTCTCCTTTTGGGGGATTGTGTAAGACCATGAAAGGTGTCTAAATCAGTGATTTTTTTGCCAGGTTCTTTGGAAAAGTTTGGACTGAAGGTCCCATTACTCGTCTCCAAGGGCTACAACCAAATAGGCCTAATTGTGAAGGTGTCATAGGTAATTGGGTTAAATCCTTGAAACCAATGTTTGGTTTGGTCCATGTGAGTATTGTATGATCCAAAATAGGTGTTGTGAAGGTCAGGAACATTAGGAGGCTTCATGATACATAATGGAGCAAGTTACCCAATTTGAGTAGTATGAATCTTGGAGTGAAATGAGAAGTTGGAACTAAGATTATAGAGCCTTGCTTTGTAGGATCCTATTGGTGTTTTGAGGGGTCAGTGTCATACATCCTGAAGTGTTTGACAAGATATAAGGAGGGCTCTACATCAAGTGGTATCAAAGCTAGTAACTGCTTTGGTAAAGAGATAGTGATTTTGAGAAAGTGGCAGATGGAGAGGAAGAAGTCCCTAGGGGACCAATCACCAACATGGAATTGGCAAAGATTGTGAGAGAGAAGGCCAATTCTTGCAAGGCCATGTAGAAGGAGATAGAGAGGTTGAGGGGTAGAGTATATGGGAAGGAAGATGGAGGCACTGGTAGCAGTGAAGAAAGGGATGAAATGAGATCCCTATGCCAGTGGTAGATGCACTTCCTTAATGACCTCAAGTCCATGGAGAGAAGAACCATGGAGCAGAAGATTGATTTGCCAACTTTCACTAGGAAGATGGAACCAAATGTAGTGGTGGATTGGATAGACTCCCTATCCAGTTTCTTTGAATATGAAGAGATTCTAGGGCACCAAAAGGTGAATATTGCTAAATCCAAGTTGAAGGGATCTGCCCTAACTTGGTGGAACTTTGTCTAGGAGGAGAGAGAAAAAGACAACAAACCCAAGATTGTTTCTTAAAAAAATATGGTTGCCTTAGTAAAGGAGGCTTATGTACCCAAGGATTATGAAGTTCAACTTCACAAGAGGAGGCAAAATCTCAAGTAGAAGGAGATGGATGTGAACTCTTACATTAAGGAGTTCCAAAGGCTATGTATGAAGTCTAAGACAAAAGAGGAGGAGAGTGAAAAAATTGCTCGGTACCTAAATGGATTAAGGTACAACATCCAAGAAGAACTAAACCTCCTTAGCTCAGATACAGTTGGTAAATGCCATCAAATTGCCATCAAGGTGGAAGAGAAAATCAAAAGGAGATAAGATCAGAACAATAAAGGAAGATGTAGACAATAGAGAGGGGGAAGACATTTTTTTAGAGGTAAGGGAAATGGTTTTGGAAACCAAGGTGAAACAAATCAAGAAGGCAGCAAAGGAGAAAGTAGTCACAATAACAATGGAGGATAAAATCAGAGGGGTAACTTCAAAGGAAGAAGCCACCATTTAGGGGAATATCGTAAGGTAGAGGTCCAATTAGATGCTATAACTACAATCAAGAAGGGAACATGGCCAATAGGTGTCCTGACAAGCCTACTAGTTCCATGGGGAAAGAAGAAGTAACTTGGTCCAAGAATTTGATTGCCAAAGTGTGGCAAATGAAAATACATACCAGAGTGTCAATGGCCCTGATAGCTATGGTTACCCTGAAAGAGGTGAAGATTTGATGATCAGAAGAGTAGTAACTACCATGAATATGGCTGACAAAGAACCCCCATAGAGAAAGTCTCTATTCAAGACCACTTGCAAAGCAGGTGGAAAGGTATGCAAGGTTCTAATACATTCTGGATCAACTGACAAATTCATGTCTCTAGAAATGGTGGAGAAACTAAAATTGAGAAGACTACCTCACCCTTTCCCCTACAAGGTCTCATGACTCACCCAAGGTCAACAAGCTATTGTGGAAGAGCAGGCTTGGGTAGAATTCCAGATTGGAGCTTATAAGAATAGGTTGTTTTTTGACATTGCAAAGATGGATTCTTGCCATCTCCTATTTGGGAGACCATGGCAATTTGATTTGAAGGCACAACATGATGGTGCTAGGAACACATTTTCAATCACCAAAGATGGTAAGGTGATAGATTTGTTACCTTTGATGGAGAGTGAGGAGGAAACAAAAGCAAAGGAGGCCAAGGTGTTGGTGGTAGGAGGAAATGAATTCATGAAGAAGATAGAAGATGAAGGCATTGTTTGTTATGCTCTTATTCCTAGTGCCAAAATGAAAAAGGTGGAGAAGTCTGAAGACAAGAAAGGAGATAGATTAAGGTTGGTTGACCCTGCTTTGCAGCAGTTACTAAACAAGTACAAAGGTGTCATCTTTGATGGCATGCCAAGGAAACTACCTCCTATGAGGGATATAAATCATTGCATAGACCTTATACCTAGATCCACCCTACCTAACAAAGCATCATACAAGCTCACCGTGGATCAGAATGTTGAGATGGCAAAACAAAATGAAGAATTGTTGGAGTCCAGACTAATTGGCAAAATTTTAAGCCCATATGTAGTCCCTATAGTCTTGGCATCCAAAAAGGAAGGCACTTGGAGACTTTGTACAGACTCAAGGGCTATCAACAAAATTACTATCAGGTATAGATTTCCAATGCCTAGGATTGAGGACTTGTTTTGATTAATATGAAAAATAGGTTTTAAGGACCCGAAACCTTTAACATAGGAGCATAAAATAGCTCATTAAAAATAATCTAGACCTTCTTTAAACAACTTACAAAACAACTAGAAAGAAGGCCAGTAAACCGAATGGACAACAAAAGAAAGGGACATCAAAGTGGAAGAAACAGAGAAAAGACAAAAGATTAACAACAACTACAAAGACTTAAGAATATCCTCCACCTTATTGACCAGCTGGTCATAGTTTGCCACAACAGCTTTGAGCTCTTCCATATCCTTGTTTGTCTTCTTCTCCTTCTTTTGGCCTTTGGTCCTTGTTCTAGGTCCTTGCACTTCTCCTATACCTTTAGTGTCAGGTTTTATCTCCAAGGAATCCTTCTCGTCCTCCAGTTTGTTGATGAGGATTTTGGTATTGTCAGTCGAGGCCTTCAAAATGCTAAAGCTTTGTTCAACAATACTTTTGAGGAATTTTTCAATTTTGTTGAGTTTGTTAGCAATATCTATCACTCTCTGATCCATAACATTATCATTAGTTTTTATCTTGGTCAGGTCCTTATCGATTTGTTCGAACCTAGGGTTGAAGGAATCTCTGATCTCTTTGGCTCTAGAAATAGTTTTTGTCAAATCCTGAACATATTCCGCCATAGATTTGCCTCCACCAATACTGATTGTCTCCAGAATTTGGACCCTATGGCTTAGCTTCTTCTTATCCTCCATAGCTTTCTTGTAACTATTAATTAACCAATCGATGGTGTCCACAAATCCTTTAAAAACCTTAGAGGGAGGATTTTAAGGGGGATTTTTCTCACCAAGATTGTCCTATTCATTTTTGGGGGCATCGCCACTAGTGATCTTATCAACTTTTCCATCAATCCTCTTATCATAACATTCCCTTGTGGTCTCCTCCAATTTTAGGTCGACTTCAGGATCCTTTCTTTGCACTTGTTCCTCCAGCTCCATAACATTATCTTCATGCCTCTTCTATTTGTTCCTTATCTGAATATAAATTTTGGTTTTCTTTTTCCGAGGAGACTAGGGTTCATCCTTCTCAGAATTCTTTGAGACCTCTGAGGAGGAGGAGGAACGAATCTGGAAAAGATTTTGTTTAGATTTTTTCTTACCCTTTGAGGAGGAGGGCCTGGTACTCACTTGTTTTCTTTTCTTGCTAGTTTCAGCTTCAGAGTCATCTAGACTCTCCTCAGACTCACTCATCAAATCACTTTCAGACTCCTCACCTATTGAAAAAATAGAATCCGACCCTTCCTCCTTAGACTTAGAGATAGAAGGATGAGGGCGGGAAATTTGTTTGGCTTTTAGGTTGTCGTAAATTAACACTATAAGACCTTGATGCATGGCTGTATTACCCTTAGGGTTCCCTTTATGGGCCTTAATTGTAGCATTCATAGAACACAATAGGAAATATGGAATATTAAATTTTTCATCATACCTATAATGGTTAAGCAAAACAAAATGATAGCCATACACTTTTGTGAATCTACCATCCAAGGTAACATAATGCATAATAGCAAACAAGACCTCCCTCCATGGCTTAACAAATGCCCAAGGCAGGTAGTAAGTTTTACTTAGCTTTACCAGGAGCTTTTTCTCCTTTGCCATTTTAGGGTATCTCTCAATAGCCTCCTTGCTCAATTTTCTATCTCTGTAATAATTGCTTCCTTCCTTGTGAAGACCCATGACCTGAGTGATGAGGTCTTCATCAATAGAGATTGTTTGATCTCCCATCTTTAGAGTGCCCTTCCTCTAGTTTTTGCAGAAAAAATTAGTGATTGTGGCATCCCTAATAAAGCTAAGTAAGTTTTACTTAGCTTTACCAGGAGCTTTTTCTCCTTTGCCATTTTAGGGTATCTCTCAATAGCCTCCTTGCTCAATTTTCTATCTCTGTAATAATTGCTTCCTTCCTTGTGAAGACCCATGACCTGAGTGATGAGGTCTTCATCAATAGAGATTGTTTGATCTCCCATCTTTAGAGTGCCCTTCCTCTAGTTTTTGCAGAAAAAATTAGTGATTGTGGCATCCCTCCCATGGAGCCTCTCCATAAACTTTGAAAACCTTCCCTTCTACAAAATGTTCCAAACAACCTCCTTTTGTTTCCACTCCTTACAATTGCTAGGTTTATAGCGGTGTCTATTTCCTCCCTTTTTTTTGCTTTTCAAAATAGAAGGCCGAGAGTTGCAGAGATCTATAGGAAAGAAATTTCTTGAAGTTACCACATATACCCAGAAAGTGTGGGAAAAGGTGGCTTGTGTCTTGTAATAAATGGTACTGACATTATTATAATTACTCATATCCCTCCTATTAATCCATTTAATCATTATTTTTTCCATTTATGATCTTAGGGGTACTATTGTATCGATCCATAAATATGATCGATCTGATGTCATCGAGGAGACCCTCTTCACCCTTCCAAGTCACCATATTGTTGTGATTGACCACCACATTGGCTACCCAGTCAACTAAACCATTAGCTTCATGATAAATGTGGGAAATGAAGCATTTCTCAAAAGTGTTGATGAGATCTCTAGTAGCCTTTATTATGTTGTTGATAGTCCATGAAGGCTTAGAGGTTCCCTTTAGGCACTTGATGATGTTATTAGAATCCCCTTCAATCCATAGATAGGCACAGTTCCATCTTTTAACTAGGAGAATACCTTGGAGAGAAGCCATAGCTTCCACCATGTGATTAGTTTGGCAACCTATAGGAACAACTATCATTTCCTTACAGCTACCATTTTCATCTCTGAGAATTGCACCACATCCCACAGGGCTAGGATTGCCTTTTGCAGCTCCGTCGAAGTTGATTTGGAGCCAACCATGAGGGAGAGTGTGCCATCTGGCTTCAAGTCTCTTATCTTGTTTGGGATCAGTACTACCAACACTCTTCATATTCTAGGAGCTAAAAATGTGAGTTTCCAAGGGGTTGGTGGAATTGCAAGGATCCCCAAAGATCTCAATTTTCTCCACAATAGCCCTCTAGATTTTTTGGAAAACAACAACCTAGGTGAGAGAGGTGTCCCTGAATATGTGATTGTTCCTTTCTTTCCAGATCCCCCACAGGATGTGAGGGAGAGATAGCTGCCACAAAGATCTCAAAGAGCGGTTAGACCAATGATAACTCCAAGAATGGAACAATTCACTTATAGTGTTAGGAAACACCCAATCCATGTAAAAAATATTAAGAAATCTTTCCCAAATTGAAACAGTGAAGGAACAATGGATAGCCAAATGGTCCATAGACTCTTTCTCCTCAAGACATAAATCACATCTATTAGGGAAGGAAAAGCCTCTAACCTTAAGATTATCTAAGGTCAATATTTTATTTTGAAGGATTGTCCAATAGAAAAAAATAATTTTAGGGATAAGACCCTTTATCTAGGCTTTAGACCAAAAGGGATTCTCTGAGGGGGCAGGGGAAAAAACACCATACATTGAAGAGATAGTGATGTTGCCTTTAGGTTCATGTTTCCAAATAAGGGAATCTTCCTCATTGTACAACCAGGCAGGAGACAGATGGTTCTTAAGATTGGTAAGGTCAGGGTGAATACTTTCAATATTTTTCCATTTATCACCTATCCAATACCCCTCAACCAATGAGCCAAATACTCTACTACAGGGGGAAGCAAAAGGGGCCCATTCAGGGATTTTAATTAAAGACTTATCAAAAATCTAGGGATCCTCCCAAAATCTAACTTTCCTACCATTGCCAACTCTCCATTTCACCCCTTTAACAATGTTGTCTTTACACTTAGATGCATGATTCAAGATATGAGATCCATTAATACTGAAATTAGAATTGATGAAAGAGAGAAGAGAAGAAGACAAAAGAGGATACTTACTTCTCTAAATTTTACACCATTCACTATCAGAGTGGAACAGTCTCCAAACTTGTTTAGACAAGAGAGCTTCATTGAGGGTCTGGATTCTTCTCAGGCCCAGACCACCTTTACTTTTCAATTTGCACACCTTGTCCCAAGCCACTAAAGCCATTCTTTTCTTTTCCTCAACCCCTGACCAAAGAATTTTTTTTGAATTTTCTCAATGGCATCAGCATACTTAATTGGAATTTTGAAGAGGCCAAGGGCATAAATAGGTATGCTTTGAAGGGAAGCTTTAATAATTTGAAGCTTTCCAACCTGACTTAAAAGAGCACCTTACCAACTAGCAAGCTTTCTTTTAAATTTATCCACCAGAGAACTCCAAAATTAATTAGGTGGAGCAATGCCCAAGGGGAGACCAAGATAAGTAGTAGGAAGATCAACAATACGACATTCCAAAATTCTGCTAATTCTATCTTGTCTTCTCTCAGGAGTGTTGATGAAAAACACTTCACTTTTAACCTAGTTGATAAGGTGGCTGGATGCAGAAGCAAACTTACAAAGGGTGTCCTTCAAGATTTTGGCTTCTAAAATGCTTGAGTCCTCATGACAATGGTGTCATCCACAAACTATTAGTGGAAGTAGATATGATCAGCTGAGGAAGGTGTGAGACCCTTAAAAATACCTCTCATCACCATACTTTCCATGGGCCTACCAAAACATTCAGCCATAATAATGAAGAGGATTGGGGAAATGGGATCCCCTTGCCTCAGTCCTCTAGAATTTTGAAAGAAGGAGGAGGGAGACCCATTGACAAGAATAACAAAGGAGGCAGAGGAGATGATCTATTTGAAAAGGTCCACACATTTGTTAGAGAATTCAAATACCAATAGGACCTTCATGAGGAAAGACCGATCAACCCTGTCATAGGCCTTAGAGAGATCAAGCTTGAGGATGAAACCCTATTTCTTAGCCAAATCAAGAGAAAGGATATTCTCATGGACAGTTATGATGGAATCAAGAATTTGTCTTCCTGGCACAAAACCATTTTGTTGATGATTAATTAGAGAAGGAAGTATAGTTAGGAGTTTGGAAGTTAGGACCTTAGAGATTATCTTATAAAAAGAATTGCATAAGATGATTGGCCTGAACTTATCCATGGATTCATCACCTTGAATTTTGGGGATTAAAGAAATGTAGGTACCATTAATCTCTTTCAGAAGTTTTCTAGCCCCAAAAAATTATTTGACCCCACTGGAAACATCTTTCCCAATAATATCCCAGAATTCTTGAAAGAAGAACATGGGGAAGCCATCAGGTCTGGGGGCTTTGTTACCATCAAAAGAAAAGACAACATTTCTAATCTCCAAGTTCAGAGGTATTGAATTTAGGGAGGCATTCTTCTGCTCATCAATGAGGCAAGGAATATTCTAAAGGAAAGAACTTTGAGCATCAACATGCAGGCTTTGATACATACAAAGAAGTTCAAAGAAGAATTTTTTGGCCTCATTTCTTATCTCCTCCTCCTTAACCAGCTTCCCATTGTCCACCACCAGTTTTTGATCCTGTTTGCCACTTTATGTTTGATAGTCGACATATGAAATAATCTAGTATTCTTATCTCCTTCCTTCAGCTAGATACATCTAGACCTCTGCTTCCAAAAAGCTTCTTCTTTAGCAATAATTTCATGGTATTTTTTGAGGATCTCATTTTCTTTAGCAATAGACAGAGTAGAGAATCCATCCTTCTGGATTTGGACCTGTATTTAATTGAGGTCTTCCTGAATTTTTCCTTTGGCCTCAAAAATATTCCTGAAGCTGGATCTATTCCAAGACCTTATATTATATTTTATGCTTTTGAGTTTCTTCACAATTGTATACATTGCAGTGCCCTCAACTTGAATGTTCCACCATTCCTAAATTTTATGGGTAAGATTTGGATGAAGAGTCCACATTTTTTCAAATGAAAAAGGAAAATGCCTTCTTCTATTTATGGGGTCAACAAAAAGAGTTATGGGATAATGGTCCAACCCAACCTGGATGTGAGAAGATAGAGAATAGAAATAATGTTTGTACCAATCATCAAAAATAAGAGCTTTGTCAAGGCAAACTTGAATAAGGTCACTTCCAGTCCTCCTGTTAGTCCAAGTGTAATTGCAACCTTGTATCTCCACATCATTAAGAGCCTGATTATTTATAAAATCCATGAGTGCCAGTCTACTTTCCAACTGAGAGGGGCTTCCACCAAATTTTGCCTCCTCTCTCAAAGGGGTGTTGAAGTCTCCCATGACCAACCAGCTAAGGTTCTTGAAGCTGTCCCTTATTTCCATATTTTTTTCCCAAAAAAGGCTTCTAGCTTTCAAGGTATTAGGAGCATAAATATTAGTGAGGACCCATGAGGTTCCATCTTTTAAATGCTCAAATTTAATGCAAGAGAAATTATTTTCTTGAATAAGAACATGACCTATAACACTATTGAGATTCCAAATAGTTGCAATGCCTCCAGAGGCACCTTCCGAGCTGCCACCACTAATACTCCCAGATTTAAAGAATTTCAAAGATTCAACCTTATCTCTACTCATCTTGGTTTCTTGAATACTAAAAATATCAAGTTTACTATACCCGACATCAACTTGAGCAATTTTATTAGACTTCCTTAATTGGGCAGCTGAGAGGGTGGATCCTTTTTTATTCCTATGTTTTGGAATTTTCCAATTAGCTTCTTTCTCAAGAACCACTTTAGGGTTACTGAGAATTCTAGAAATTTCTTCTTCATTACCCCAATTACGTGATCTAGAATCATGTGATGAACTATTGACTATTTTAGAAGCTTGGTCTGAATCTGAGAGGTTCATACCCAATATGGCACATTTATGGGCTTCTTGCATATTAGACCTGTTCATGAGAGGGGAAGAGTCAGTCTTTTCTTCTTGAGAGCCAGTAATCTCCCCTTCCTCAGGTTATTCAGCTTCCTTAGTATCCACATCCTTTTGGTGCTCTTCATTGGGTGCTTCCTTATAGACCAAAGTGTCAGTAATTACCATATCGACATTTTCTTTTGAAGATTCAAATTGTTCTTTTAATTCCTCTATTCGGATCTGCCCTACCAAGGGGTTGTCCACTTTCATTTGATCCTTCCTCAGAGATTCCTGGGGGGGGAAGATTAGAGACAAAGGCTAAGGAGATCATTTCCTTATTTTCCCCCAAAGGTTGAAAACAATTGGTATCAACAAGGTCAGTTTCGTTATTTTCTGAGTTTTTGACTTGCCATACCTTTTTCTCTAGAGCCTTTTTACTTTCAACTAAAGGTTTGTCTTGCTTGTGCTCCCCTTTAGGTTTGAGAGGACAAAGTTTGGCCCAAGGACCTGCTTTCTTGCAATGAAAGAAAGAAAAGGGGATGGATTCATATTCAATCTGTTGTTTCCATGTTCCCAACTTTGACACTATGTCTATATGTTCTGGCATATCTGCATCATGAGCTATCCCTACACAAAATTTGGCATGAGTGAGCCTCCTTCTCGAAGCTATGACTGGGTCTATTGAGAGGAGCTCACCAAAAGAGCTTTCTATACCTGAGAAAATTCTTTCTGCCCAATACTCAAGAGGTAGACCTGGTAGCTTAACCCAAACTGGGACTTGTACCAGAAGAGAATCACTCATGTTTAGATTCAGATGCCATTTTTGAAGGACCAGAGCTGTCTTTCCAACCATCCAAGGAATACCATAGAGGATCCTTATTTTATCTTCTTCACATGAAAAGGCAAAGGTGAGGAGGCCTTTGGGTAGAGTCAAAATTTCAACATTACCTTTCAAAGCCCATTTCCGTTTGACATAAGCCCTAACAACTTCAATGTTTGGGTGAGGTCCCATAAATTTCCCCACTAGGGAGTTCGACATAGTACTTATGTTATGATCCAGAATTGAATCAGGGATAGAAATAGCAAACTTACCACCACTAGGGTCTGATATATTCTTGACAAGAGGTAAGGAGGATTTTCGAGATGGTCTAGTTCCAAAGAGGGATGACCACTTTCTAGATTCTTTTCCATTCTCCAAGACCTCTTCACATGGGCTGGACCCTCCACTAGACCCCCCCACCATGTTTCCAGAATCTACATTCTTCTCTGGCAGAGTACCATCAGCCTACAGAATATTTGGAGGCTTGTCCTTCTCCCCCATAGGGAACAACTCCATCATTCTGGCCGCTCCCACCATTGGAACCAGAGTTCTCGCATTGCATGGATTTTGAAATTTGAATTCTTCCATTATCGCTTGATCCACCTCCATGTGATCTCTCCATTGCATTGGCTACAAAGGCCCATTGAGGACTTGTTAGATTGCTAGGGAGTGCTAGATATTTTACAAAAAATGACTTGAAAAGTGGCTACTATCAGATTAGGATTAGGCCGGGAGATGAGTGGAAGACTACATTTAAAACAAATGAGGGGTTGTATGAGTGGAAGGTCATTCCCTTTAGCTTATCTAATGCACCAAGTACCTTTATGAGGTTAATGAATGAAGTTTTGAGGGATTTCATAGGAAATTTTGTCATAGTCTACCTAGATGACATTCTAATTTTTAGTCAAACCAAATAAGAGCACCTAAAACATGTAGACCTGGTACTAAGGAGATTGCATGAAGAGAAATTAATGATCGATTTGGAAAAGTGTTTGTTTATGCAGGAAGAGATCATCTACTTGGGATTTGTAATCTCATATGGTGAGTTGAAAATGGATCAAGAAAAGGTGAGTGCTATATTGTCTTGGCCTACATCTAGAACAATGAATGATGTTAGTAGCTTCCATTGTTTAGCCACATTCTATAGGAAATTTATAAGGGGATTTATCCATATTTGTGCTCCAATGCTTGACACCATAAAGGGAGGACAAAAGTGTAGGTTAAGGTGGACTAAAGAGGCAGATAACTCCTTTGAAACATTAAAGAAGAAAGTTCCAGAGAAATTGGTCCTTTCCCTACCAGATTTCAACAAAATCTTCCAAGTGGAATGTGATGCTAGTCACATGACTATTGGGGCAGTGCTTAGTCATGAAGGAAGGCCCATTGCCTTCTTTAGTGATAAATTAAATGAGGCAAAGAGGAGGTACTCATCCTATGACCTAGAGATGTATGCTCTAGTCCAATCCTTGAAAAAGTGGAGACACTACTTGCTACCAAAGGAGTTCATAGTCTTCACAGACAATCAGGCCCTTATTTTCATAAATAGCCAAGAAAAGTTGAACCATAGGCATATGAAATGGGTAGAGACCCTACAAGCCTTCACTTTCAGTCTTAAGCATAAGAAATGGGTCAAGAATAAGGTGGCAGATGCTTTGAGCAGAAGAGTATTAACCACAAATCAGATCTAGTTGGAGAGTGTTGGAATAGACTCCTTGAAGGCCTTTTTATGAGGATGATGATGACTTTGGAGAGATATAAAAGGTATGTGCATCTTTTGATTAGTGGTTTCATGTTGATTTCTCTGAATTTATGATACAAGATGGATTGTTGTTTAAGGGTGCACAGTTGTGCATACCCAAGTGTTGTATGAGACTAAACATAATCAGGGAGAAGCACTGTGGAGCAATGGCGGGCCATTTTGGCCTTGACAAGACACTAGACTTGGTGAAGAGGCACTACTTTTGGCCCAAATTGCAAACATATGTCAGGATATTTGTGGACACATGTGTGATATGCCAAAAAGAAAAGGGGAAGTCCACCAATGTAGGCTTATACCATACTTTACCCATTCCTTCAAGACCATGGGAAAGTATAAGTATGAATTTTGTTTTAGGATTGCCTAGGACAATAAAAGGTTATGATAGTGTTTTTGTAGTGGTGGATAGGTTTAGTAAAATGGCACATTTATTGCCATGTAAAACCACCTATGTTGCTTCTTATATTGCAGATTTAGTTTTTAAAGAAATTGTCTCAATATATGGTTTGCCTTTGACCATAGTCTCTGATAGGGATGTGAAATTTATTGGACACTTCTAGAAGACTCTTTGGAAGAATCTTGGCACAAATCTAGCCTTGTCCTCAACCTACCATCCCCAAATAGATGGCCAAACTGAAGTTGTAAACATATCATTGGGAAATTTGCTAAGATGTTTGACTATGCAATATGTAGAGAAGTGGGATAGCATACTGTCTCAGGAAAAATTCTCTTATAATGATATGGTAAATAGAAGCACTGGTAAGTCACCTTTCCAGGTTGTGTATGGAATCCAACCAAGGGGTGTGTTGGAGTTAAGGGAGATACCTCAAGGAGAAGCCATTAGTGGAGATGGAGAAACCTTTGCCACTACCATAAAGGAGATACATGACCAAGATAAATCTCACCTTCAACAATATGCAAAAAGGTATAAGGCTCATGCTAATAAGAAGAAGAGGGATGTCTAGTTTAATGTGGGAGACTTGGTGTGGGTTCACTTGAAGAAGGAAAGACTTCCAAAAGGCAAATATACAAAGCTTATGCAGAGAAAGATTGGACCTTGTCAAATCTTGAAAAAATATGGACAAATTTCTTATGAACTCCAACTCCCACCTGATCTTGGTTTGTCACCCAATTTTAATGTATGTGACTCAACTCTTTACAAATTTAGTGTTGACGTAGGAGGAAGCAATTTAGGTTGTAGCAGATGATGACATTCCTAAACATGAACCACCAAAGTTGCATAAAGTTTTGGACACCAAGGTTGAAAAGAGGACAAGGAATAAAGTATATATGGAGTATTTGGTGGCCTAGCAAGGACAATGAGATTCTGAAGTAGTTTGGATGAGAGAACAACAAATCAAAAACCATGGTGCAAACCTCTAGACTCTCATCTCAAGTGGACTTAAGATTTCTTCTTCTGCGGAGCATGGTGTAGGGGAACCCCTTCAACATGATCATTCAAAATCAGAGGAGGAAGGATAATACCTTAAAAATTTCTTAAGATGTTTTCCTTGTGCTTCAATCATGCATTTTGTGTTTGTAATAAAGGACCCCATCTTGTGAGCCAAACTCCAATTTTGGCATCTTGATAAGCCAATTAGGACTTTTGGACAAAAGGGGACTAAGTATTCTTAGGATATGTTTGTCCTAGTGGTTTTAGTTGTTTTATGTGCTTCTAGGGTGTTTAGAGGTGTTAGTATTGACCCAAGTCATTTGGGTGCAATAAATGACATTTTTGAAAACTTTGTCGAAAGTTGTCATGAGCAACTTTTGTGCAATTTTTTGAATTCTTGTTGGTCTGACTCCTCTAATGGCTCTAACCTCTTGTTTTAGGTTGAGAAAAGTTATAGATGGGTATAAACACCTTGAGGACATAATTCCCAAGGTTATACTATATGAAGAAAGATTTTATGATTGCAAACAATAAAAAATTCTGAGTTTTTCTTGCAAATGTGAAGTTTTGGCACGGGGTATGGAGTTGTATGGATTGGGACCAATCCCCAATGTTGTGATTTTGTTAGTTCAGTGAGTTACCAATTATTTGGTCCTAATTTGAGGTCTTGATATTTTTTTTGCTCCAGATATCCAAGTTTTGTTGTAGCTACCCGAAAAAGCATGGTTTACCTAGGGTTTTGCCTTTCCATAGCCATAACTTGCAACCTGTCTATCTAAATCATGGAAGTGGGTGAAATTAAAGTGTGGAATATGTAATCTATTATTAAAAAATAATTTTGAAGGAGGATCAATGGAGATGTGTGTTTGATCAGGCCCTAGGTAGACATCTTTATGTGGCTACCTAGCCCTTAGACTGCAATAGTTACCCTCGAAGATAATTGATGATGATTCCAGGCATGTAACCATAGAATATATAATGTTTTATGGTTCCCCACATACTCATGGGTTTGTGGTTGTAAGGTGTGTCCATTTTGATATAGTTGCTTCACAAATGGAGACCTAATCAACCCTTTAGGACAGTTGGTCATCACCGGGTTCAGACCTTTCCTTATCAGATCTTAACTTCTCCTTTTGTGGGATTATGTAAGACCATAAAGGGTGTCTGAATCAGTGATTTATTTTCTAGGGTGTTTGAAAATTTTTTGACTTAAGGTCCCATTACCCGTCTGCAAGGGCTACAAGCAAATATGCCTAATTGTGAAGGTGTCATAGGGAATTGGGTTAAATATTTGAAACCAGTGTTTGGTCTGGTCCACGTGAGTATTGTATGATCCAAAATAGGTTTTGTGAAGGTCACAAACTTTAGGAGGCTTCATGATGCATAGTGGAGCAAGTTACCCAATTTGAGTAGTATGAATCTTGGAGTGAAATGAGAAGTTGGAACTAAGATTGTAGAGCCTTGCCTTGTAGAATCCTATTGGTGTTTTGAGGGGTCAGTGTCATACATCTTGAAGTGTTTGATAGGATACAAGGAGGGTTCTGCATCACCAATTCCATAACCAAATCATACCGGAGCCTACCAGATCATGTCAGATCCAAACCAACTAGAAACTACTCAACCTATCGGGACTAGAAGGGTGCTAGTAAAGCATCCAAACAACTACTATTGGCATCAATGACAAATAATCAATGCAACATGCAAACTATTGAGTGGCTCCAAAAATATCTAAAGGTATTTTGTCAATAAGATATCACAACCATAGGAATATTAGAAAACCTTCAGTTGACAAGACATCAAGGCAAATGGGTAGGTGAAGATTATTATAAATAGTAATAAGATCTTAGACATTGATCTAAAATAGAAGAAGAGATAATTAATGAGGGCAGCCAAATAGGCTATAGGAAAGATTTCTTGGAAGCTCGAGAAGACTAATTTTGAATTTCCTTTTGGAGGGAAAGATGTCGATGTACATAGATGACTACTAAGTGTAGTTAGTAGGTAGCTTGATGGTCTGAGTTGATGAGTGGGGGATAGAAGAGTTAGCGTGTGTGAAGAAAGGTAGAGTAGAAAGAAGAAGAGAAAAGGAGGTGTTGAACCCGAGTGCAGGACAAAGAAAGAAGAGAATACCTAAACGCACAAAGGAGTGAAAGATACTTAGAGATTTTGTTAGACACAATATACCATTGAGAGGGGGGTGAATTAGTGGTTTCCAAAACTCTTAATATTTTAATTCTAAGAGTGAGTACTGGTTAACAACCTAAAGACCAAGTAATCCTACCAATAAGATAAATCAAGGCAACACAATGCAATCACATAGAGCCACATCACATAACACCAGTATATACAAGGAAAACCCAAGATGGGAAAAACCTCTGTGATAAATGTTGCTAGAGTCTACTGCTCCACTCTAGCCTCACAATAAAAATACTAGTTACAACATTTAAGGCACCAACCCAAGGAGCACAATCCCTACTAATTTAGGGCACCAACCCAATGAGAACCAACCCCTTCAAATTTATGGGTACCAACCCAAAGGAGAATCAACCCCTACACCAAGATCCAACTCAGTGATTACAAAACATATATCAAAACAATAGTTGTATCCTGGTTACAATTGAGTTCTGTAATCTCTACAAATAATCTCTCTCTATTGGTTTCTCTCTTACTCAGATTTACTGATAGTATACTTTGTCTTCCACTCTACCTCCTCTCTGTCGGTTCACACTCCTCTACCTTACCGGTTCACTCCCATCACCTGTCACACTGCCTCTTCCTTGTTTGATCTATTCTTACTCTCTTCCTCTCTCTTCTTTTCTTGTTGTTGCTGCCTTACCGATTCAGGCTCTACTAGCTGTCTATCTTTGCACTTGGTTACCAGTGACTTCCACAGTACCAGTTTAATCCTTCTTTGTCCTCCACCTTGCTAGATCTCCTTCAAAAATCTCCCTTCATGCTTCACTCTCACAATTAGATCAAATATTTTCTTTCAACTAGCATCACACCTTCTAGAAGCATCAATCAATTTGGTCTTCTACCTATATACTTTATAGCTGAGCTTTCCCACCAAAACAAAACTTCAAACTATTGGCATGCTAGGGTTTCTTCCAGTGATCATGAGGAGTATCGGATCCAATAAGATCTCATTCTACACAAACATCGACAACCTGAAAGCAATCAAGAATTTCTATCATTACTCATTTCTTCCAAAGCACATTTTCTATACTTAGCAAACATGGACAGTCAGTCGGCTTGGCACTTGGTCAATCACCATAAATGGTTCGATGGTTTGCATCACCAACTTTGATCAGAACCTAGACACTCTACATCAATCGGTGCATCCCATCGATCACCTTTGTTCGATCTTCCTCAATCCAAACATCTCTACTCTCATCCCTTGAGCTTCGCAGTCACCATTTAATGTTGGACCAACTGCCAACTACCTCACAGACACACATCACCAACCTCTACATGCTTGCCACTTCAACTCCACGTGGCATTTCTATCGGTATACATCAAATTAGACCTCTATGTTGGTTCAGACAAGATCACTAACCAAACACTTAATCGATGCACACTTATCAATCCTCTAGTATTGTATGTACATCATACTTTACCGATTAACCTTCTTTCCATTGCCTTCTCTATCTTGTCAGTGTATCACATTTACCCAACCATCAACCATGTCAATCCTAAACAACTATCTAGGATGACTCACTATGTGCATCTTCATCAGATTGAGATCACTTCAATTTTGTCTCTCTGTTCACTTAGTTGTATGTCGATATCCACCTTGTTTACCAATTGACACATTTCTTCCTTCATACCAGTAATGTGCATGATATCTTCATGCCATCCATCTCCAACTGCTATGCATCTATGGCAACACCACTTTCCATTTGCATACCAATAACTCTATGTGTGCAATTGCAGAGCCTTATCTTCATTTGACTGGTTCTCCTCTCAACTAGTTTGCCAAGGTGGAAAAATCACCATCATAACTCTTCCTTCTCTGTCTTAGTATCATATCATGTCTTCACATGTTGATCCGGTGCACATCTCCGATCTCAAACTCAAGAGGCATCCTCATTTTCCACATTAGTCGTCTGGTGTATTCATCCAATCACCTGCCTTTTCTTACTCTAATTGTCTTATCCTAGAGAGTCATGATGTATGTCATGTATACTGTGGGATAAGAAAGGTATTACCACTTATGAGTGGGAAGAATAGACAATTGCACTTCAGCTACCAAACACCAGTGGAGGAAGATCAATGTCACCTGCTAGTAATAATGTGACTTCACAAAGGAGAGGATATATATTCAACTTGACATATGTCCTAGTAGCTTTTCCATATGTCATCTTTTCTCACTGAGGCAACACACTCTTTGTCAACCTTCTCTTCATCTGGTGGGAGGCCTGCTAGATGGCATCATACTACTATACCAATGGCCTATTCACTCTGTAGTCTTACCGATCATCATCTTATCCGTTAGTGCCAATATGTATACTAACATGTTCATCCACTTGTTCATCGGATACCCATTTCTTCACACCCAATCATCAACTTGTATACCGATGACTCTATCTTGCATACTGGTTGGCCTCAACTACACATACTATCAGTTGACATCCATGAAAGTAATACCAGTTGACATCAATGACAGCACTACACATACATCTCCCATACCAGTTCCAATACTAGTTGACATCAATGGAAACACAATTCCAATAATCCCCCCCTTTGGCATTGATGTCAACACATGTAGTATCGGATATACTACAGATTCTTTCTCCCCCTTTGACAACAATGGCAAAGGGCATTGACATCCGGTATACCACAGACATTATTTTCTCCCTCTTCCTACTGGTTGCTTCTCCATTTTTTACGACTATGCTTTGCATCATCTCAAATAGTAACACTTGAGATGGATGGTTTAGATACCAATTGAATCCAATCCTATATACCAGTCTAATACCAATTGTAGAAGCACCAAATTGTTGAAAGGTGTGTTAGTGAATACGACTTACCTGCCAGTCAAACTGCATCTTCTTTATTTGATACCAATTGTTGATACAGGCATTGATACCAATGGTACATTCTTAATTTGTGGGGGTTGCATTGACACCAAACTATTGGTAGCAATCAGGTACCAATCTGATATATTCCCCCCTGTGCAAGCAACTCTCCCTCTTTGTACTCACAACTAGTTAAGTGAGCCCTTTTCTCATCCTTTTCAATTTGTTCTACCTATAAAACAGACTGCACTTCCTATCACCTAGTGGCTTAATGACAAATGAGGACATCCTTTTCCTATTCTATTATAATCCTGGTTATCTTGATTATGACTTTGATAGATAGACAAATTGAATAGGCACCTTCCTAGAGTCACTATCATACTGGTATGGTCAAACAACTGCTTGATCTGCCACTGTGTTTAGTATGTCTGATATCAATCAGAGGATATGGTTGTAAACTCCCCCTGAACTGTAGATCTTTGGTCTTCTTATCATGTCAGGTCCTAATCCGATGCTTCAATCTGCACCTTGTACTGGTAGAAGTGAGCATTTGTGAACTGCAGATGATCTACCACTTCCATGATTTCCATCACATTCTTGTGACATCCTCTTCCATGATCACAATACCATCATATATCAACATCATGTCACCTATCCAACCGATTGACTCATTAGGAAGTGTACACATGAGATCAATTACCGGTTCAACATATTGCCAGACAATGCTTCTTCAATATTGCCTAAGGCAAAATTTCCCTTTCCCAAGCTATCAGATCCATTGCAATGTTACCGGAATACATTGTCTCACATATTCTGCAATACTTGTAATTGTCCCTACCAGAAATATACTACACATGTCAGTTTATTGTACCAGTCCAATATCTTTGCCAGTTCACTTTCTCCACTAGCCCTTCTTCCTATGTCACATCCCACTTTGACACTTGTAGCAATGATTCATCTCACCCATGTGAATGTATAGCCAAGATATTAATTGCACACACTCGGTCATCTCAACTTCTCCCTCATACTGGTAGCTGCCCGTCCTTTTCTTTGTCCTTCTCAATGTGGGGGTGAATGATCTGATCAACATGTAGCTCCCCCTAAGGATTTGCATCTCCTTTAAACTTTAGGAGATATCACATGTGCATTGAATTCATAATGTTGGTCCATGTTCCTACTCTCTTCCTTCTTCCTCCATACTTGCTTGGTCTTAGTACTCTTCCCATTTGTAGTCATGGGAGCAAGTCTTACCTTCTTTTGTTGATTGGTCTTTTCTTTACTAGGTTCTGTAGTGTGACGGGATACATTGACATGGAAGCATGTTGCATTCATCCCAACTGGATGATTGGAAGACCTTCTATCAGACCAGTTTGATTTTCTTCTCAGGGTCATGCCATTGTAGCCAGCTACTAGTTTCAACTAACTTCTTGATCTTGCGAGAGTGTTTCTCCTTTGGGCATAACTGTTATGCCGGTTGCCATGTGCATGAAAGATCTTCTTCCTATACTCATTACTTCTATGACTAAATCCATTGCAGTTATAACATATATAATTTATATTTCTTGAAGCAACAAATGGCCTCTTGTTAGCATAACTAGGAGTGAGCTTATACACATTTCTACAATCTAATATTCTATGCCCAAATGAATTACATCTTTTACAGTGAATTTCTATTCCTAGGAAAAACACCTTTTCTATTCCTAGGCACAATTTTGCACTCCTCTACCCTAGGGACTTATCCTTTACAAGCAAAACAGTAACTGAAGAATGGATACTTATTACTTACAAGTTTATTCTACTAAACATGAGGTGATCTTATAGGTTTGGCTTCTCCACTTTTAATCCTCTAGGGTGTTGCATCTCTTTGTCTTCCACTAGTGGGGAATATTTTAGCCTTCCTTCTTGTATTTTTGTTTCTAGTGAACCTATCTTCTCTTAGCTTTCTTTTTCTTTTAGGATCTACATTATTTCTTTTTGCTGCACAGGTCTTCATCTTTTTCCTCAAGTCATCACTGGTTGTGGTTAGGTCAACCTTCTTTCTTGGCTCACTTTAGACTGTGAAGGTTTGACCCTTGTTATCTCTATTAGAGGAGAAAAACCGAATGTCCTTTTGGGAGAGATCCTTTCTCGTGGAGCATTCACTGCTAACATATCCTAATCCTCTGGTATCCTTGGAGTGTTTTGTTTTCTCAACATTTTGTCCAAGACCTCCATGTTGCCATCATACTGAATCCTTACCTTGATCTCATCTTGACACTTCTCAAGGTCTTTCCTGATGCTCTCCATTTCTCCTTTTAGGTCTTGACATTCTTTGTCCTTTTTCTCCACTTCTAGCCACAGCTCCTCACATATTCTCTCCTTGGCATCCAGGACTAATTTCAAATCATCAACCATACCTTTGGCCTCTTCAATTTGAGTTGTCAACAAGATGATGTTCTTGTTTGATTCCTGAAGACATAGTCTCAATTGACAACATTCATCGTGAACTAATTTTTTATAATTCTTAAATTCACTTCTAACATTTTGCGGCTCTTTTAGTGCACTTACCAGTTCACCTTCAAGGTCAACTTTAGCTTCATCTTCACTATCACTCCCAAACACATCTTTTTGATGGGATTTATCTACATTGTCACCCTCTAATGTGTGCTCCTCACTTTTTGTCCCTTGATCCATGAAGAGGTGGGTTCCTTCTTCATCATTTATGTTGCAACAACTGGTTGATCTATCTTCATCATCTGCACATGTGTTTGTTTTATTGATCTTCTTGCTTCCATAAACTGGTTCTACAGTGCTAGGTTCATTGCCATAAAGATTCTTCAACCTATCCCACAGACTCTTTGCTGATTTGCATTTGTCTACCTACGAGGAAACAACATCTAAGAGCCCACAAAGTATATCCTTTATTGCTTCATCATTACACTGATATCTTCTTTCTACTTTTGAGCTAGTGGGAGGATTGACATGACTAGGGAGACCATTAACAACTGACATCCAAACGTCATTTCCTAAATAGGATAGATAGACTTGCATTCTGCAACACCAAATCGAATAATTAGACCCATTAAACACTGGAGCAAAGATTGACTCAAAACAACCCATTGTGTCCTTATGCCAGAATCTACCCAAGCTGGAGAAAGCTTATCAACTGGGAACCTAGGATCTGATACTACTTGTTAGAGACAATGCACCACTAAGAGGGGGGTGAATTAGTGGTTTCAAAAACTCTTAACCTTTTAATCCTAAGAGTGAGTACTGGTTAACAACCTAAAGACCAAGTAATCCTACTAGTAAGATAAATCAAGGCAAAACATTGCAACCACACAAAGCCACATCACATAACACCAGTATATATGAGGAAAACCCAAGATGGGAAAAACCTTGGTGAGAAATGCTGCTGGAGTCTACTGCTCCAATCAAACCTCATAATGAAAAAACTAGTTAATTACAACATTTAGGGCACCAACCCAAGGATCACCACCCCTACTGATTTAGGGCACCAACCCCTATAGATTTATGGGCGCCAACCCAAAGGAGAATCAACCCCTACACCAAACTCCAACTCAGTGATTACAAAACATATATATAAAAACAATAGTTGTATCCTGGTTACAAATGAGTTTTGTAACCTCTGTAAATAATCTCTCTCTACTAGTTTCTCTCCTACTCAGCTTTACTGGTAGTATGCTCTATCTTCCACTCTACCTCCTCTCTGACAATTCACATTCAACTACCTTACCGGTCCACTCCCATCACCTGTCATATTGCCTCTTCCTTGTCTGATCTTTATTTACTCTCTTCCTCTCTTTTCTTTGCTTGTTGTTGTTGCTTTACTGGTTCAGGCTCTACCAGTTGTTTGTCTTTGCACCTGGTTACTGGTGACTTCCATACTACCAATTTAACCCTACTCTATCCTTCACCTTGTTGGATCTCCTTCAACACTCTCCCTACATGTTTCACTCTCACAGTTAGATCAAATCTTTTCTTTCAACTGGCATCACACCTTCTGGCAGCATCAATCAATCTGGTCTTCTTCCTGCATACTTTATAGCTGAGCTTTCTTGCCAAAACCCAACTTCAAACTATTGGTGCACTAGGTTTTTTTCCACTGATCATGAAAAGCATCAGATCCAATAAGATCTCCTTCTGCATGATGATCGACAACATGCAAGCAATTAGGTATTTCCATTATATCTCCTTTCTTCCAAAGCATGTTTTCTTTACTTAGCAAACACAGATAGTCAGTCGACTTGGCACTTGGTCAATCACCATAAATGGTTTGACAGTTTGCATCACCAACTTCGATCAACACTTAGAGACTTTGCATCAATTGATGCATCCCATCGATCACATATGTTCGACCTTCCTCAAGATGCATACCTTTGCTCTCATCCCTTAAGCTTCGCAATCGCCATTGAATGTTGGACAAACTGCCAACTACCTCACCGACCTCTGTATGTTTTCCACTTCAACTCCATGTAACATCTTTGTCGGTATACATTAGCTTAGACCTTTGTGTTGGTTCAGATAGGATCACTTACCAAACACTTAACCGGTGCAAACCTACTGGTCCTCTAATCTTGTCGACACATCATACTTTACTAGTTAACCTTCTTTCCATTGCATTCTCTATCTTGCTGGTGTATCACATTTACTCGATCATCAACCATGCCAATCCTTAGCAGCTATCTAGGATGACTCACCATGTGCATCTTCATCCGATTGAGAGCACTTCACTTTTGTCTCTTTGTTCACTTAGTTGTATGCCAATATCCACCATGTTTACCAGTTGACATATTTTTGCTTTCATACCAGTAATGTGCATGATATCTTCATGTCATCCATCTCCAACTACTATGAACATGTGGTAACACCACTTTTCATCTGCATACTAGTAACTCCATGTGTGCAACTGCAGAGCCTTATCTTCATTTGACTGGATCTCCTCTCAACCGGTTTGCCAAGGTGGAAAACTCACCATATTAACTCTTCCTTCTTTGTCTTGGTAGCACATCATGTCTTCACATGCTGATCCAATGCACATCTTTGATCTCAAACTCAGGAGGCATCCTCATCTTCCACATTAGTCATTTGGTCTATGCAATCAATCACCTCCCTTTGCTTACTCTGACTGTCTTATCTCGGAGAGTCATGATGTATGTCACGTATACTATGGGATAAGAAAGGTATTACCACTTACTAGTGGGAAAAATAGACAATTGCAATTTAATTGCCAAACATCGATGGAGGAAGATGAATGTCACCTGCTAGTAATAATGTGACTTCATAGAGGAGAGGATACATGTTTAACTTGACATATGTCCCAGTAGCTTTTCCATATGTCATCTTTTCTCACTGAGACAACACACTCTTTGTCAACCTTCTCTTCATCCAGTGGTAGTCTTGCTAGATGGCATCATACTATTATATTGGTGGCATGTTCACTCTGCAGTCTTACCGATCATTATCTTACCAATTAGTACCAATATATATACTAACATGTTCATCCACTTATTCATCGAATACCAATTTCTTCATACCCAATCATCAACTTGTATACTGATTGGTCTCAGTTGCACATACTATCGGTTGACATCCATGATAGTAATACCCATTGACATCAATGACAACACCGCACATACATATCCCATATTGGTTGCCATCCTATACTAGTTAACATCAATGACAACACAATGCTAACAGAGTGGGATACAAATAGCAGGTAATTCACACCATGTGAAGAAAAGATAGATGAGAGAAGATGAAGGTTTTAGTGCAGTGAGACGAGAGAAAATAGAAGATAAAGAAGAGAACAAAGAGGAAGAGTAGAGAGAAAAGGCAGGAAACACAAAACATTATCCACAAAGAGTGGGGGCAGAGAAAGAAGTCTAATCAGAGTGGAGATTAGAGAGCTGGTGAAGAAGTAAGAAGAGACCAAAAGGAAGAGAGTGGGGATTGACAATTGATATAAAAAAGAAGAGGATAGAAATAGTAAGCAGAGAAGTGTCAAGTCAATCTCAATTATAGAATACAAATGTGAGCTATAAAATTTCATTTGTAGTAGGGTGTCTAACTATAATCAAATTTTATTTTATTGTAATCATCTAAGTGGGTGCTCAGATCAGGGGTTTGTGCTCCTTTGGATTGGTGCCCATAAAGCTAGGGGTTAGTGCTCCTTGGGTTGGTGCCCATAAATATGTAATCAAATTTTCATTATGAGGCTGGATTAGAGAAGTATACTCTAGTAGCATTTCTCACCAAGGTTTTTCCCCACTATAGGTTTTCCTCATATATTTGGTGTTATGGGTTTTCTTTCTATGTGTATGTGCAGACTAGTTTAATGCCATTTCTCATGGCTGTTTGTCCTTGATTATTAGGCTTTAATCTTTTAGAAAGCTCAAGTTTTTTATTACCACTAATTCAATCCCCCTCTCAATGGTCTATTTGTGTTCCTTCAATTGGTATCAGAGCACTAGGTTCCCTATTTGATAAGCTTTCTCCAACTTGGGTAGATTATGGTGTGTGAACATAATGGATAGATATGTGTCATTCCTTGCACCTATTTTTGATGGTACCAACTATTTCTATTGGAGTTTAAGAATGGAAACCTATTTGTCCTCCCTCAGTTATGATGTCTGGATGTCAGTTAAAAGAATTGATACATGGTCCCTACTACTCCTCCTACTAATCTTGATGCTAAAAGAAAATATGAGTGCAATGTTGAAGCCAATAATATCATTATTAGCGAGTTGTCTATTACAAAGTCTTTGAAAGTCAATAAAAAAAAGTCTTCAAAGGACATATGGGACAGATTGAAGAAGATATATGGAGAAGTACCTACAACTGCTGAATCAAATTCTATAAGGAAGATGAAGAAAGGATCAAACAAATATATAGATGATGAAAGTGGATAGAATTGTAGTTGTAGTAAAAATAAAAAAGGAAACTCATCTATTCATGATACAAGAGATCCAAAATGAGAGAACACCAAGGTGTGATAGTGGATCTCATTCTAGTAAGTAGGACTTATTTGGTAGTGATGAAGAAGTTGAAGAGGATGTTGATGCTGAAGTGGATCTTCAAGAAGAGATGAGATGTGCTCTTGAAGAGTTGGATAATGTAAGGAAATAATATAAGAAATACAAGAAGTTAGTCACAAAGGAACATGATCAACTATGCAAAATCCTTGAAGAATCAAACCAAAATGTTGTTGTTTTGACAACTAAGTTAGAAGAAGCCAAGAAAGCTAGTGAAGTGTTGAAGTCTGAGTTGAAGACAAAACAAAAAGAGTGTCAAAAGTTGGAACAAGAAATGGAAAATAATAGAAAAGAGCTTAAGAGTTTCAAAGAGGATCTCAAGCCAAGGATGAAGTGTGAGAGTAGCACCAATACACTAAATTATATGCTAAGGAAGCAAAAGCAGTCAAAGGATTCTATAGGCTTAGGATATGAGGTTGGAAAATGCTTTACCAGTGGGGAGACATCAAAAAGAGATATAAACTGTGTATCTTTAAGTTTGAATGATCATGGGAAAACCTTCACAGTCAAGAATTCTACAAGGAAGAAAATAGATTTAAATACTACTACTGAAAGTTTGAAGACACGAGATGCTAATACAAGGAAGCATAATGCTAATAAAAAGGGTAAGGCCAAGTTGAATGAAGAAGGATTCATTAGAGATAAGGACACAAGAAGGAGGTATGAAAGACCAAAATATGTTGCTGCATGCAAGACTAAGAACAAGAAGAAATCATAACATGTGGCTGCTGCAAATGAACAACTCAAGATCAACAATAGAGGAAGAAGATATAGTGCAAATGTGTCCACAAGATCTCCACCTAACTAGCAAAATCATTCTATAAGATACAATATTTCCTTCTCTAGTTACTATTATTCATGCAAAGGATATGGTCATAAAGCAAGTGAGTGTAGAAAAGGGTCTAGGAAAGGTCAAGTTGAATTCTTTAGAAGCAAAAACGTAGTTTGTCACAAATGTAATGCATATGAACATAAAATTCCAAACTATAGACCTATATATAGACTAGCTCCAAACTATGAAAGCAAGAATGCCTTTGTTGTCCTAAGATATATGAATGTGATATGTTATATATGCAATAAAGTTTGTCATAAGAGCTATGAATGTAGAAGAAAATCATTTTTCATATGGTAGCCCCTACACTTCCTCTTTCAACAAAAATGTAAGATATAATAACTATAGTCAACATGAAAGAGTGGGTAGAACTTATGTAAGATAGGGACATACATGGATCAAAAATAGAAATATCCTTGAATGGTCAGGAAATTATTTTGTTCCTCTGGATGGTTGTAAAAATATGGATTGGAGAAGGAAACCATATCAATCAAACATAAAATACTCCATTCCTCAACTGGATGCAAACACGATGTGTAATGCATGCTAAAATTTTGGGCATAGAGCATAGTTTTGTAAGAGTAAGTCTATGGAATCATCTAGATATAACAAGAAGGTAGACACCCCCATCAAGCAAAATAAAGAGTCTAGGAATGTCTAGAGAAGGAAAGATAATCTAGATAATGAGAAAGAAAAGGATGGAACTATGAGAAAGCATTGTACATTCCATACATGGGTGGCATACCCTAAAGCTTAAGGAGAAGCAAAACCTTAGGGGAAGATAAAGAATGATCATATCTCTTACACCCAATTTTTTGAGAAAAAATAGAGGAAGGAATTTAAGTGACAAAGAGAACTCTGATGAGGATAGTAACTATTTATATGCATATAGCTTGATGTGTAGTTTGTAGAAGATTTTTGTATGCTTGCTGAGACTGTTTGAGTTGGAATAATATGTAGAACACAAGATATCACTGAGAGGTGGGGGTGAATCAATAATTATAAACAATTTCAAACAATGTGTTCAACTGGTAGGATAATGAAAACACTAACAAGAAAACACACACAAGAGAACATCACATAACACCGATATACAAGGAAAACCCAATGTGGAAAACAAACCTCGGTGAGAAATGTTGTTGGAGATCTACTGCTCCAATCTAGCCTCACAAAGAAGTATCAATTTTACAATATTTAGGGCACCAACCCGAGGAGCACCAACCCCTAGAAATTTATAGGCATCTACCCAAAGGAGCACCAACCCCTAATCTATTCTAAGCACCAACCCCTGCACCAAGCACCCACTTAGTGAAACATGATGAGATAAAATTAATAAAATGATAAACACCTACTACAAATGAGTTTTGTAACCCCTGCAAAGAATTCTCTCTGCTGGTTAAACTCCTTTCTATCACACTGCTTCTTCTTCTTGGAAATTGACACTCATCTAGTTTAGTTGTGTTTTCATTGATGGCAACACACATCATTTTGGGTTGGACACTTAACCGATACTCACTGGTATTCATGATTTGGCAACCGACATTCAAGTCATCCAACAGTCAAGGGAAACTGACAAACTAGGAGCTAGTATATGAGGCTGACATAGGAGATTGATCTGACAGATCTACATGGCAACAATCAATGACATCGATCACAAAGTCTAATGTATTTATTTTTGTCTAGGTCGACATGTAAATAAATTGGTATATCATTGTAAGTCAACATAAGGAATTCATGTTTATGTTTGGGAAGGGTATTTAAGTTAGTCTGGTTAGGTTATTTTGGATATACATACAAAGAGAAGGAATATACAGTGGTGTGATATTGTAGGAGAAATGTTGATCGACTAAATGCGAATATAATATTTTGTAGTCGGTCTTGGTTATTGGTTTAGAGGTTTGGGATGCGAAGTAATTTATCAGTAAATAAGGACACAATGAAAACCAGTATAGATTGTGCTTGAACTAGAACTCATCCAACATAGCAGATGCATTCTCTGAGTTTAGAATTTTGATTGTAAACTAGTATTTGGTGTTTGCAGTCAGTGAGGCTCCATTTGTGATGAGCAGTGCACTCTAGGTTGTTGGCCTTCCTGCATGTGCATGTGCAGGCCCCTATTGTAATATTTATTTATTTGGCTAGTGGATAGATATTGTGTGTCACCAATCCAACCATGTTTTTTCCTCTTTGAGTTTTTCCACGTATAAATATGTGTGTTATGGTGTATGTCCTTGTGGTGGCATTATTTCTGCTTATTGTTATATTTTTTTATGGTTACCAGTTACTAAATTACTTTGTTAATAAGGTTAAAATTGATTTCACTAGTAGAACACTGATTCACCCCCTCTCTTAGTGTTCTTGGATTCCAACAATTGGTATCAGAGCCTGGTGCCTTGGAGTAAGCCTAACAACTTAAGGAATATCCTGAATTCAAAATCCATGGAGATGAGTTTGCAGAAACAACTTGAAGTAGCACTTGAATATTATGACATTGAAAGAATGAAGAACTTGAAGTTGCAAGATGAGTTGAACTCTGCAAAGGAATTCATTCTTATCCTACAAGAAAGGTTGTCATCTACTCAAGCTAGAAGAAAAGAACTTTTAAAAAATCAAGATGATGAAGAAAAGAATACCCTTAAAGAATAATGTCAGAAGCTAAGTCAAGAGAATACTACCATGAAGAATGAAATGCAAGCCATAACTATGAGGATGTTTAAGGATATTGAATACCAGAAGAAGAATGCAGAAAATCTTGGCAAATATCTGAAAGACATATTTGAAGAATGCATTAGGCTGGCACATGAGAACGATATGTTAAGAACTAAGCTGGTGCAAACCCAAAATAATGAGAAAGAGTCAAAAAGATTGATAACAGTCCTAAGAGGAGATTTGGATACTGCAAATGAAAGTTTAATGACAGTTTTGCAAAGCTTCATGAGCTATTAAAGGGTCAAAGGCACAAAGGAGACACTAGAGGTCTTGGATTTGAGTATGGAGAAAGCTCCAGTACTGTAAATGAAGTTGAAGCAACCCATCAGAAGGAGAACCCACCTGTCAATCGGAACCATAAATCACTAGTAAGGCAAACCAATGCACATAAATTCAATGGTAGATGTTTTGTTTACAATAAATTTGGTCATATGGAAAGACATTGCAGAAATAGAGAAAATTAGAACAATAATGCAGTTCTCAGTCAATGTTCAAATTGTAAGAAATATGGTCATAAGACAAAATATTGTAGAATGAATGTGAAATTTCATGCATGTGGAAAGTTTGAACATATGGCTAATCAATGCAGGTCAAGGAATGATCAAGGATACAATAAAGCAATTCAGAAAAATAATGTCACTTGCTATGCATGCAATAAAATAGGACATATTGCTAAATTCTGTAGAAGCAAGAACAATCCAATAGGAAATGATGAGAAAGGAAAACAGAAGGTTGATGATATTTGGAATGAACATGGGAGGAAATGGGTTATTAAATCTGAAGATCAACTGATAGAAACAAACAACTCGGTTACTCAACCGATAGAGTAGAATGTTCAAGCACCGATAGGAAATTCATCCAATAACTAAGGCATTAGCCTTAGGGGAGGAAAATTAATGATAGATCTTGCATTACCCATGGTAACGGTCTAAAAGCTTGTTTCATATCCTGGAGAAGTCAGTCTAAAAGTTATGTGGTATGAAGCTTATGGATTTCGAATCTAGTATGATAAGCCAACACACATTTGTGTCAATATGAAATTAAGGTTTTCGTAGAATAAGAGGGAAATGTTGGTTCATTTATGATCACACAACATTCAGAGTGAAGCAGAGTGAGTTCAAGGTGATTCAAGGTGATCAAGAGCATTCTCAAGTAAATTTCAGTGCATTTAGAGAGGATTTTCAAGAGATTTCAGCGGTGAAGGTTGTGAGGTATTTTATCAGTTTCCAAGCTATCTTTTGTTTGCAATGGCTTTTGGATCAGCTCCCACTCTGGTAGGTTTGGATAACCCTGTTGTTTTTGACATCAAGGATCATCCACACCTGATTTTCAAGGAATTCCCTCATATTGCGAAGGTTGATGATTCAGTCATTGTGTTTTCTAGGGTTCCAAATAGAGTTTTGTATATTGAAGATGTTCATGCATATATCTACTGCACTCTAGAGAATTTAGGATCTGCTAAAATCAAAACAATGTACATGACAAATCTGTTGGATAAGAAGGGATCAATGAAACCAGAATTCCAAATTCTGAAGGATCGGGGTTTGACAAACATTTTGGAGATGCCAAAATTTGAAGATGAAATGATCTGGTATGTGCTGAGTCATATCCACGGGGAATTCATGTGGCTAGACCGACTTTACAAAATCACCAATGAGGCTATTCGTGCAATCACTGATTTGTCCCAAACCGGCCAGACTCCTAGAAAGAAGAAAATAACTAACAATGAGGTGGAGAAGTTAACTGGTACAAATTTTGACAACCATTCATTGAGGATAAGCACTATTAGAGATAAAGTTATTCAATTTGCAAGCATGATCATCGGTTACAAGGTAACCCAATCATGCTAATTGAACTTTGTTTCCAGTTCATGCATTTACTATGCTCATAAGATGGTCAAAGAAAATGATAGGTATGATCTCTATCAATGGATGTGTGAAGAACTTATTTCAAACCTAGGGAAGATTAAGGGTAAGAAGAAAGGTATTTTCCGATATGGCAATCTTGTTGTTTGCTTGATGCTTTTCCTTTTGAATGAGTTAGCAGGATCTGGTAAAACACAATGGGCATTTTATATGCTAGTAGGGAAACAAATAAAAGATGCTATAAGAGGCTTGGGACAGGATAAGGAGAGAGACTCCATTTTGTGGAGTTATTTCATATCTTTGCAAAAGACAATAAAGAAGAGAGAGAGGGTGCCTAAGCATATTATTGATAAGTACTCTACAAAAATCTACTTTATGGTTAAGAAGGACAAAACATTGATGGAGGTAATGCAACCATAAAAGATTTGGATCACTGAGATGGGTTATGAGGTTGATGCTAAGATCTTGGACTTATATGTCAAGACTCTTATTGATGTCCCAGTTGATGAAGCTGAGAAAACCTTTGGGATAGGAAAGAAAAAGGAATCCAAAGTTCTGATAGGTTTTAGCAAGAAGAAGAGGGAAGGAAAAATCAAGAAGATTGGTGAAGTTGTGGAGAAGATGTCCTCTGAAATCAAACAGATCATTGGACTACCAGAAGGGTCATCTCTGACAGTAGTTTAGACTCCATAGGCAACAACAGTCAGCAAGGGTGTACTGAAGAGGAATAAACCATAAAATTATATTTCCCCTACTGAATATGGTTCTGATACTAATGTTGTTCTCTCACAGATTACCAGGACTTACATTAGGATACCAAGGAAGAAGCCCGAGGAAGGAAAGAAACAGAAAGTGAAGGTCACTCCTCTGATAGCCCCAAAGAAAATTATGAAGGAGAGGAAATTAGTTAAAGAGTCTAATTCTACCCCTAACAAGAAGAAATTAGATATAGATATGGCTCTCAAATTTGGTAAGAGTATTGAAGTCATTCCTCCTCTCTCAGTTGCTGAATTGATAGATCAAATAACTAAAGATGGAATTTTGAGTAATAACCAGCATTACTATGTACATATAGATGATAAGGATCAAATGGAGATTGAGGAAGAGGTTTTGTTATACTTAGATATATATAAGAAGGCATTACTTGAGTTTAAAAATCAAATACTAAGAGATTTGTACAATAAGATAGATGCTAGGAGATTGCCTACAATTGAAGAGGATAAAAATATAAAGATGTAGGAGTTATTGATTGTTTGTGGTGCAATAACCTATGGGGAGTTGCAACAGTGTCTAGAATATGCAAATAAAACAATTTTTTAGAGCAGACACCAACATGTGAGTCTAATGATAGGTAGAGTAAATGAAATAGTTAAGGAGACCCATGAGGCATGGGTAAAATTATTTGTAGATAAACCTAATTTCTTTACTCCACTAGTAATCCCTCCTAAGTCTAGTATTCAAGACACATTGGTTGATGGTAAAGGGAAAGGTATATTAGGTTTAGATTCATTGGTTTTGGAACAAAAACTAATAGAGGATATTCCTCTGGCAGTATCACCTATACATAATGTAAAGAAACTGGTAGTTAACACTGAAGTTGTGCATGATAATAAGGATACACCGGAACAAAACATTCTAGATGTAGAGGTTATTGATGTAGATAGAGAACCTTCAACAAAAAATGTACACACCGAAGAGGTTAAGGTTGATTAGGTTACTACACCAAGTGGCAAAGCCACCAGTGCCAATCAACAGACTAGAGAGTCTAGTAATTCATTGTTGGCACTTGGCTCATCCGGTCAAGTTGATTTTAGATAGATGAATATTGAGCAACTGAGCAGTTTTGAATTAATGTATGTTGTAGCTCATAATTTAAGGAAGGAAGGAACAAAAGACAAGCAAGTCACTGAGCAAGCCATTCTAGTTCTGCAACAGCTAGTTCTAGGATACACTAGTCTGGTAGCTAGCCCCTCTTGTAAGCTTAATAGTTTGACTGAACACATTGAAATATGATCATATTAGACAAGGTGAAGATGATAGAGCAACTAAAAAATATTGATGAGGCTCTTAATCAGTGCAGCTATATATATAGGTTTTGTACTAACACCGACAAACTTACAACTGACCTGGAGGTAAAAACAAAGGCGACAAAGGCCCGGTTGGAACATCTGGCTAAAAATTTTGATGATACTCAGTCATTGACCAATACTGTTGATGGTCAAATTTTGGTTACAAAATATGAGATATTAGCCTTGGAGAAAGATATGGATAGGTTAATTCGACGAGCTAGGGAATTGAGAGGATTGGTAAGTCCTCGGTTGAACACTTTTTTACTTCATAAACGAGAAAGTTTAGAATTGATGAATAAACCCACACCGATAGACCTAACTGAAGAATAACTTCATGCATACATTCTTAATGGGTTTGTATCTATTTTGGGAACATTGAAAACTGGTTGGGATAGTTACTTAGGATTTTTGAAGGGTGCTTACCCAAATATATTCAAGTACATCTAGATCCGATAAACACATTCTTTTGCCCCACCTTTGCCATTGATGTTAAAGGGGGAGTGGTTGTGGTGAAAAATGTTAGGGACACAAGAATTAATGTATAGCTCAAGGGGAGAAGGGTCAGTTTTTTGGAGGAACCAAGATAGCACTTTAGCGACACATATTTTTCACATGAGTGTTACCATCAATGCCAAAGGGGGAGATTGTTGGCAATTGACACTCATCTGATTTAGTTGTGTTGTTATCAATGGCAATACACAATATTTTAGGTTGGACACTTAAATAATACTCACTGGTATTCATGATTCGACAACTGACATTCAAGTCATCTGACAATCAAGGGAAAGTGGCAAACTAGGAACTGGTATATGAGGCCGACATAGGAGATTGATCCGGCAAGTCTACACGGCAACAATCAACGACATTGGTCACAAAGTTTAACATATTTATTTTTGTCTAGGACGACATGTAAATAAATTGTAATATCATTGTAAGCTAACATAAGGCATTCATGTTTATGTTTGGGAAGGGCATTTAAGTCAGCCCAGTTAGGTTATTTTGGATATACATACAGAGAGAAGGAATATATAGTGGTGTGATATTGTGTGAGAAATGTTGATCAACTAAATGCGAATATAATATTTTGTAGTCAGTCTTGGTTATTGATTTAGAGGTTTGGGATGAGATGTAAGTTACCAGTAAAGGAGGAGACATTGAAAACCAATATAGACAGTGCTTGAACTGGAACTCATCCATCATAGCAGATGCATTCTCTTAGTTCAGAATTTTGTTTGTAAATTAGTATTTGGTGTTTGTAGTCAGTGAGGCTCCTTTTGTGATGAGCAGTGCACTCTAGGCTGTTGGGCTTCTTGCATGTGCAGGCCCCTATTGTAATATTTATTCATTTGGCTAGTGGATAGATATTGTGGGTCACCAATCCCACCATGGTTTTTTCTCTTTGAGGTTTTCCATGTATAAATCTTTGTGTTATGGTGTATGTTATTTGTGGTGGCATCATTTTTTCTTACTATTATATTCTTTTATGGTTACTGGTTACTGAATTACCTTGTTAATAAGGTTAAAATTGATTTCACGGGTAGAAAATTGATTCCCCCCTCTCGGTGTTCTTGGATCCTAACACTTCTCTACCAGTCCTTTGTTCTTTCTGTTTCAATCCTCTACATCTCAGTTTCTGCCTTGCTAGATCTTCTCTACAACTCACTCTACTCTCCTTCACTCTCTATTGCTACCTTACCAGTTCAGAAACTGCCTATTAGATGAACTATTACACTGTATAATTGTCTATCGGTTACCTTAAACCTTGTCAGTTAAACCTTCCTTACTGATTCTTCAACTAACACACAGTCACTTCAAGATTTTACTATCAACACTTAGACTAATCAACCTAGAAGAATCACACTTTCTCATCCAACATTCACTCTCTTCTTCACTCCAGAATCACACTTTCTCATCCAACATATTTATACACATGCTTTCCCGCCAAAATAAAAACTCAAACTTCACACGCTTAGGGTTTTCTTCACTGACCTTGATCCATATCAAATCGGATCTCATCTTCTTGAATCGACAACCTCTAACTATTCAGCAAAAATCTTTGTCCTTTTTTTTATTCTTCCTATAAATGTTTACTATATTTAGAAAATTGGACCCTATTCATCAGTCTTGATTTTGTCAATCACAATAAATGATCTAGTAGTTTCCTTCTCCAGATAAACAAGATGATCAGATATCCTTATTTGATCATAATTTAAAAAGAATAAAATCTCTGCCCTTCGATCTTCTTTGAGATGCAATCGATCTGTGATTTTTGCAGCCCACATTTAATACCGACCTAATCAGCAACTACCTCATGAACGCACTATTCACCTACCACTACATGTTCGCCACATAGAGTCCATGTGGCATCTTTGTCAACATCCAACTCACTTGATTGTGTCGGTTCAAACTTGGTCACTAATTGAACATGCTACCAGTATACTCTAACCAATTAACCTTCATATCGTGCACTTTTATGTTCTATCGGTTAGGTCATATTATATTGGACCGCACTTACTGGGTTTTCTTTCTTACCGGTTGACATGAACATGCCAACAACCTCCAATGTTGGTAACAACATCTTGCATATCGGCTGAAATACTTACTGGTTGATATCAATGAAAATACAATGCCAACAATCTCCCCCTTTGGCATTGATGTTAACACACATATTATCGGGTTAAACTCCACAACCCGAGCTCACAATATGCACTATCTCCCCCTTTGACAACATTGACAAAGGGCTCAAACACCAATTACTGGTAGGCCAAACCACTCTACTCTGCCTCTTGACAGGCCAATTGTAACTTCTGTAGATAGAAAAATTGAATAGACAATTATAAAACTCACAAACAAGGATTGATGATCAAGTTCTCCCCCAGTGAAGTTACTCTCCCGATCAAGCTAATGGCAACTTTGGTAGATAAAAAAATTGAATAGACAACTTCCCAAAGCTTCAAACTAGCCTGTACTGCCATACAAACATTTGATCTCCCCCTATGTCCAGCATATGGTCCAAGAGTAAAAAATGTATGGCTATGAACTCCCCCTGAACCACAGATCTCCATACACATTAAGTGCATAAAGTTGGTGACAAAACTCCTAATTTGTGTCTTATATATTCAAATGTGTTTACCGGTAGAGGTTTTGTGAAGATATTAGCAACTTGTTCACTTGTAGGAACATATTATACCTTCACTTCTTTCTCTGCAACCTTCTCTCTGAGAAAGTGTGTTTGATGGTAATGTGCTTTGTCCTTGAGTGCATAACCAGATTCTTTGAAATGTTGATTGCACTTGAGTTATCACATCAGATTGAAATAGGGTTAGATATTTCTATCTGAATGTCCTTGAGGGTCTACTTCATCCATAATACCCGAGAACAACATGTATCATCAACAATATATTCCACCTCGGTAGTAGATAAAGAGATTGAATCCTTCTTCTTGTTGTGCCACAAAACTAACTGCTCACTAAAAAAAATGCTCCACCACTTGTGTTTTTTCGGTCATCAATCAACATCTGTATAGGCTTGTAAAGTGAAATATCATTTCTTTGGATACTATAAGCCATAATTAAGTGTTCCTTGTAGGTACCTGAATATTCTTCTAATTGCATTCTCATGTGACTATTTAGGTGCAGCTTGAAATATTTCCACCATACATACTGCCTACACTATATCTAGTCTTGAGGCAATAAGGTATAACGGACTACCAATCATGGATCTATACAAGGTCTGATCCACTTCTGGTGAGTCATCAACCTTGCTCAACTTCCATCTTGTCACCATGGGGGTACTTACCGGTTTTCTATCTTCCATATGAAACTTCTTCAACATATCTTTAGCATACTTGGTTTGAGAGATAAATATTCCTTTATCTTGTTGTGAAATTTTTAAACCAAGAAAATATGACAGCTCTCCAAGCGTTGACATATCAAACTCTAATTGCATCTAATCAAAAAATGCTTTACACAAGATATCCTTGTTGCCTCCAAATATTATATCATCTACATATACAACAACAATAATCAAGTTATTTCCATCTTCTTTGATGTACAAATTACTATCTACACTTCCCTTTTTGAAACCTTGCTCCTTGAGATACTTATCCAGCCTTGAATACCATGCTCTTGGAGCCTTGTTTTAACCATACAATGCTTTCTTCAATTGGCATACAACAGTTTCATCATCACACAACAAAAAACCTTTTGGTTGTTCTATGTAGACTTCTTCTTCCAAATTACCATTCAATAAAGTAGACTTGATGTCCATTTGATATACCTTGTATCCTTTGAAGGTAGATAATGCTAAGAACATTCTAATAGCCTCAAGTCTTGCAACCGGTGCAAATGTTTCTTAAAAATCAATTCCTTCAACTTGAGAAAAACCTTTGCATACTAACCTTTCTTTATGCCTGACAATATTACCTTCTTCATTCATCTTGTTCTGATAGACCTATTTAGTACCAATAACATTTTTTATCTATTGGTCTAGGAACTAATTCCCAAGTTTTGTTCTTTTCAATGTGTTGCAGCTCTTCTTCCATAGCATCCATCCATTTGTCACTTTTTCTGGCCTCATTGAATGTCTTGAGTTCCATTTCAATCAAGAGGCAAAAATTCACTTGTTCATTGTTCCAGGCAAGTCTTCTTCTTGTCTGTACACCATCATTTTTATTTCTTATAATCTGCTCTTCCAGGTGATTTTTCTACACATATCTGTTAAGGGTCTTCCTGGGTGCTTCTCCTGGCTCATTTTTTGACTAAACTTCATCTTCATCACATGAATCATCATACCGGTTTACTTGTACTTGTTTTCCTTTATGCAAATCTTCATCAACTCTTACATGTATACTTTCAATGACTCTAATTAGTCTTTTATTGTAGCATTTATAGGCTTTGTTGTGAGTAGAGTAACCCAAGAAAATACCTTCATCACTCCTAGAATCAAAACCACCTAAACTATCTTCATCTTTCTTGATGAAGCATTTACTTCCAAAAACTTTGAGATATTTATTTGATGGCTTCTAGTCATACCATAGTTCATAAGGTGTCATTCTGCTATTTGTTCTCAGCTAAACCCGGTTTAGTGTATATACAATAGTATGAACTTCTTCCTTCTAGTATATATCTGGTATGTTTGCTTCATTCAACATAGTTCTCACCATCTCCTTGATAGTCCATTTTTTCCTTTCTACAACACCATTTTGTTGTGGTGTGCTTGGGGCTAAATACTATCTTCTAATTCCATGTCTCTCACAGTAGTCTACAAACTCATTTGATGTGAACTCACCATCCCGATTAGATCTCAGACACTTTATCTTGCATCCACTTTCCCTCTCAACCATCTTTTGAAAGATTTTGAACCTCTCATATGCTTGTGATTTGTCATGTAGAAATGTGACCCATGTCATTCTTGAGAAATCATCAATGAACAACATGAAGTATCTCTCATTGGCTAAAGCTCTTATTCTAGTTGGACCACATAGATCTGTATGCACAAGTTCTAAGGGCTTTGAGGTATTATGTTGTTTGGTCTTGAAGGTTACCTTAGTCTGCTTACCTCTTAGACATTCATCACAAAAGGTGCTTTCCGGTTTGATGATCGGTGCTGTATGTCTCACATAGCCTTTCTTTCTCACCTTAACCAAATTATCAAAATTTATATGGCCTAATCTTCTATGCCACAATGAAATCTCATCTACTTGTCCCATCATACATTGAGACTCAAAGAATTCCTTCAAATTGTACACATTTTCGTCTATCCTTTTACCTTCTGTGACAATCTGTCTGGTACTTTCCTTCCTTATCAAACAACCGGTAGAGTTAAATGTGAATTTGTATCCTTTATCACACATCTGACTCACACTTAGAAAATTATGTTTTATTCCTTCCACATAGTATACATCACGTGCTTTTAATTTTCCATCTATGTTCAAAGTACCGTTTCCTTTTATATTGATGGAAGAGTTATCTCCAAACCTCACCGAACCTCCATTCCAATCATCAAACTTGATGAACTTTTTTTTGTCTTCGGTCATGTGATTGGAACATCCATTGTCTACAACACATAAATTTCTTCTTTTTGCATGTAGGGCGGTCTGTATAATTAGACCCAATTCTTCTTTATTCGTATCCTTCTCAACCCAAACTAGGTTGGCTTCCTTCATCTTTTTTGTGTTGGCATTCTACACTGTTATGAGAATGATGGTGTTGTCATTGATGGCAACCTATTGGAAACCTTCTGGCATTCATCTACTAAAGCCATCAACAGGCACTTCACTGAGAATGGCTACAATGCATACAGACACTCAAGCCGATAGGGAATATAATTTTGTTTATTGTATTTAATTATAACTATCTTTTGTAAAGTCGACAAGACATATTGTAAAAGACTCATATATATGTATGAGATCTTATAGGTCATTTGTAATAAGGTATGAATAAGAGTTGTGAATTATGTATAAGGTGATATAAGTGACAATGAAGGTTTTTGATTATAGAATGAGCTTAAACCAATACTAAACCTGGCATAGTTGACGCTACTTTGAAGTAGTACATTGTATTGGATTTCATAATCCACTTTTGTAGTCAATGTGACTCTTATTGAGCAGTGAGCTCTAGGAAGTTGGCCTTCCTGCATGTGTAGACCCATCATTGTAAGTAATATTTATTCATTGGTTGGTGAGTGAATATTGTGGGTCACAAATCCCACAGAGGTTTTTCCCACATCGGGTTTCCTCGTTAAACATCTTGTGTTATGGTGTGTTTTCTATGTTGTCTTTACTATTCCTGTTTATTGCATTAATTCTTATTTACTGGTACACTATTTTGGAATGCAAAATTCTTATTAAGGTTAAATATTATGTAAACCGGTTAGATACTAATTCACCCCCCCTCTCAGTATCTTTGGGACTATCATTAATTGTAACAATTGGTATTAGAGCCTGGTCCTCTATTTTCAAAAGCCTAACAACTTGAGGAAGATTCTAACATTGGTACAGATGGAGAACTTAAGAAAGTAATTGGAAGGAGATCTTGTAGACTATGATTCAGAGAGGTTGAAGAATATAAAACTTGAAGATGATCTAAGGACTGCACAAGAATTCATTCAAGGACTTTAGGAGAATCTTACTATAGCTAGAAATAAAAGAAAGAACTTCATGAGAAGATGTAAAGTGATAATGATGAAAAGGAAACTCTTAATGAACTTGTGAACAAATTGAGACAAGAAAACAATACTATGAGGGATGAAATGCAAGATATGACTATGAGATTTTGTAAAGACATTGAAGACAGTAAGAAGAATGAAGATGACTTGACTAGGAGACTCAATGATGCTGGAAATAAAAATCTAAGACTTAGTCATGAAAATGGTATGTTGAATACAGATCTGATTCACATGCAACATGACAAGATTGAACTTATGAGACAAATATGAATTCTGGAAAATGAGCTGATTACTACAAATCAACACAAAGAGAAATTCAAGAAAAATTTAGAGGAACTTGATGATATGCTGAAAAGTCAAAAACCTAATGGAGATACTAATGGACTTGGATTTGAAGTTGGTGAAAGTTTTGGTACTGCAAACAATCATGATCATAGTAAACCAGTAAGACAACCTAATGCTTACAAATTTAATGGGAAATGCTTTAACTTTAACAAGTATGTTCATAGAGCAAATCAGTGTAGATTCAGAAACAATCAGAATATTAATGCACCCACTAGTCAATATTCCAAATGCAACAAAGTTGGTCATAATTCAGAAAACTACAGAATGAATGTGAGATGTTATGTTTGTGGAAGATTTGGGCACTTATCTAATCAATATATAACACAAACCGGCATAGGATATGGAAAGGCTATTCAGAAGAATAATGTGACTTGCTATGCTTGTAACAAAATTGGACATATTGCAAAATTTTATAGAAGCAAGACTTCACCAACAAATAATAAAGGACCCAATTTGAAAGGCAAAGAAAAGGTAGATGAGGTAAAGCAAGAAATTTCAAAACAATAGATTAGGAAGATAGATCAGAATGTTGATGAGACTATCTCTTCACCGATAGAACAAAGTATTACTCCACTGGCAGGAGATTCTTCATCCCATTAAGAAGTATACCTTTGGGGGTATTGCAGCAAGTTGAATATCATGTAGATTACCCTTGGTTGATGGTGAGAAGATAGATTTCTTCTTTATCGGCGGATGTGCTAAGTTTTCACTTAACTGGTGAGCATTTAATGCAGTTGTTGAAGGAAAGTCATTATAAATCATTGGTTTTCCCTCATTTTTGATTCACCGAGCACTTAAATTAGTAGAGAGCATGAAATCTGAGCAAAGGCATTCAAGGCGAAGGTGTGAAGCGATTTTTTTCAAACATTCAAACATTATCAGGTAGCTAAAGGTATTTTTCAAATGGCTTCTTCTTCTACTCTCGAATTTATTGCAAACCCTACTGTCGTGGAAAACAAAAAATGCCCTAGGTCCTTATTCAAAATTATTCCTGAGATAACTAAGCAAGATGATTCCATAGGTGCATTTTCAAAGATTCCTAAAGGTGTAGCTTATGTTGAAGACCCTGGGATATATATTCACTACACTATTGTGTAATTAGGTTCTGAGGAGTTGTTAAAGATGTTTATAACTGTAATTTACAATGAAAATGGCATTGTCAAACCTGAGCAAAAGATTATTGAGATTTTAGGTTTTGTGGAAATCTTGAACATCCCTGAATTTCTAGATGAACCTATGAGAACTATCTTAAGTAGGGCACATGGAGAATTTCTTTAGTTAGATTGAGTCTGCAAATTCACTCGGCAAGCAATTAGGGCAGTAACAAGTTTACCCTCAACAAATAGTAGACTGGACAAAACTAAGAAGGTTCCTAATAACAAAGTCATGACCTTAACTGGAGTAACATTTGATAGTAGATCTCTAAGAGTAAATGACATCAAGGATGATAACTCAATGATGAAAAATAAGTACCAAACTGATACTAAGAGGGGGGGGGGTGAATCAGTACAGTCATACAATCTTTTCCTGAACCGGTTTGACTGCAAACATTGCAAATGTCTGAAAGACAGTATACCGATCTGAAACAGAATGCAACTGGTAAGGCTAGGAATGATTATGGCAAGCGTTAACCAGTTAATCACTTAGTTTTCCACTCAACTTAATACTACACTTCCATTTCACTCTTATGCATGAATAGGTAATCTATCATTAGAAATATAATAACAGCTAGCTCAACATGTTTTACCTTCAGACACAAATCACTTAAATCATCACATGAAAAATATTACACATGACACATAGATTTTTCACGTCGAAACCCAACTGGGAAAAACTATGGTGGGGATGAATACCCACAAGCTTATTTTGACCTCTTTAGAAGTCCGCTCTATTAGGAGCCTAGTCCAGTTAAAGATTGTTACAACAGGTTCTGCTAGGAACTGATCCTGTTAGAGATCACCTAGTTAAGGGATGGCTAAATACTCGGTTAAGGCTTAAACCCTGTTAGAGGTTACCTTGTTAGAGAATTTCAAGAACTCAATTAGTTTGAGTCACCATGTTAAAGGATTTACAACAAGATGATTAAAGCTACCCGGTTAAGGGATTTTCCAACTGTTGAAGTGGTTAAAGATCAACAGGTATTACAATGATATGATAATAGAACTCAATGCCTAATGCATATCCACTTAAGTTCCTTCCTTCTGCAAACACACAATGTAGGAATCAATCCTCTTATTGTTGGTATTTTGGTATGGTTTTGTCATTGATGTCAACACCTACTAAAACACTAGCACTTTGGAGATCCAACAACATTCATTGGCAAGCAACTATTGCACAGTTACTAGTATATGGTTCACCGACAGGATATAATGATCACCGACACTTGGAATGATATGGAAGACACTTGGTAATATCAAAGACATCATGTGGACATCTTTTATTAATGAATTAATCATTGGTATATTCATATTTGCATATTTTCTTTTACCGACAAATAGGTCCAGAGTTATCCAGGGTTACATCGGCAGGTTTATCTTTTCCAGATCAGCATGGCACGCTATGGAGATGACTAATTATTGTTGTAAATGCATTAAGCCAACATTTTCAATTGGTTATTGCATCAGATATTATATTGTTTGTAAAATGTTTTATTGTAATATCTTGTAGAGCTGACCTACTAAAATTGGTCCTAGGTTATGGTATAAATGTAAGATCTTATTTGAAAGATCAAGTGTGGAATGCAAACAAGAATTGTGTGAAGGTATATGCGAGATTAAGTAGTGCAATACACGCAAACATCATTTGAAGGTGAATCTAGGTTTTTGTAGAAGCATATCAGCATTACACTAGTACTGAATCCAGCATATGAAGATGCTATTTTGAGCAGTACATTCTTATTGGATTTAACCATCCAATTGTAGTCAGTGTGACTCACATTTTGTGATTGAGCAGTAAGCTCTAGGCTGTTGGCCTTTCTGCATGTGTAGACCCCATTTATGTACACTTACTATTTGCAGTAGTATCATCTGATTGTGGGTAAGGTTTCCCACCATGGTTTTTCCCCTTACAAGGTTTCCACATACAAATATTGGTGTTATGTGTTGTGGATGACTTTGTGTTTATGTTTCATGCACTAATCTTTACCGGTATAGCAATTAACTGTTAAAACTGTCTACCGACATACGTAACTGGTTTACCGGTATTAAGCATTAAGTTGGTTAAGTTGTTTTTGGTTTGAATTTAGTTGACAACTGATTCACCCACCCATCTCAGTTGTCTCCGGCACCTAACAATTGGTATCAAAGCTTAGTCCTCTTTTGCAGAAGTTTAACAACTTGAGGAGATCCAATGTCTACTAACTATTTTAGGAAGGATAGTCCTAAACTTGATGGAACCAACTATGGCATATGGAAGATCAGAATGGAGACGCATCTAAATTGCATTAGAAAAGACATCTGAGAAGTTACAAAGAATGGTTAAATTGTTGTTGTACCAGGACACCCCAATCTAGCTAACTTGACTAAAGATAAAGAAAATGATTGCAAATCAAGAGAAGCACTTTTGAGTGCATTATCAGATCAACAAATCATGGGACTATCAGATAGGTCTACTACTAAAGCTATTTGGGATCATTTGGAAACACTGAATGAAGGAGATTCCATAGTCAAAATTGCAAAACTTGAAAGCATCCGGATCAGGTGTGAACATTTGAAAATGGAAGAAGATGAAAGGATTTCTGCTTTTATGGAAAGAGTAAATGAAATTGTTTTGGGTATTAAATGTTGTGGAGGAACCTTAAGCGAGGATGAAATTGTTTCAAAAGTTTTAAGAGGATTGCCACCGGCATATAAAATGAAGGTTACTGCTATAAATGAGTTGAGAACAATGCCTAATACATCAGTAACTAGGGATAGATTGATTGGAAAACTTTCAGCTTTTGAAATTGAGGAATTTGGTCCTGTTGCTACTATTAAGATAGATTTAGCCTTTAAAGCATCAACATCATCTACTCAATCATTTGACAAATCTGATTGGAAAGCCTTTTATGCAAGAGAACTAAAAGAAAGTAGGAAAGAAAATGAAGAACTTGAAGAACTTGAAGCACTGTTTGTGAGGAAAATGCCTAAAGGTCTAGTTGGAAGTAAATATGAAGGTAAAGCACCCTTTAAATGTTTTAACCACAATAAGATTGGTCATATGGCTTTGAGATGCCTTGACAGACATGCTAGACTAAGAGAAGAAGCTAGAAGAACATACAAGCCTAATCCTGAAAATCAGAGATACAGATTTAAGAAGAATAAAGACAAATCATGCTACATTGATGATGAAGGTGTGACTGATGATTCTGATGAGGATCCAATAGACAATGGATGGGTTTTTGTTGCTATAATAGAAGATCAATCGGAACCTACTACTCAACCGGTAGAACAAGCCCTAGCAGCTAAAGTTGAAGTAAAGGATGAATGGATCATTGACTCGGGATGCTCACATCATATGACATGAGACAAAGGTAAATTCTTGAACTTTCAAGAATACAATGGAGGCTTAGTAAGATTTGGAGATGACAAAGCTTGTTCAATCAAAGGTAAGGGTACAATATCTCTTGATGGTAAGCATAACACTGACAATGTTTACTATGTTGAAGGTTTAAAGCATAATCTTCTAAGTGCTGGTCAATTAGTTGAGAAAGGATTTCAGTTACAATTTAAGAATGGAAAATGCAAAATCATGAATAGAACTAGTTTAGAAATTCCATTCGGTAATTAGACTAGAGGTAATATCTTTCATTTGAATAACAATGAAAAGACATGTATGATTGCACATATAGATGAAAGTTGGTTATGGCATAAGAGACTTTTTCATGTAAACTTTGATTGCATGGTAAAGATTAGTACTACTAAGGCAGTTAGAGATTTACCTAAAATTATCAAACCTCATAATACAATATGTAAGGAATGCCAATTTGGAAAACAAGTTATAACTAGTTTTAAAAGTATTCCAGAAAAATCCAATAATGCTCTTGATTTGATTCACACTGATCTATGTGGTCTAGCTAGAACTAAAAGCTTACAAGGTGATAGATATTTCATGCTAATCATTGATGACTATTCTAGAATGTGTTGGGTTACTTTTCTCAGAGAAAAATCAGAAGCACTTGGAAAGTTCAAACTGTTCAAAGCAATGGTTGAAAATGAAACTGGTAAGAAAATCAAATGTTTAAGATCAGATCAAGGAGGAGAATTCACATCTAAGGACTTTAATACATTCTGTGAAGTGAATGGAATCAGAAGATAGCTATCAGCACCTCGAACACCACAACAGAATGGAGTTGTTGAAAGGAAAAATAGAACTATCTTGGATGGAGCAAGAAGTATGTTATCAGAAGCAAACCTACCACATGTGTATTGGAGAGAAGCAGTCAGTACAACGGTCTATACATTCAACAAAGTTGAAACCAGTAAGACCCCTCATGAACTATGGTTTGGTAATACTCCTACTCTTAAGTATTTTAAAATTTTTGGAAGAAAATGTTATATCAGAAGAGATGAGTATATTGGAAAATTTGATCCTAGAAGTGATGAAGGAATATTTCTTGGTTATTCATTTAAGAGCAAGGCATATAGATATTTTAACAAAAGATTGCAGAAAATTGTTGAGAGCACAAATGTAAAGATTGATGAACAATTCAGAGGAACTTCAAGGTATATAGACTCTGAACCAACAACAGAAATTTTGACAAATGAACCTACACTAAATTCACCGGTATAGAATGAAGATCCAGCTATCCCGGTACCATCTGAGGATTCCACAGTAATTGAAGAACAACAACAAACAAAGACACCCCAATATGTAAGACCGAATCATTCAGAAGATCAGATAATTGGAAACAAATTTAAAGGAGTTATGACAAGAGGAAGATTGGCAAATGAAGAGGTATGTCTTATTTCTCAAATTGAACCATCATCTATTAATGAGGCATGTGAAGATAAATTTTGGATTAAAGCTATGGAAGAATAATTAGAACAAATTGAGAAAAATAACACTTGGACATTAGTTCCCTGACCTAAAGATAAAAATGTAATTGGAACCAAATGGGTACTTAGAAACAAACTTAATGAAGATGGTAAGGTTGTCAGAAATAAAGCAAGACTAGTGTGTAAGGGATACTCTCAGAAGGAAGGAGTCGATTACAATGAAACCTTTGCACCGGTAGCTAGAATTGAGGCAACCAGATTATTTTTGGCTTTTACAGCACACAAGAACTACAAAGTTTATCAAATGGATATTAAATGTGCATTTTTGAATGGAGATCTTGAAGAGGAAGTCTATATTGAACAACCTGATGGATTTTCTTTGATAGATGACAATGATATGGTTTGCAGGTTAAGAAAAGCTCTGTATGGATTAAAACAAGCTCCAAGAGCTTGGTATGCAAGATTGGATAAGTATCTTTTAAAGATTGGTTTTACTAAAGGAAATGCAGACAATAATTTATATTACAAAATAACTAATGATGACATCTTGATTATAGAAGTATTCGTTGATGATATAATCTTTGGAGGAGAAGATGGATTATGTAAGGAATTTTCTATTAAAATACAACAAGAATTTGAAATGTCTATGATTGGAGAAATAAAATTCTTTTTAGCATTGTAGATTTCACAGACTGATAAAGGTATATTCTTGAGTCAATCCAAATACCTAAAAGTGTTACTAAAGAAATTTGGGATGGAGAACTCTAAACCAGTAAGCACACCTATGAATACAAATGACAAATTATCTCAAAGGGATGAATCTACACCTATTAATCCAACTAGATACAAATCTATGATAGGAGGTTTAATATACTTGACTCAAACTGGACCTGATATTATGAATGCAGTATGTATTGTTTCAAGATTTCAATGTAATCCTAGAGAAAATCATGAATCAGCAGTAAAAAGGATTTTCTGGTACTTACAAGGGACTATAAATCTTGGATTATGGTATCCTAGAAATGAAAATTTTGATCTATGTGCATACATAGATGCAAATTGGGCAGGAGATGTGGATGATAGGAAAAACACCACCAACGGAGCATTCTTTCTTGGAAATAGATTAGTTTCTTGGTTGAGTAAGAAACAAAGTTGTACATCTTTATCAATAGCAGAATCAGAATATGTTGCAGCAACAACCAACTGTACATAGGTACTATGGCTTAAGCAAATGTTGAAAGACATAAAGGTAAAATGCAAGGAACCTATTACTATATATTGTGATAACACTGCATCAATTGATATATCTAAGAATCTAGTACTACATTCTAAAACAAAACATGTTTCTATCAAACTAAATTTTCTAAGAGAAAAAGTTGAAGAAAAGGAGATAAAATTGGTTTATGTGAATACTAAGGAACAACTTGTAGATATCTTTACAAAACCTTTTCCCAAGGAGACTTTTGAATATCTCAGAGATTAGCTTGGAGTCATACCACCACCAGTAGAGACCTAGATAGTTAATGATTGTCATCAACCGATAGAATTAACAGAGAAATCTTTTACTCCAGTCTTTGATGAGGAAGCTACTTCTCAGGGGGAGTAGTTGGTATATTGAATTGATTGGTATTTTGTATATGAACTTAGTTTTGTTGTAACTTTGGCATTTGATGTCAAAGGGGGAGAGATATCTATGGAAAAACTCATTATATTTTGAGGAGAGATTGGTATTGAAAAACTTTGGATAACACATGTTGTTCCTAGAGTGAGAGATTGTTGTTTGGGAGAGACTGTTACTCTCTATATGTATTTTGATTTCTGGTTATGATCTTTTTGGAGATTATTGGTTTTTGGTATTTGGCATTTCTGTTTTGGCACTTTGATGGTTTTTCCATCTTGTGTTGCCATCAATGCCAGAGGGGGAGATTGTTGGTATTTTGGTATGGTTTTGTCATTGATGTCAACACCTACTAAAACACTAGGACTTTGGAGATCCAGCAGCATTCACCGACAAGCAAGTAACTATTGCACAGTTACTGGTATATGGTTCACCAGCAGGATGTAATGATCACCGACACTTGGAATGATATGGAAGACACTTGGTAATATTGAAGACATCGTGTGGACATCTTGTATTAATGAATTAATCATTGGTATATTCATGTTTGCATATTTTCTTTTATCGGCAAATAGGTCTAGAGTTATCCAGGGTTACACCGGCAGGTTTATCTTTTCTAGATCAGCATGGCACGCTATGGAGATGATTAATTATTGTTGTAAATGCATTAAGCTGAAATGTTCAATCGGTTATTGCATTGGATATTATATTGTTTGTAAAATGTTTTATTGTAATATCTTGTAGAGCCAACCTACTAAAATTGGCCTTAGGTTATGGTATAAATGTAAGATCTTATTTGTAAGATCAAGTGTGGAAGGCAAAAAAGAATTGTGTGAAGGTATATGTGAGATTAAGCAGTGCAATACAAACAGACATCATTTGAAGGTGAAGCTAGGTTTTTGTGGAAGCATATCAGCATTACACCGGTACTGAATCCAACATATGAAGATGCTATTTTGAGCAGTACATTCTTATTGGATTTAACCATCCAATTGTTGTCAGTGTGACTCCCATTTTGTGATTGAGCAGTGAGCTCTAAGCTATTGGCCTTTCTACATGTGCAGACCCCATTTATGTACACTTACTATCTGTAGTAGTATCATCTAATTGTGGGTAAGGTTTCCCACCGTGGGTTTTCCCCTTGCACGATTTCCACGTACAAATATTGGTGTTATGTGTTGTGGATGACTTTGTGTTTATGTTTCATGCACTAATCTTTACCGATATATCAATTAACTGTTAAAACTATTTACCAGCATACTTAACTGGTTTACCAGTATTAATCATTAAGTTGGTTAAATTGTTTTTGGTTTGAATTTAGTTGACAACTGATTCACCCCCCCTCTCAGTTGTCTCTGGGACCTAACACTTATCTCATCTGGTCTGGCAAGAATCACGTATCTTTTCACTTAGATACACACATGCCATTTTCCAACAACCTCAGCATGAAACACAACATCGACCTTATAGGAAACAGATAGGTCGGTAGCATAAACCCTAAACCCTAAACATTTAGGTTAAGCAATTCAGGTGGTTCAATCATGGCCATTGAATACTTTGCATTTGAATATAATGATCTTGAATAGATCTCGAGACATTCTCCATCGCTCGTTCTTCACTTCTTTATGGAAGCGATAACCCATCACGTGTTCTCCACTATTCACAGGGACTTCACACATTCCCGAGGTAGATAGGATCAATCTCCTTCATGCAAGATCCTTTACGCGCACAAGGCTGACATGGTAGCATGATCTGATCTTCATTACAATTCTAACTCACCATACAATGGCATTAGTTGAATCACACAGGCTTGAAACACTTCAACCGGAAACCCTTAAGCTAAGACTACCAACTGGTAGTCATATCATGTTAAGTCTTCATAGAGAACATTCCATATGCTGGTTCACATTTCATCATATTGGTTCTCTTGGACAAACATACCAATTCACCTATTGCTCACTATACCGGTTTATACCACTATACCGGTTCACTTTGCCAACTGTTTAGCTTTAATATACCTGTTCACCATATTGTATCGGTTCACATTTCAGCATATTGCCAGTTCACTCTCCAACATATTGACATCAATGACAATATAATATCATCACGTCAACATACTCAGCACAAATGCCAACAATCTCCCCCTTTGGCATTGATGGCAATATACAAAGATCTCTCTTTCTGCATCACATCTTCTCCCCATTGTTGCGGATATCTTCTCCACTTCACATCTTCTCCCCCTTTGACAACAATGCCAAAGTGGAGGCACAAGCTTTCCTATTCCACTATGTTGCTCCCCTTGAGGAGTAGCATCCTTCAACACATAAATCTAGAAAAATTTGGACACTGCAATACCTGATTGATGTGGAGTACATACTTTCAGTTCACCTCTTGAAGGGGAAACACCCCTAATTCACCTCTTAAATAGGTAAATGAAGCCTTTGGTAGAGGCTTGGTGAATATATCTGCTAACTGCTCCTTATTGGAAACATGTTCCAGTACAACCTCCTTGTTCTGAACCTTTTCCCTCAAGAAATGATATTGAGCTCAAAGTGCTTGGTTCTAGCATGCAAAACTAAATTCTTGGAAATGTTAATTGCACTTGTATTATCACAAAATATGCTTACCAGTTAAATAGTCTGGGTGCAGTTCATAAAAGCTGCAACATACTCTGCTTCTGTTGTAGACTGAGACCAGTCTACCACCGAGAAAGAATGCACCACTGGTTGTGCTCTTTCGGTCATCTACATTACCAGGCCAATCAACATCTATGAACACTTTCAGGTTGAAATCATTATTGTATGGATACCATAACCCATAGTCAATAGTTCCCTTCAGATATCTAAGAATCCGCTTGACTGGTACTAAGTGGGATTCTCTAGGGCTTTGCTGAAACCAATTGGTAATACCCACTGCATGTGCAATGTTTGGTCTGCTATGCACTACATAATGCAACTTACCAATCATTGATCGGTAATCCTTCTCATTTACCACCGCTGAGTCATCTTCTTTTGATAGCTTACAATCGGTCACCATTGGTGTACCAACCAGTTTACTATCTTCCATGCCAAAGGTCTTCAACACCTCTTTGACATACTTGGACTGAGTAATAAAGATTCCATCTTTCATTTGTTGAATTTGTAGTCCAATGAAGAGCTTAATCTCCCTTATGAGTGACATTTCAAACTCCTTTTTCATCTCATCAACAAATTCATGACTCATCTTGTCATCACCTCCAAAGATGATGTCATCAACAAATACTTCACAGATCAAAATTTGATCTCCTTCTGATTTCAAGTAGATATTGCTATCTTCACTTGTTCTTTCAAATCCAATCTTCACAAGATGGGAGTGCAAGCGTTCATACCATGCTCTAGGTGCCTACTTCAGCCCATACAAGGTTTTATGTAGCTTACACACCATGTCACTATCTTCTGATAGGGAAAACCCATCTGGTTTCTCTATATACACCTCCTCTTCAAGTATTCCATTTAGGAATGTAGATTTTACATCCATTGGTATACCTTGAATCCTTTAAAAGCTGCATATGCAAGAAGCATATGAACTCCTTCCAATCAGGCTACTGGGGCAAAGGTTTCTCCATAGTCTTCTCCTTCTTCTTGAGCATATCCATTACATACTAGTCTGGCTTTGTTCCTTACCACTGTGCCACTCTCATTCAGCTTGTTTCTAAAAACCCATTTGGTACAAATGACATTTTTATGCTTCAGTCTGGGTACCAAAGACCATGTACCATTCTTCTCTATCTAGTCAAGTTCTTCCTCCATTGCCTTGATCCAGTCTTCATCTTTATGTGCCTCTTTGAATGATTTAGGCTCAAATTCAAAGATCATACAAGATTTCTCTCTGACCTTTATTCTTGTAAGGATTCCTGCATCCTTATCTCCTATGATCTGCTTTGGATCATGATTCAATTTGACATATCGAGGAATGCTCTTGACTGATTCCTCCTGCTTTTCTTCTTCATCCTCATCTTCATCAACATCAGTATCTACCGGTGTAGGAACACTATTACCAGTACTTGGCTGATTAGCAACCAATTCCCAGAAGGTTACTACCAGTTCATCTCTTACTTGCTTACTGTCGATTTCCTCAGGTTTTCCAGAATTTTCATCAACTCTAACATTGATGCTTTCAACAATTCTCTAAGTCCTATCGTTGAAACATTTGAGAGCTTTGCTCTTGGTGGAATATCCTAAGAATATTCCTTCATCACATTTTGCATCGAACTTGCTTTGATGTTCACTTCTCTGGATATAACATCTGCTACCAAACATTCTAAAGTAGCTTAGCACTAGTGTCTTACCAATCCAATACTCATAAGGAGTCTTATCCTTTCCTTTCTTGATGAGTACCCGGTTCATTGTGTATATTGCAGTGCTCATCACTTCTCTCCAAAAGGTGTGAGAAAATTTTCCTTGGATCAACATAGTTCTAGCTGCTTCAACTACAATCTGATTGTTTCTCTTTGCTAAGCCATTTTGCTGTGGAGTCCAGGGGGCAGATAGTTTCCTCTTGATAGCATTCTCTTCACAATATTTGTTGAATTCACTGGAAGTGAATTCCCCTCCTTGATCAGTTCTAAGGCATTTGGTTCTTCTACCACTTTCCTTTTCTACCAATGCTCTGAAAGCTTTGAACTTTCCAAAAGCTTCAGACTTATCTTTCAAGAATGTGACCCACATCATTATTGAGCAATCATTTGTAAGAATCATAAAATACCTGTCTCCCTGCACACTCCTAGTTTTCATAGGACCACACAAATCAGTATGCACAAGATCAAGTAAGTTGTCAGCTATGAAGGATTTACCTTTGAAAGTTGAGAAAGACATTTTCCCCAGTTGACATTCTCTGCACAAAGGATTTTCCGGTTTGCTCTACACCAGCAATCCTCTGACTGCCTTGGTCTTACTGGCTTTCACAATGTTATTAAATTTTACATGGCAGAGTCTCCTATGCCATATCTAGCTATCATCAAATTTACCCATAAGACATGTACTTACATTTGCATTCAGCTGAAATAAGTTACCTTTGGTCTGCATACCAGTGGCCATCAATTCACCATTCTTTCCTTTGATTTTGTACATACTATTTTTGAATTCCAAAATGAGTCCACTATCATTCAGCTAGGAGACACTCAGAGGATTGTGTCTAAGACCTTCCACCCAATACACATTGTTAGCACTGCTCTTTCCATTCAGAGAGATGGAACCTCTTCCTTTAACCATACATGGTGGCTCATTACCAAAGCGAACCACACCACCATCATATTCTTCTAAAGATAGAAACTTGCTCCGATCACCAGTCATATGGTGAGAATAGCCACTGTCAATAATCCACTCATTGGAATCATCAAAGCGGGAGACAAGAACCTTCTTGTCTGACAAATCTTCCTTTACTACAACAAATACAATATCTTCATTCTCGTCATCTTCTGATTCCTCATCTGTGACACCTTCATCAACTACAACAAAATAGTTTCTCTGGTTTCCTCCTTTGAATTTATTGAACCTCTCCGATTTGTCCTTGTTGTCACCATTAGGACAGTTTATAGCAATATGTCCTATCCGATTACAAGCAAAGCATTTCAAAGGGAGCTTACATTTGTATTTACCGGTTCCTTTAGGAAGTTTCCTTCCAAGAAGAGCTTCAAATTCCATCAGGATCTCCTCACCATCCATTTCTCTACTCTATCTTGGTTCACCACTGGTACTTGCTTCTTTTCCTTTTCTGGATGGTACAGTAGATGCTCTAAAAGTTGATTCAGTCTTTGGAACACTGCCATCAAAGCTATTTAGCTCATAGGCTGTCAACTTTGCAATGATGGAGTCTAGGGATACCTTAGTCTTGTCTATTGATCTCAACTCCTGAATAGAACACCCTTATTGCGTAGACCGGTAATAAGGATCTCAGAACTTTGCTTACCACAGTGGAGTCTTCCATTTTACCACCTGCACTCTTGATATCTCCAACATCAGTTTTGATTCTTATTCCATATTGTTGAATGGTCTCACCTTCAACCATCCATATGTCTTCAAACTTCCCTCTAAGGCTTTCTTCCTTAGCTTGTTTTACATGCCCATCACCACCATAGATATTCTCAAGAGTGTCCCATACTTCTTTGGGATTATCTTTATCCTGGACATCAATAAACTCAATGTCAAATAAGCTGCTGATTAGGGCTTCCATGATTTGCCCATTCTCCTGTATTTCTCTCTTTTGATCACCGGTGAGAGTACCGGTAGGAATAACAAAAACATTCTCAACATAGCTCCAATGTTGAGCACCCATGCTTTTGATGTAAATATTCATTTTGTCCTTCCAAATTTTGAAGTTATCTCTATTGAACTTTGGACCTTCTCTCTTCATCATTACAACAGGATCTTTCCCTCAAGAAGTTATGTTTACAACACAGAGGACCTAGAGGATGCTCTGATACCAATTGATAACTCAATGATGAACAATAAGTACCAAACCGGTACTCTGAGGGGGGGGGCATAAATCCTTTCCCGAACTGGTTTGACTGCAAACACTGCAAATGTATGACAGATAGTAACATCGGTCTAAAATAGAATGCAACCAATAAGGCTAGGAATGACTGTGGCAAGTGTTAACCGGTTAATCACTTAGTTTTCCACTCAACTTAATACTACACTTCCATTTCACTCTTATGCATGAATAGGTAATCTATCATCAGAAATATAATAACAACTAGCTCAACATGTTTTACCTTCAGACACAAATCACTTAAATCATTACATGAAAAATACTACACATGACACATAGATTTTTCACGTGGAAACCCAACTAGGAAAAACCACAGTGGGGATGAACACCCACAAGCTGCTTTTGAACTCTTTAGAAGTTCACTCTATTAGGAGCCTAGTCTGGTTAAAGATTGTTACAACATGTTTTGCTAGGAACTGATCCTGTTAGAGATCACTTGGTTAAGGGATGGCTAAATACCCGGTTAAGGCTTAAACGATGTTAGAGGTTACCTTGTTAGAGGATTTCAACAAATCAATTAGTTTGAGTCACCCTATTAAATGATTTATAGCAAGTTGATTAAAGCTACCCAGTTAAGGGATTTTCCAACTATTGAAGTGGTTAAAGATCAACAAATATTACAATGATCTGATAATAGAACTCAATGCCTAATGCAGATCTGCTTAAGTTCCTTCCTTCTACACACACACAATGCAAGAATCAATCCTCTTATCTCATCTGGTCTGGAAAGAATCACGTATCTTTTCACTTAGATACACACACACCATTTTCCAACAACCTCAGCATGAAACACAACATCGACCTTATAGGAAACAGATAGGTCAGTAGCATAAACCCTAAACCCTAAACATTTAGGTTAAGCAATTCAGGCAGTTCAATCCTGGCCATTGAACACTTTGCATTTGAATACAATGGTCTTGAACAGATCTTGAGACATTCTCCATCACTCGTTCTTCATCGCTTTATGGAAGTGATAACCCATCACACGTTCTCCACTGTTTATAGGGACTTCACATATTCCCAAGGTAGATAGGATCAATCTCCTTCATGCAAGATCCTTTATGCACACAAGGCTGACATGGCACCATGATCTGATCTTCATTACAATTCTAACGCATCATACGATGTCATCGGTTGAATCACACAGGCTTGGAACACTTCAACCGAAAACCCTTAAGCTAAGACTACCAACTGGTAGTCATATCATGTTAAGTCTTCATAGAGAACATTCCATATGTCGGTTCACATTTCATCATACCGGTTCTCTTGGACAAACATACCACTTCACCTATTGCTCAATATACCAGTTTATACCACTATACCAATTCACTTTGCCAACTATTTAGTTTCAATATACCTGTTCACTTCTTTGCACATATACCGGTTCACCACATTGTACCAGTTCACATTTCAGCATATTGCCAGTTCACTCTCCAACATATTGACATGAATGAAAACATAATATCATCATGTCAACATACTCAACATAAATGCCAACAAAGGACCTCAATGTGAGATTCATAATTATGATACTTGGCTACAAAACTACTCATGGAAATAGACTTAACTCAGTTTCTAGTCTTTGCATTAACAGTGCTGATGAAATGGTAAACAATAATGAAAAAATAGATGTGTGTGAATGGCTAAAGGATGAACTAATTGATAACTTGAAGGAGATAAAAGGTGATATGAAAAGGAACATTCTGTTTTGGTAATCTCTTGGTATGCCTTATGTTGTATTTCATAAAGGAAATCCCCAGTATTGGACAGAAAGACTTTGGATATGACATACTGGTAGGCAAACAATTGCAAGAAGCTTTCACCGACATGGGTACTGCTAAGGAAAACAATATAACTGAATATATCAAAGCTTTCCAAACCAAGATGAAAATAAGAGAAAAACTACCACAGAGTGTAGTAGATAAATATGATAAGAAAATCTGTTTTGTAATTAAGAAAGATGAAACATGGATGGAAGCTGTATTACCTAGGACTGTATGGGTAACAGAAATGGGTTATGAGGTAGATTTGAACATTGTTGAAACTTATGCAAAAGCCTTATTAGATGTACCTAGACATCCATCAGAGGAAGTTTTTGGTAGTGCAGAAACAATTGAAAGCAATGTAAAAACAATGAAGCAAAGGAAGAGAAGACAGAAATACATAAGAGATGCTTCTAAGCAGGTAAAGGAAATAAAAGAAAATGTTATGAACATTATTGGTATAAAGGCAAGTGAACTAGAAGGACTGCAACCGGAGGCACACATCTCACCGGTTGGCACATCATATGATAGTGAGATACCTATGAAATTCAAGAGAGTTGATAGGAAGAGAAAACCCTCATCGGTACCCTCTCCTCCACCCAAGAAAACAAGAACCTTGAGAAAGAAACAACAAGAATTAAGGCAACCGACAAAGAAACTAACACCTACGAAGAAATAGAAATAGGTTATACCACCATTAGATAATTTGTTAAATGAAATATCTGATGATGGTAACTTGACAAATGTGAGCAAATTGTATAACACATTCACTGATTCAAAAAAGGAAAGTGTTGAAAATAGTATAATTCTACATCTGGATATATATAAGAAAGTGTTAATTGAAGTTGTAGATGACTTTCCAAATGAATTATATAGGAGGTTAGATGCAAAGAGGATTGTAGTAATGGAGTTAGACAAGAAACTTAAAATTGAAAAACTTCTAGTTGTACATCCAGTTAACTCTAAAGAGGAAATTGATGACCTAATTTGTGAAGCTACTAGATCCTTTTTTGCTAGTGGTCACCGGCAAGTGAGTTTGATGGCTGGTAGAGTTAATGAGATTGCAGAGGAAACGGCTGATAAATGGGATATCTTTTTTGTTGAAAAGGAAAAACAAGAAGAATTGAACAGGCCAAAGAAAACATTCAAAGTATATTAGAAGGATAAGGACAAAGGGAAAAGTAAAGTTGGTGGAGTACCAAACATAAAGATAATTGACAACTTACCACCACCCTTGGATACTACACCGGTACATTCCGATGATCCACCAGTTACTGACAATATAGGTATAACACATGATGACACTAACCCTGAATCAGAAATTTTATTCACCATGAATGTGGATACTCAGGAAGTGAACATTGTTGTGGATAAGGACAATATCGAGGTCAAGGATAACATTGCTGAGCAACCGACAGAGACTGCTGAGGTTGAGATTCAAATAGAGAAAACACTGCAAACTGAACAACCATTGGATATTGGAATAAATATTGATGGTATTGATGCTAACACTGAGAAACCTACTGAGATAGAGATACTGACAGTTGAGCACATAGATAAACCGATAGAGAAACCCACAGAGAAACCGACAGAGACACCAACAGAGGCACAGGTACATATTGAGATAGTGAAACCGGTAATCATTGAGAAACCCAAACCATTGCTAGTTGAAATGCAAACTCAGACTGATCCACCAGAGGATAACACAAGAAAATTGGTTACTAATGTTGGAAGCACTGAGGTAATTAAGACAGTTGGTCAGACATCCGGTACTTCATTAAGTTAATTCAGGCCTACCAATATGACTGAGGTACTCCTAGACTCTTTCAAGAAGATAATTGATTGTAATGCATTGGCCTATAAGGAAATTGATGATACAATACCAATTCTTAAGATGATTGCACCAAAATGTAATATATATCATGTAAAGGATTCTTTAGGTCAGTTGGACACATTGTCCAAATTCATTACCAATAATGTAATAACAATTGATAAGGTGATTGAGGACACCTTCAAAGAGAAAATTGAAAAGGAAAAGGAAAAAATATTTGAGGATACAATAAAGAAGTGCATAGAACATATAAACACACTTTTACCGCCACTTAATACTACAATTTTGGAATATAAGGAGTTGTACAAAGAAACATGTAAGCCACATTTGTTAACAAAGGACATTGAAAATGAAATAAGAAGAGTACAAAAGGAAATAGATGATATAGCTAATAATATAATTGGTTCCTCCAAACCTATATCAATTATTGAGAAAGAAATAGCAGGATTTGAGGAGAAACTGAAAAAATTTGAGAAAGAAAAAGCAAGGATTAAGGCAAATGCTAGAGAGCTTAAGTACAAACTTCTTCCCAAGCTGGACAATCTTATCTCTCTGAGAAATGAGATTTATAAGGCATTACTTCAAGGAGAAAGATCACCGGAGGAGAATATGCATCATCTCACCAACACAATCCAATAGACTCAGGCAACCTTGAATGACAACAACAGATTCATCTAGAGCATAAATTTGGTTTTGGCAGCCATATTTTAGATTGCAACCAACTGGTTACAAACTTTGAGGTGACATTTTTGCACTTGTTTGACAATTTTTGATAACCTTTGTCATTGATGTCAAAGGGGGAGTAGTGGATAGAGAAAAATGTTTAATCAGAGGAGATCATCTGCTTAGGGGGAGCACATATTTTTGGTAACTTTTTGGACTTCACTTTTTGGAACAGTTTTTGGATTTTTCTCATGAATGTTGCCATCAATGTCAAAGGGGGAGATTGTTGGCATTCTACACTCTTATGAGAATGATGGTGTTGTCATTGATGGAAACCTACTAGCAACCTTCTGGCATTCATCTGGTAAATCCATCGGCAGGCACCAGCACCGGCATAGACATCTACATACACCGACAGGCACTTCACTGACAGCGACTACAATGCATACCGACACTCCATCTGACAGGGAATAAACTTTTGTTTATTGTATTTAATTATAATTATCTTTTGTAAAGCCGAAAAGGAATATTGTAAAAGAATAATATATATGTATGAGATCTTATAGGTCATTTTTAATAGGGTATGAATAAGAGTTGTGAATTATGTATAAGGTGATATAAGTGACAATAAAGGTTTTTGATTAGAGAATGAGCTTAAACCGACACTGAACTTATCATATTTGATGCTACTTTGAAGCAGTACATTGTATTAGATTTCATAATCCGCTTTTGTAGTCAGTGTGACTCTTATTGAGTAGTGAGCTCTAGGCAGTTGGCCTTCCTGCATGTGCAGACCCATCATTGTAAGTAATATTTATTCAGTGGCCAGTGAGTGAATATTGTGGGTCACAAATCCCACCGAGGTTTTTCCCACACTGGGTTTCCACATTAAACATCTTGTGTTATGGTGTGTTTTCTATGATGTCTTTACTGTTCCTATTTATTGCATTAATTCTTATTTACCGGTACACTGTGTTGGAGTGCAAAATCCTTAATAAGGTTAAATATTATGTAAACCAGTTAGATACTAATTCACCCCCCCTCTCAGTATCTTTGGGACTATCATTAATCCTAACAGTTTGCTACAATTTCCTGCTTTGGTTTTGCTTCCAGTCTTTGATCCAGTACTAAATTATTTTGCTTAGATGTCCTGAGTTTGCAATGCTTTGCAATGTGGCCAACATTTTGACAATGATAACATTGAAAGATGAACTTGAAAAACTATTGTAGGATACTGGCTGACTTCTCCTACAATCATAACTCTTATGACCAAACTCATTACATTGATAACAAATAACATCCATTTCCCGAAGTGCAACAAACGGGTTTCTACTTTCAAAACTAGTAGGGGGCTTATGCATCAAACTACAATCAACAATTCTATGTCCAAACTTATTACACTGGTAACAATAACCATAGAATTTGGGTACATACCAATCTTGTCTCTTGGGAGTGGAAAACCTTTGTCTCACTGGGTGTCTCCTACTCACGTTATTGACTTTAGTGAACCCTTCATTATCAACCTTGGGCTTTCCTTTAGGATCTGCATTGCGATACAGTGAGTGAGCCTTCCGGTTAAAGGTTTGAGAATTCTAGTTCACAAGCCGATTTCTTGTGGCTTCAACATAAGTCTTTTTCTCGGTAGCTTTGTTGATAGTTAAGGTTTGTTTTTCTTTACTCTCACTTCAAGAAGTAAACTATATCTCCTTGCATGTTGTGTCTTTACTATTGTAACTCTGTCCTTCTTCAAAACCTATGCCTCTGGTATCTTTTGAGTTCTTTTGATTACTCAACATCTTGTTCAAGGCTTCAGTGTTGCTCTCATATTTGCTTCTCATCTTCAATTCATCTTTTCTCTTTTCAAGCTCCTTTCTAAGCCTTACAATTTCTTCTTCCAGATTCTGATGCTCCTTTTCCTTTATCAAATCAGAGGATGTAACTTCACCTATCCTTCTAGCTTCTTCCAATTGGAGTTTCAAATCAGAAATTGTTTTCTTGGTCTCCTCAAGTGATTGCTTCAAATGATCTTGTTCTTCTACAACAACACACTTAACCTTTTTAAGTTCCCTTCTTGTTTTACTCAAATCATCAAGAGCACTTATGATCTCACCTTCCAAGTCCACTTTAGCTTCAATGTCTTCATCTTCATTAGCTTCATCAACTGGTTCATCTAGTGTCATAAAGAGATTAGTTTCTCTTTCATCTTAACAGTAGTCATTTTCTAAGGCACTTTCTTCATCTATGGCATCATCTTCAAAATCATACAGACTGTTCTTCTTCTAATAGCTTCTTCTTTCTTGCTAGTACACTTTATTCTTTTTATCCATACTCAAAGGTTTGCTAGTGACTTGTAGCTCCTCTCCATTATTTTCACCATTGGGTCATTTTGAAGAAAAGAGTCCTATTTTACCACAGTTAAAACATTTGAGAGGTAATTTTTCTTTGTACTTACCAGATCCTCTTTTAAGCTTCCTTACAAAGTTTTCTACCACTTTGTCTGAGTCTTCACTAGATTCTCGATGAGTAATTTCTTCCTCACCCTTTTTGATGGAGTTGAAAGTAGCCTCTTTCTTTGAAGTTCCTTCACTAGTTGTTCTCATCTCATAAGTGGTTAGGGACCCAAATAACTCATCCACTGAAAAGGTTTTCAGATCCTTGGCTTCTTCTATTGAAAATACCTTTGTATCATATTTAGATGTGAGAGATCTAAGTACCTTTTTGACAATGACTTCATCAGCTATATCCTCTCCAAGTCCTCTAATACTGTTCATAGTTTGATCAATTCTTTGAAGATAATCAACAATATTCTCTTCATTTCATCTTCAAGCCTTCAAGCTGACCTCTTAGTTTTTTCAATTTAGCCTCCTTGACCTTGACATCTCCTTCAAACAATATTTTCAACTTATCCCAAGTTTCCTTGGCAGATGAGAAGTGCATAACCTTAACAAACTCATTATCAGATAGTCCACTGAGAATAGCATGCTTGGCCTTGGCATTGTTTTCATACTCCTTCTTAGCATCTATATCTATAGGAGGAGCATTAGGGATAGTATACCAATTCTTCATAGACATCAAAACATCAAAACCTAGGGAGGACAGATAGGTTTCCATTCTTCTACTCTAGAAGGCATAGTTGGTAGCATCAAACATGGGAGCTTTGGTGGAGGAGGATTCATTCCTTTCCATTGTGTTCTTAAACCAGAATCTACTCAAGATAGAGAAAGCTTCAACCAACTGGGAACCTAAATCTTTGATACCAATTGTAGAACACAGGATATCATTGAGAGGGGGGGTGAATCAGTTATTATAAACAATTTCAAATAATGTGTGCAACCGGTAGGATAATGAAAACACTAACAAGCAACCACACACAAGAGAACATCACATAACACTGGATATTTGAGGAAAACCCATTGCAGGAAAAAAACCTCGGTGAGAAATGCTGCTAGAGATCTACTGCTCCAATCCACCCTCACAAAGAAGTATCAGTTTTACAATATTTAGGGTACCAATCCAAGGAGCACCAACCCTTAGACATTTATGGGCACCTACCTAAAGGAGCACCAACCCCTACACCGAGAGCCCACTCAGTGAAATACAATGAGATATAAAATCAATACAATGATAAACACCTGTTACAAACGTGTTTTGTAACCCCTACAAACAATTCTCTCTGTCGGTTAAACTCCTTTCTATCATACTTCTTGTTCTCTATCAGTCCTCTATTCTTTCTATCTGAATCCTCTACAACTCAGTTTCTACCTTGCCAAAAATTCTCTGAAAGTCACTCTTCTCTCCTTCACTCTCTATTGCTACCTTATCGATTTAGACACTATCAGACTAATCAACCTGGTAGAATCACACTTTATCATCCAACATCCAATCTCTTCTTCACTCCAGAATCACACTTTCTCATCCAACATATTTATACACATGCTTTCCTGCCAAAACAAAAACTCAAACTTCACGTGCTTAGGGTTTTCTTCACCGACCTTGATCTGTATCAAATTGGATCTCATCTTCTTGAATCAACAACCTACAATAGTTCAGCAAAAAGATCTATCCTTTTTTTAATTCTTTGTATAAATGTTTATTATATTTAGCAAACTGGACCCTATTCATCGGTCCTAATTTTATCGATTACAATAAATGATCTAGTATTTTCCTTCTCCAGATCAACAAGATGATCAAATATCCTGCTTCGATCTTAATATCGAAGAATAAAATCTTTTCCCTTTGATCTACTTTGAGCCACAATCCTCTACAATTGATCCATGATTTTTGCAATCAACATTTAATACCGACCTAGTTGGCAACTACCTCGCCAACACACCATTCACCTACCACTACATGTTTGCCAACAGGAGTCCATGTGACATCTCTGTCAGCATCTAGCTCACTTGTGTTGGTATTTTGGTATGGTTTTGTCATTGATGTCAACACCTACTGAAAACAAGCACTTTGGAGATCCAGCAACATTCACCGACAAGAAAGTAACTATTGTACAGTTACTGGTATATGGTTCACTGACAGGATATAATGTTCACCGGTATTTGGAATGATATGGAAGACACTTGGTAATGTTGAAAACATCATGTGGACACTTTGTTTTGAAGAATTAATCATTGGTATATTCATATTTGCATATTTTCTTTTACCAGCAAATAGGTCCAGGTTATCTAGGGTTACACCGGCAGGTTTATCTTTTCCAGATTAGCATGGCAGGCTATGGAGATGATTTATTATTGATGTAAATACATTAAGCTAACATGTTTAATCGGTTATTGCATCGGATATTATATTTTTTGTAAAATGATTTTATTGTAATATCTTGTAGAGCCGACCTACTAAAATTGGTCTTAGGGTATGGTATAAATGTAAGATCTTATTTGTAAGATCTTATTTGTAAGATCAAGTGTGGAATGCGAAAAAGAATTGAGTGAACGTATATGTGAGATCAAGTAGAGGTATACATGAAGACATCATTTGAAGGTGAAGCTAGGTTTATGTAGAAGCATATCAGCATTACACTGGTACTGAATCCAGCATATGAAGATGCTATTTTGTGTAGTACATTCTTATTGGATTTAACCATCCAACTGTAGTCAGTGTGACTCCCATTTTATGATTGAGCAGTGAGCTCTAGGCTGTTGGCCTTTCTGCATGTGCATACACCATTTATGTACACTTACTATCTGTAGTAGTATCATCTGATTGTGGGTAAGGTTTCACACCGTGGTTTTTCCCCTTACAGGGTTTCCACGTACAAATATTGGTGTTATGTGTTGTGGATGACTTTATGTTTGTGTTTCATGCATTAATCTTTACCGGTATAGCAATTTACTGTTAACACTATCTACCGACATACTTAACTAGTTTACCGGTATTAAGCATTAAGTTGGTTAATTGATTTTTGGTTTAAATTTATTAGACAACTGATTCACCCCCCCCTCTCAGTTGTCTCTGGGACCTAACAATTGGTATCAGAGCCTAGTCCTCTTTTGTAGAAGTTTAAGAACTTGAGGAGATCCAATGTCTACTAATTATTTCAGGAAGGACAGTCCTAAACTTGATGGAACCAACTATGGGATATGGAAGATCAGAATGGAGACATATCTGAATTGCATTGGTAAAGACATCTGGGAAGTTACAAAGAATGGTTATACTGCTGCTGTAGCTGGTTAGACTGCTCCAACTACCTTAGCCAAAGATGAAGAAAATGATTGCAAAGCAAGAGAAGCACTTTTGAGCGCATTATCAGATCAACAAATCATGGGATTATCAGATAGGTCTATTGCTAAAACTATTTGGGATCATTTGGAAACACTGAATGAAGGAGATTCCATAGTCAAGATTGCAAAACTTGAAAGCTTCCGAGTCAGGTATGAACATCTGAAAATGGAAGAAGATGAAAGGATTTCTGCTTTTATGGAAAGAGTAAATGAAATTGTTTTGGGTATTAAATGTTGTGGAGGAACCTTAAGTGAGGATAAAATTGTTCAAAAAGTTTTAAGAGGATTGCCACCGGCATATAAAATGAAGGTTCCTGCTATAAATGAGTTGAGAACAATGCCTAATACATCAGTAACTAGGGATACATTGATTGGAAAACTTTCAGCCTTTGAAATTGAGGAATTTGGTCCTGTTGCTACTATTAAAATTGATTTAGCTTTTAAAGCATCAACATCATCTTCTCCATCATTTGACAAATCAAACTGGAGACCCTTTTATGCAAGAGAACTTGAAGAATCCAGAAAGGAGAATGAAGAGCTTGAAGAACTTGAAGCACTATTTGCAAGGAAAATGCCAAAAGGTTCAATTGGAAGTAAGTATGAAGGTAAAGCACCCTTTAAATGTTTTAACTGCAATAAGATTGGTCGTATGGCTTCAAGATGCCCTAATAGACATGCGAGACTAAGAGAAGAAGCTAGAAGAACATACAAGCCTAATCTTGAATATCAGAGATACAGATTTAAGAAGAACGAAGGCAAACCTTGTTACATTGTTGATGAAGGTGTGACTGATGAATCTGATGAGGATCTTGCAGACAATTGATGGGTTTTTGTTGCTATAACAGAAGATCAATCAACACCTACTGCTCAACCGGTAGAACAAGCCCTAGCAGTTAAAGTTGAAACAAAGGATGAATGGATCATTGATTCAGGATGCTCACATCATATGACTAGAGACAAAGGTAAATTCTTAAACTTTCAAGAATACAATGGAGGTTTAGTAAGATTTGGAGATGACAAAACCTGTTCAATCAAAGCTAAGGGTTCAATATCTCTTGATGGTAAGCATAACACTGACAATGTCTACTATGTTGAAGGATTAAAGCATAATCTTTAAGTGTTGGTCAATTAGTTGAGAAGGGATTTCAGTTACAATTTAAAAATGGAAAATGCAAAATCATGAATAGAACTGGTTTAGAAATTACAACCGGTAATCAGACTAGAGGCAATATCTTTCATTTGAATAATAATGAAAAGGCATGCTTGATTGCACATATAGATGAAAGTTGGTTATGGAAAAGAGACTATGTCATGTAAACTTTGATTGCATGGTAAAAATCAGTACTTCTAAGGCAGTTAGAGATCTACCAAAAATTGTGAAACCTCAGAATACAATTTGTAAGGAATGTCAATTTGGAAAACAAGTTAGAGCTAGTTTCAAAAGTATTCCAGAAAAATCCAATAATGCTCTTGATTTAATTCACACTGATTTATGTGGTCCAGCTAGAACTAGAAGCTTACAAGGTGATAGATATTTCATGCTAATTATTGATGATTATTCTAGAATGTGTTGGGTTACTTTTCTCAGAGAGAAATCAGAAGCACTTGGAAAGTTCAAATTGTTCAAAGAAATGGTTGAAAATGAAACTGGTAAGAAAATCAAATGTTTAAGATTGGATCAAAGAGGAGAATTCACATTTAAGGACTTTAATACATTATGTGAAGTGAATGGAATCAGAAGACAGTTATCAGCACCTCAGACACCATAGCAGAATGGAGTTGTTGAAAGGAAAAATAGAACTATCTTGGATGCAGCAAGAAGTATGTTATCAGAAGCAAATCTACCACATGTGTATTGGAGAGAGGCAGTTAGCTCTGCTGTCTATACATTAAACAAAGTTCACATCAAAGGTGAAACTGGTAAGACCCCTCATGAACTATGGTTTGGTAGTACTCCTACTCTTAAGTATTTCTGAATTTTTGGAAGCAAATGTTATATTAGAAGAGATGAGTATATTGGCAAATTTGATCCTAGAAGTGATGAAGGAATATTTCTTGGTTATTCATCTAAGAGCAAGGCATATAGATGTTTTAATAAGAGATTGCAGAAAATTATTGAGAGTACAAATGTAAAGATTGATGAACAATTTAGAGGAACTTCAAGGTATATAGACTCTGAACCGGCAATAGAAATTGTGACAAATGAACCTATACTAAATCCACCGGTACAGAATGAAGATCCAATTACTCTGGTATCATCAGAGGATTCCATAGTAATTGAAGAACAATAGCAAACTAAGACACCCCGGTATGTAAGATTGAATCATTCTAAAGATCAGATAATTGGAAACAAATTTAAAGGAGTTATGACAAGAGGAAGATTGGCAAATGAAGAGGTATGTCTTATTTCTCAAATTGAACCATCATCTATCAATGAGGCATGTGAAGATAAATTTTGGATTAAAGCTATGGAAGAAGAATTAGGACAAATTGAGAAAAATAATAATTGGACATTAGTTCCCCGGCCTAAAGATAAAAATGTAATTGGAATCAAATGGGTATTTAGAAACAAACTTAATGAAGATGGTAAGGTTGTCAGAAATAAAGCAAGACTAGTGTGTAAGGGATATTCTTAGAAAGAAGGAGTTGATTACAATGAAACCTTTGCACTGGTAGCCAGAATTGAAGCAGTTAGATTATTCTTTGATTTTACAACTCAGAAGGACTACAAAGTTTATCAAATGGATATTAAATCTGCATTTTTGAATGGAGATCTTGAAGAAGAAGTATATATTGAACAACCTGGTGGATTTTCTTTAAAATATGACAATAATATGGTTTGCAGGTTAAGAAAAGCTCTATATGGATTGAAACAAGCCCCAAGAGCTTGGTATGCAAGATTGGATAAGTATCTTTTAAAGATTGGTTTTACTAAAGGAAATGCAGATAGCAATTTATATTACAAAATAACTAATGATGACATCTTGATTATTGAAGTATTTGTTGATGATATAATCTTTGGAGGAGAAGATGGATTATGTAAGGAATTTTCTATTAAAATGCAACAAGAATTTGAAATGTCTATGATTGGAGAAATAAAATTCTTTTTAGGTTTGCAGATTTCATAGACTGATAAAGGTATATTTTTGAGTCAATCCAAGTACTTGAGAGAATTGCTAAAGAAATTTGGGATGGAGAACTCTAAACCGGTAAGCACACCTATGACTACAAATGACAAACTATCTCAAAGGGATGAATCTACACCTGTTAATCCAACTAGATACAAATCTATGATAGGAGGTTTACTGTATTTGACACAAACCAGGCCTGATATTATGAATGCAGTATATATTGTTTCTAGATTTCAGAGTAATCCTAGGGAAAATCATGAATTAGCAGTGAAAAGGATTTTTCGGCACTTACAAGGCACAACAAATCTTGGATTATGGCATCTTAGAGATGAAAATTTTGACCTATGTGCATACATAGATGCAAATTGGATAGGAGATGTGGATGATAGAAAGAGAACCACTAGAGGAACATTCTTTCTTGGAAAGAGATTAGTTTCTTGGTTGAGTAAGAAACGGAGTTGTACATCTTTATCAACAGCAGAATCAGAATATGTTGCAGCAGCAACTAACTGTACATAGGTATTATGGCTTAAGCAAATATTGAAAGACATAAAGGTAAAATGTAAGGAACCCATTACTATATATTGTGATAACACTACAACAATTGATATATCCAAGAATCCGGTATTACATTCTAAAACTAAACATGTTTCTATCAAACTAAATTTTCTAAGGGAAAAAGTTGAAGAAAAGGAGATAAAACTGGTTTATGTGAATACTAAAGAACAACTTGCAGATATTTTCACAAAACCTTTGCCTAAGGAGACTTTTAAATATCTCAGAGGTCAGCTTGGAGTCATACCACCACCAGTAGAGCCTTAGATAGTTGATGATTATCATCAACTGACAAAATTAAAAAGACAAATCTTTTACTCTGGTATTTGATGAGGAAGCTACTTCTTAGGGGGAGTAGTTGGTATTTTTGTATGGACTTGAATTTTGTAGCTTTGGCATTTGATGTCAAAGGGGGAGAGATATCTATGGAAAAACACATTATCTTTTTAGGAGATTTGGTATTGAAAATAAATCCTTGGATAAACACATGTTGCTTCAAGGGGGAGAAATGGAGATTGTTGGTTTTTGGTATTCGGCATTTTTGTTTTGGCACTTTGATGGTTTTTCCATCTTGTGTTGCCATCAATGCCAAAGGGGGAGATTGTTGGTATTTTGGTATGGTTTTTTCATTGATGTCAACACCTACTAAAAATAAGCACTTTGGAGATCCAGCAACATTCACCGGCAAGCAAGTAACTATTGCACAGTTACTGGTATATGGTTCACCGACAGGATATAATGTTCACCGATATTTGGAATGATATGGAAGACACTTGGTAATGTCAAAAACATCATGTGGACACTTTGTTTTGAAGAATTAATCATTGGTATATTCATATTTGCATATTTTCTTTTACCGGCAAATAGGTCCATGTTATCTAGGGTTACACCAGTAGGTTTATCTTTTCTAGATCAGCATGGCACACTATGGAGATGATTTATTATTGATGTAAATACATTAAGCCGACATGTTTAATCTGTTATTGCATTGGATATTATATTGTTTGTAAAATGATTTTATTGTAATATCTTGTAGAGCCGACCTACTAAAATTGGTCTTAGGGTATGGTATAAATGTAAGATCTTATATGTAAGATCAAGTGTGGAATGCAAAAAAGAATTGAGTGAAGGTATATGCAAGATCAACAAGAGGTATACACGAAGACATCATTTGAAGGTGAAGGTAGGTTTTTGTATAAGCATATCAGCATTACACCGGTACTGAATCCAGCATATGAAGATGCTATTTTGTGCAGTACATTCTTATTGGATTTAACCATCCAACTATAGTCAGTGTGACTCCCATTTTGTGATTGAGCAGTGAGCTCTAGGTTGTTGGCCTTTCTGCATGTGCAGACCCCATTTATGTACACTTACTATCTGCAGTACTATCATCTGATTGTGGGTAAGGTTTCCCACCGTGGGTTTTCCCCTTACAAGGTTTCCACATAGAAATATTGGTGTTATGTGTTGTGGATGACTTTATGTTTGTGTTTCATGCATTAATCTTTACCGGTATAGCAATTTACTGTTAACACTATCTACCGACATACTTAATAGGTTTACCGGTATTAAGCATTAAGTTGGTTAATTGATTTTTGGTTTAAATTTATTAGACAACTGATTCACCCCCCCCCCTCTCAGTTGTCTCCAGGACCTAACAACTTGATTGTTTCAATTCAAGAATGGTCACTACTGAACATGCTACCGATATACACTAATCAGTTAACCTTCATATCCTGCAGTTTTTTGTTATGTCGGTTAGGTCATGTTATATTTGACTGCACTTACTTACTGGGTTTGCTTGATTACCGATTGACATACTTACCGATTAACATCAACATGTCAACAACATCAAATGTTATTGAAACTATGGAGTGGCTCATTAATGGCTACAAGAAAGCTAAGGATGAAAACAAAAAACTCTACAGCAGAGTCTTGATCCTGGAAACCATTAATACTGGGGAAGGGAACACTATGGCCACCTATATTGAGGACCTGAAAAACACCATTGCCAAAGCTAAAGACATCAGAGATGCTTTTAACCCTAGGTTTGGGAAGATTGAGAAGGATTTGCTGGAAAGGAAGAGCCTTGCTGAAACTAGTGATAAAACCCTCTCAGACACCATTACCAAAATTGGTAAAATTGAGGAGTGTCTTAAGAACATTGCTGAATAGAGCCTAAGTATCTTGAAGATCTCAGCTAACAACACCCACACCCTCATTAGCAAACTGGATGAAGAAAAGGAAATCTAGGACATAGACCTGGAAGCTGAAGGAACAGGGGAAGCTCAAGGTCCCAGAACCCACACTAGAGGCAAGAGAAAGGAAAAGAAACCGAACAAGGATCTGGAAGACCTGAAAGTTGTTGGGGCCACCTACGATGAGCTGGTGATTAAGGCGGATGATTTGCTGAAGAAAATTATTGTGTAATGCCTTCTCTATTTCTTTTCTATTTTTTGTTGTTAAGTTGTTCTTTCTGTCTGCTGGTCTTTTGGCTAGTCTTTTTGTATGCGGACTTTAAAGCACTGTTCTTCCTAGTGCTTTTTCTCTATCTATGTTGTAAAGGTTTCACGCCCTGAACACCTATTTTTTAATTAATCAGAACAACATCAAATGTTGATAGCAACATCTTGCATACCGATTGATATACTTACTGGTTGACATCAATGAAAATACAATGCCAATAGAATATATGCATGGTGGTGATTAAGTGATGAAGAAATATATGGCTTGGCAACAATTAAGGTTTGGCATATAGTTATAGGTTATTATGAAATTTTATTTGATTGTAGTTGCATACTTGCATACATAAGGATATGTATAACTACAAGTAGTGAAAATGAATTGTAGTCAGTCCACAACACTTTATTCAGCAAGGAGGGATACAATGCATTGGATAAATTAAATAATCGGTATTGTGCAACATAAAAGTGAAATGCCAAACATAATTGTTGGGAGTATTTAAAATTGAGTCAATTTTATAGGCACATTTCAAAAATTTTCCCTGCATTTCCAAAGTACCTAAATGAGTCAGTTTGGATGGCCTAGTTAGCAAGGGGGTAAAATGAAGCTAGTTGATTTTCAGGGGGTAAGGATCGGGATTCATGTCCCACACCTTTCATTTGGCCTATGCAGTGATGTGCAACTTTCCGAGTTCAATTTGGATAAGTTTATGAGGTACCCAGTTTGAGGGGTGAGCTGGAAGTGCATTTTAGGCACAAATGCAGTTTTTATTGAGTAGCCTACTTTGAGCGATTACATCTTTTGCCCTGTTGATCGTCATGGAGAAATTCAAAATGGATTCAATTCTATGCATTAATGTGAGTTAACATACAAAATTTCAAGTCTTGATGAATCCATTTGTTCAGTTTTCATAGCCAAATCCGTTTGCAGTTTATGTGTTTTGGCAAGTCCCTGTTTCGACAGCTAGTCGGAGCCCTGTTTCGCATAAGTGTAAAAGTTGCCTCAGTAAGCGTCATGTCAAAATGTTTGTTCCGGGATAATGTTAGTATAAATGGTGAGCTACGTTTTAAATTTCAAGCCTTTATCAATTCGTTTGATCGGTTTTCAAAAGAGCTCATTTTGCCATCATTTTCAGTTATCCGCACTCCAGTGTTATATCAGTTAATGTAGTCGTTTTGGTGAGTGCACCGTTTGCATCCTGTCAGTCTGGTGACCGAACTGAGGATTCAAAGATTTAATATGTACTTCAAGGTACGTATGTTTCAAATTTGAGGGCTTACAAAGATCGTTTGATATTTTTGAGAAATGCATCATGTGTTGCCAGGACATTGACTTCATTAGGTCCGTAGTGTCGACAAAGTCAGTTGGGCATTTTCGGAAATTATTATCTCTTCGCTTGGGACTCGTCTTGAGAAACCGTTTGGTAGAAGTCATCCTTGTATATCAAAGTACATGCTTGTCAGATGGTGAGCTCTAGAAAGATGTTTTGATAGGTTTCAAAATTACGTCTTTGCGATTAAATGCGAAAATTGTGGCGTAATTGCCTGAAGGTTGTAAAATGCGGATTAGTGATCCGAAAATGATGTCGATCATTTCCAGAGGTATGTTTGAGGTCCGTGAAGAATTCCAGGGATCAGTTGCATGAAAATGAAAATTTTTTAAGTCGGACCCACTTTGGGGCCCGACTTGGCTCATGCCTGTGCCGTATTAGTTTATTGGCGACTTTGTTCACTAAGAGATTTTTAGAATATCTAAATATGGATTATAATCATGAGGCATGTCATAAGAGTTCAAGATGTTATTATGAACTTCAGGCAATTTAAAATTGGCGAGTTTGGAGCCAAATCCTCCTTCAGCGACAAAGAAGAGCATTAAAAAATGTGAATGCACTTGGCAGCCATGGTGTGAGAAGACCATTTAAACTTTCAAATTAAATGCATTGGCATGTGAAAAGCCATTAAACCTTTCAACCAAATGTAATTTGGGAGGTTGAAAGCGAAATTTCACAACCTTCCCAACATTCTCCTTCTTGTGTGTGATGTCTGGGAGTGCATTTTAAAACTCCAGCCAATGCAAACATCAGACCTCTTTCCCCATGTGAAGCTACAGCAGCAAAAAACTTGAAATAACAAATGCCATTAGGCACTCCAGGATTCTACGTGGCATGGTAAGGAGGCAATCAATAAAAACTTTCAAGCAAATTAAATAGCAAGTGTGCAACTATGAATCCTCCCTTCCTGTGTGTGGCTTTGGCAAAAGCTTTCAAACAAATGCAAACAGAAATGGCAGATTGGGCACATTAAATTTTGTAAAATGCACATTGGCAGGCTCAGAGCTATCATCTCCCTTGTTGCACATGAGTTGTTTCTTGAAGTGCATATGGTAAATGAGAAATGTATGGTTGGGAAAGGTTTGATAAACCTTAAACTTAGTGAAATGCAATATGCTGGTAAAAGACTTCCCTCCTGCAGCCTCCTTTAGCATGGAAATGGTGTGAAATCAAATAGTCCAATGCAAATTGGTAGGTCACGTGGATAAAGGAATTCCCAAATAAATGCAATGTGGAAGGTGTAAGCCAAATTTCATGACTTTGCCAACATCCTCCATTCTTGAAGCTTGACAAAGAGAAGACTTTATAAACTCCAGTGAATGCACAATGGTAGGTGTATGTGCCAAATTCCTTTGTTGCGTGTGAGCTAGAAGGTGGACCATTGTGTAGTTGTAGACTTTAACTGCAAAAGACCTCCCTGCTGGACGTGGAGATGAGGAAGGCTGCCAAAAACAAATAAATGTCAGTCAAGAGCAAAGCAAATGCTCATGTTGATGTTTGGCAGTAGCAAAAACTTGAAGCAAATGCACTTGGCTATTGTAAAGCCCACTCCCCACCCTTCTTTACTAGCTTCCTCTCTGTGGTGGTGAAAAGAGACATTGAAATTTTAAAGCAAATGCAATCTGGCACCATTAAAAACTCAGGAAAATCTTCAAAAAGTCATTCCCAGGCAAAATGTTTTGTCCCACATTGGCTGGGCGAGAGCATTTTTAAATGTTTAAATGTAAATCCTCACAGTAGTAATATGTTTAAGCCATAAAGGCTTTTGACGGATGGTGTTGTTGGGCACCCAAGGTGGGCCCACGTGCGAGCACCGATCCCGAAGCGATGAAGGAGGTGACTGAGCGGCGACCAGGTGGACCCCACATAAGCATGCTTCCTGAGCTAGACAGACAAAAATTTGCAAAGAAAGGTCGGGTTAATGAGTGAGCAGGTTCGAGATGGATCAACGGTGCGCGCTATTTTGCGAAAGGAAGATGCACGCGAGTTACACCCTGTGAAGTTGCGAAAGCCAGGTGGCGAGTACAGTCAGCGGTCCAGCAGGCAGGTCCCGATGAGGTGGCACGAAGGTGGCACCTAGGCGGCGATGACGTGGTGCTGAGTTGGTGTACACGTGGTAGCCAAGTGGCAGTGACAAAGTAGATGATGTGGCGATGATGAGGTGTCATCCCAAGTGGCATCTGGTCAACCCCATCAGCCAATCGGAGGTCGCCACGTGGCAAAGCATCAAAGCACATCAGAGGCAAAAAATTAAAATTAAAATTAGTTAATGATATAGTTTAAACTATATTAAATAATTCAAAAATTTAAATGACTGAGCACATTGGGGAATTAATTCGCCCAGGGTCTCAATTTTGGCCAAAATATAAAGTGTTATATATCGCCGAAAAGCTGTCAGAATGAGGAATCCGATTATGACATTAATTTTGACAAATGTGGGATATTTTGGAAGCAATTTCCATGGGAACAAAATTCAGTTAGAGAGGAGACACTTGGCAATTCAGTTGCAGATTTGATTTGGTTCCCTCTCCCTTTTATTCCCAATTCTTCTCAGTTGTAAGGGTTCCAGAAATTTGGATAATGGCTCCACTTTTTCATGGCTTCCAATTCTGAGTATTCTTCCAGATTGTACAGAGAAGGGTTATCCTTTCAGTAATGGAGTTCGATTCTTTGCTGTAGGTGTCCTTAGCTGCAGGTTCTTGTGTATGTAAGGCATGCACAAATTCACACAGAAGTTGTCTCTGGATTTGTATTTTCATTATATTTAGATCAGATCCTTAAGGAGGATGAGATTTGTTATCTCTAGGAGGTAATTGTGATTGTTTGTAGGGATTCTTCAAGGAAGAATTTAAATTCTGTAATAAATCATGAATAATGGAATATAGTGTCTGGATTTGATATTTTCTGTGAGTGAGCTGAGTAATGCATTTATGCAAGGCATTAAATGCATGAATATTTAATAATGAAGATGGATTTGCTGTATAAGGTTTCATTTATAGTTTGATGTGTGACTTTGTTGCCCTTGGATAAGGCACTAATCTTACAAGTTTGGGGATGTCTTTCAAATCAAACAATTTAAAAGATAAATCTATTTCCCTTTATGTTTAGGGGTGTGTTCTCATTCCAAGCTCTGTTTTCATTTATGATTTATACAGATCTAGCCAATCTATAGTGTGTTCCTAATTTGGTGAGCTTGTGGAGTGGTTTGTCTGCTCATTGTTGATGCAGTCTTATGTTTGTGATTGCTGTATTCAATGCATCAAAAGGGTGTCCCCCCCTAGGTCTAGCAGAACCTAAAGTGCAAGAGGATCATTAGGATCCTATGTTATGTTGTCCAAGCCTTGAGGTGTTTCATTGATTGAGATTGGCTATCTCATAGATAGATTTGCAGGTGTCTTGGGTTATCACTTTTGGTGAACAACAAAAATGGCGACTCTGCTGGGGAAGTGTTGTAATAACCCATGTTGAATCGAATCCCAGAGTTGTGCCATATCCATTTGAGGAAAGAGTCATAAAAGTATTATAAATCTAAAAGCATTTTCAGATCTATAGTTATGTGTCTGGTAGTGTTCTGTGTCAAGTGTGGAAAACTTGTTGTCCTTTTATCTTTGTGTGAGTTCAGATCTGTTCATGTTCTACAAATGATTTTATAAATTCTCACAGCAGTGAGTGGCGATTCTGAAAGATCTCTGCACCAGTGTTCATTGTGGTAAAAGTTTTAAAATATTTGGTGAACTTGCATCAAAGATTTAGCAGTTGCTTGGGGTTTTATGATTGTAGATCCCAAAGAATCTATTGAAGACATTTTCCTCTGTGAAGGAGGTGGCAACTCTATACGAAGATCAGTATATAATGTTAGAAGATCTCAGAGAGATCTTACTGAATATTAGAACAGCAATAGCAGCAACAAATTTACTCCAGGTATTCCTCAAAGTATTAATGAGACAATTCATGTTCCTTATGAGGTGAAAAATTCACCGTTAAAAGGAAAAGAAATTTACAATTTACATACTTCATTGAAATAAGTTTTTAGTCAGAAATATGGTGAGAAGTGTGTATGATTCCGAAAATTAGTGACTGCATATGTTTTTGAATGAATTTATGACACAATAAGATGCATGGTCAAAAAATAATGGTTCAGTGACTATTATAAAATTTGATGGATCCAGATGTAGTTCCTAGATCCATGAATCCTTTCTCAAATTTGAAAGAGATCAATATAAAAATTGAAAAATGTCTTCAAATGATCCAAGAGAGATTTGTCTGGTTGTTAAAAGGGAAAGTAGGGCTAAGAAGTAAAGGAGAATCATCATATGTCTTCTATGAAAGATTTTTAGCTGCATTGAATGAGCTTTCAACTGATAATAGACCCCCCGAGTCTGTTTTAATTGAGATATTCTTAGAGCTTTATGAGCCTAACTCAGTTAATTGGTCTACTGCCTTCAGAGAAGAATGTGTTGAACCTATTAAAGAATGGATAGATATGATTGAAAGTAACCAATTTGAAAATATACACAAGATTAAAAATAATGAAGGAGATGAGCCCTTGAGTGGATGTACCTCCTATGATGCTGAATGTGATTATTCTCAGCATGAAAGTTCAGATGTGTATTCAGAGCGAGAAGAAATTTGTGAGAACAGTGATTGTTCAGCGAATTATGAGCCCGTTGAGGTTTCAGATGCTAATGATGTAGATCACCTTGTTGTTGATTTCAATCCACAAGATGTTTGCAACCCCAGTTATGAAACTATGTTCCAACATGTAGCAACACATTATGAGCAACGTGATAAAGGATATGATGCAGATGCAAGTTGTTGTGATGATGAAATAAATATGCATAGGGACATGAACACTGCAGATCCAATACCTTTATTAGATTGGGGCAATGTTTACAGCTCAGAGGATGAAGCCAAGGACAATGAAAATGAAGGAGGTTCACTAAGTAGCGAGCAAATTTTAGAACTCTTAGCTACTGATTTTCAGAGACATGAATTAAAAAATGTGCCCAATCTTTCGTACCCACTCAGTATATGTTTTGATTTTGATAATGTTTTTGAGGGTGTAAAAAATGATACATATGATGTTGATTCTTTTCCTATGTTTGATAGACAAAATGATAATGCATATATGGTTGATAGGTATGATAATGAAGGTTCATATGTTGATATGAATTCTGGCTTTGATATGCATTATGAAGATCTACCTTTTAGAAGACATGACAGATTTGGGGTGTTTTTCTTAGATTTACAAGGAGGAAATGAACCATTGGCAAGTAAAAATCATGTACTTTCATGTGTGCAAAATGCTGATAGTTTTTGTGATTAGCAAGTTGAAGTGCAGTCATGTTATGAGGAAGTTTTCCTCTCTAGTTTGCAAGATATTATTGTGAAAGAGTGTTTATTATTTCAGCAAGCTAGCATTAAGGATCTGTCTGATATTCCCAACTTTCAGAATGAGTTAGACTACTTTTCATCTCGGCTGGAAAAAAATGGTAGAGTATGGCACTCTTATGTCAGCTAGTGATCAGTCCTTTCAGCATGTGTTTGACTTTCAGAGATATCATGATTATAAACATGTTGATGATTATGCTTTATATGACCAGTTGATTAGAAGTGGAAGTGTTTTTGATCAGGCAGATTGGAATGATGATCTCAACTTACCTCCAGTTTGTGGGAAAGAGAATCATGTTTTTGACACAGGTAAGAATTGATTTTAGTTTTGATGGCCCGGGGCCATTTATAAGTTGTATATTTTGTACAATTGCTTTGCTTCAGTTGTGTGGTTTTCAATCAAGTGCCCTGTTGTTTGGGTAGAATAAGGAAGCCCTACTTTTGAGATGAGAAGAGAAGGATTGAGAGAAGAGTGATCTGTTTTTGGATGGTCTGCTTAACCAAAGATATCTGGATTCTTGTGTTGATCTTGCAATCAACCATCCCGAGTCAGAGCCACTGTTGGGAGTATTTAAAACTGAGTCAAGTTTATAGGCCCATTTCAAAATTTTGCCCTGCATTTCCAAAGTACCTAAATGAGTCAGTTTGGATGGCCTAGTTAGCAAGGGGGTAAAATGAAGCCAGTTGATTTTCAGGGGGTAAGGATCGGGATTCATGTCCCACACCTATCATTTGGCCTATGCAGTGATGTGCAACTTTTTGAGTTCAATTTGGATAAGTTTATGAGGTACCCAGTTTGAGGGGTGAGCTGGAAGTGCATTTTAGGCACAAATGCAGTTTTTATTGAGTAGCCTACTTTGAGCGATTACATCTTTTTCCCTATTGATCTTCATGGAGAAATTCAAAATGGATTCAATTCTATGCATTAATGTGAGTTAGCTTGCAAAATTTCAAGTCTTGACGAATCCATTTGTTCAGTTTTCATAGCCAAATCCGTTTGCAGTTTGTGTGTTTTGGCAAGTCCCTGTTTCGATAACTAGTCGGAGCCCTGTTTCGCATAAGTGTAAAAGTTGCCTCAGTAAGCGTCACGTCAGAATGTTTGTTCTAGGCTAATGTTAGTATAAATGGTGAGCTACGTATCAAATTTCAAGCCTTTATCAATCCGTTTGATCGGTTTTCAAAAGAGCTCATTTTGCCATCATTTTAAGTTATCCGCACTCCAGTGTTATATCAGTTAAAGTAGCCATTTTGGTGAGTGCACCGTTTGCATCTTGTCAGTCTGGTGACCGAACTGAGGATTCAAAGATTTAATATGTACTTCAAGGTACCTATGTTTCAAATTTGAGGGCCTACGAAGGTCATTTGATATTTTTGAGAAAGGCATCATGTGTTGCCAGGACATTGACTTCATCAGGTCCGCAGTGTCAACAAAGCCAGTTGGGCGTTTTCAGAAATTATTATCTCTTTGCTTAAGACTCGTCTTGAGAAACCATTTGGTAGAAGTCATCCTTGTATATCAAAGTACATGCCTGTCAGATGGCGAGCTCCAAAAAGATGTTTTGACAGGTTTGCAAATTACGTCTTCGCGATTAAATGCGAAAATTGTGGCGTAATTGCCTGAAGGTTGTAAAATGCGGATTAATGATCTGAAAATGATGCCGATCATTTCCAGAGGTATGTTTGAGGTTTGTGAAGCATTCCAGGGGTCAGTTGCATGAAAATGAAAATTTTTAAAGTCGGACCCACTTTGGGGCCCGACCTGGCTCATGCCTGTGCCCTATTAGTTTATTGGCGACTTTGTTCACTAAGAGATTTTTAGAATATCTAAATATGGATTATAATCACGAGGCATGTCATAAGAGTTCAAGATGTTATTATGAATTTCAAGCAATTTAAAATTGGTGAGTTTGGAGCCAAATCCTCCTTCAGCGACAAAGAAGAGCATTAAAAAATGTGAATGCACTTGGCAGCCATGGTGTGAGAAGACCATTTAAACTTTCAAATTAAATGCATTGGCATATGAAAAACCATTAAACCTTTCAACCAAATGTAATTTGGGAGGTTGAAAGCCAAATTCGACAACCTTCCCAGCATTCTCCTTGTTGTGTGTGATGTCTGGGAGTGCATTTTAAAACTCCAGCCAATGCAAACAGCAGACCTCTTTCCCCATGTGAAGCTACAGCAGCAAAAAACTTGAAATAACAAATGCCATTGGGCACTCCAGGCTTCTACATGGCATGGTAAGGAGGCAATCAATAAAAACTTTCAAGCAAATTAAATAGCAAGTGTGCAGCTATGAATCCTCCCTTGCTGTGTGTGGCTTTGGCAAAAGCTTTCAAACAAATGCAAACAGAAATGGCAAATTGGGCACATTAAATTTTGTAAAATGCACATTGGCAGGCTCAAAGCTATCATCTCCCTTGCTACACATGAGTTGTTTCTTGAAGTGCATATGGTAAATGAGAAATGTATGGCTGGGAAAGGTTTGATAAACCTTAAACTTAGTGAAATGCAATCTGCTGGTAAAAGACTTCCCTCCTGCAACCTCCTTCAGCATGGAAATGGTGTGAAATCAAACAGTCCAATGCAAATTGGTAGGTCATGTGGGTAAAGGAATTCCCAAATAAATGCAATGTGGAAGGTGTAAGCTAAATTTCATGACTTTGCCAACATCCTCCATGCTTGAAGTTTGACAAAGAGAAGACTTTATAAACTCTAGTGAATGCACAATGGTAGGTGTATGTGCCAAATTCCTTTATTGCATGTGAGCTAGAAGGTGGAGCATTGTGTGGTTGTAGACTTTAACTACAAAAGACCTCCCTACTGGACGTGGGGATGAGGAAGGCTACCAAAAACAAATAAATGTCAGTCAAGAGCAAAGCAAATGCTCATGTTGATGTTTGGCAGTAGCAAAAACTTGAAGCAAATGCACTTGGCTATTGTAAAGCCCACTCCCCACCCTTCTTTACTAGCTTCCTCTCTGTGGTGGTGAAAAGAGACATTGAAATTTTAAAGCAAATGCAATCAGGCGCCATTAAAAACTCAGGAAAAGCTTCAAAAAGGCATTCCCAGGCAAAATGTTTTGTCCCACATTGGCTGGGCGAGAGCATTTTTAAATGTTTAAATGTAAATCTTCACAGTAGTAATATGTCTAAGCCATAAAGGCTTTTGACGGGCAGTGTTGTTGGGCACCCAAGGTGGGCCCACGCGCGAGCATGGATCTCGAGGCGATGAAGGAGGTGACTGAGCGGCAATCAGGTGGACCCCACACAGGCACACTTCCTGAGGCAGACAGGCAAAATTTTGCAGAGAAAGGTCAGGTTAATGAGTGAGCAGGTTCGAGATGGATCAACGGTGCGCGCTATTTCACAAAAGGAAGATGCACACGAGTTACACCCTGTGAAGTTGCGAAAGCGAGGCAGTGAGTACAGTCAGTGGTCCAGCCGGCAGGTCCCGATGAGGTAGCACAGAAGTGGCACCTAGGCGGCGATGATGTGGCGCTAAGGTGGTGTACACGTGGTGGCCAAGTGGCAGTGACAAAGTAGATGACGTGGCGATGATGAGGTGTCATCCCAAGTGGCATTCGATCAACCCCATCAACCAATTGGAGGCCGCCACATGGCAAAGAGTCAGAGCACATCAGAGGCAAAAAATTAAAATTAAAATTAGTTAATGATATAGTTTAAACTATATTAAATAATTCAAAAATTTAAATGACTGAGCACATTGGGGAATTAATTCGCCCAGGGTCTCAATTTTGGCCAAAATATAAAGTGTTATATATCGCCAGAAAGCTCTCGGAATGAGGAATTTGATTATGAGGTTAATTTTGACAAATGTGGAATATTTTGGAAGAAATTTCCATGGGAACAAAATTCAGTTAGAGAGGAGACACTTGGCAATTCAGTTGCAGATTTGATTTGGTTCCCTCTCCTTTTTATTCCCAATTCTTCTCAGTTGTAAGGGTTCTAGAAATTTGGAGAATGGATCCATTTTTTCATGGCTTCCAATTCTGAGTATTCTTCTAGATTGTACAGAGAAGGGTTATCCTTTCAGTAATGGAGTTCGATTCTTTGCTATAGGTGTTCTTAGCTGCAGGTTCTTGTGTATGTAAGGCATGCACAAATTCACACAGAAGTTGTCTCTGGATTTGTATTTTCATTATATTCAGATCAGATCCTCAAGGAGGATGAGATTTGTTATCTCAAAGAGGTAATTGTGATTGTTTGCAGGGATTCTTCAAGGAAGAATTTAAATTCTGTAATAAATCATGAATAATGGAATATAGTGTCTGGATTTGATATTTTCTATGAGTGAGCTGAGTAATGCATTTATGCAAGGTATTAAATGCATGAATATTTAATAATGAAGATGGATTTACAGTATAAGGTTTCATTTATAGTTTGATGTGTGACTTTGTTGCCCTTGGATAAGGCACTGATCTTACAAGTTTCTGGATGTCTTTCAGATCAAACAAGTTAAAAGATAAATCTATTTCGCTTTATGTTTAGGGGTGTGTTCTTCTCATTCCAAGCTCTATTTTCATTTATGATTTATATAGATCTAGCCAATCTGTAGTGTGTTCCTAATTTGGTGAGCTTGTGGAATGGTTTGTCTGCTCATTGTTGATGCAGTCTTATGTTTGTGATTGTTGTATTCAATGCATCAAAAGGGTGTGCCCCCCTAGGTCTAGCAGAACCTGAAGTGCAGGAGGATCATTAGGATCCTATGTTATGTTGTCCAATACCTGAGGTGTTTCATTGATTGAGATCGGCTATCTCATAGATAGATTTGCAGGTGTCTTGGGTTATCACTTTTGGTGAACAACAGTAACAAAATAAGGATAATATACTTAGATAAAAGTTTAAATAAAAGAATAATCAAAGTGATGTGGGATGTTTATGTTGACCATTTACTATGAAGAAGTGAATCATATCCAAGAGGAAAAGAAGAAAAGATAATGTATTTTGAGGCTGAAAGGATAGTGCACATGGGTGAAATTGTTGGTTGTATGGAACTATTTATGATGTGTTATTTTCTTACTAGAATAGAGGATATGCCCACAAGAGTGTTGATTGGTTCAAGACAATGGAAGAAGAATTGCAATAGATGTGAAATAAAAAATGAACTTGATCAAAAAATTTGTAGTGGAGAAAAGAAAGAATACCAAGAACGATAAAAAAAGGCACATAAAAATGCTTATGACGAAAGTGACAATGAAATATGTGATAGATCAGTTCATGATAATGCAGAGGGCTTGGTTCAGGGGGAGAGACAATCATTTCTAAACATGGTTAGGAAAGTACTAAAAATGTTGCAGATGCATAGGCACAACAAAGGTGTGTTCCTAGAGTGATAGAGAATACTAATTTTGGTTCTCAGGGGGAGACAATCATTGCTAAAAAGGGTCAACAAAGTAATAAAAGATGTTGCAGATACATAGGCACAAAAGAGGTGTACACAACCATATGTATAGTTGTTAGAGGGGGGTGTTTCCAGTTGAGAAGAGGTGCGAGTTTGATAGTCCCTTTGCCATTGTTGTCAAAGGGGGAGAAGAGGCATGAAGTTGATGTTAATGCCAAAGGGAGAGATTGCAAGCATTAAGTTCTCATTGATGTCAACATGTTTAGAAGTAGGTTTATCTGGTTAGGTATGAAAGGGGAGATAAGATGGTTCAATTTTGAGAGTTGATATGGTTCAGCATACAAGGGGAGATGTGTTTCTTCAGGTTTGGCATTATTGTTGGGAGCTTGTTCATGTCGATCTCACAATGTGATGGTTGCCACTTTTTGTATGCCTAAGTTTATCACTAAGAGATTTCATTTAGGCAACATGTCTTGACTACGTTGGAGATCAATCAAGTCTTTTTGATGTTTTGCACCTTAGTAATAATGCATTTCAGTGTAGGTTTTCCTTTTAGTGAGACCTTTTTTGGTCTTGGTTGACCCACGACATCTCTCTGATATTTCAATCTTCTTGAAGCATTTTGTTGTGAGATCTTTCATGTCTCTGCTACATCCTTGATGTTTGGTGTGACTTCACCCTTTGGTGAGACCCCTTTCAAGCTGAGCAGATCCTCAAGGTTATAACAACATCCCTATTTTGGTGAGATTGTAGATGTGTCTTGTCGACTTGTAGTTCATTGTGATTTTCCCTTTTGGAAACTCTTTTCAGGATTTTCATACTTCCTATGTCATACCGATATCCCCATTTCAGTGTGACATTCGATTGGTCTTGCCGATATGGTTTCTTATTCAAGGTGACTCTACCTTACTTTGAGACCTATGTCGAACTTTGCAGTTACACAATGTTATGTTGAAATCCCTATTTTGGAGAGACCTTTGATGTGTCTCATTGTCATGTTCATTTTTTCAATGAGACTTTTCATTTTAGCAAAGCTTTTTTTTCTTTCTCGCGGTCTTTGGTGCTATGCTAACATGATACTTTTCATTGTGATGTATTTGGTGTCTTTACAACAATATGTCTTTTTCGATATGACCTTTCTTGATCGGTCAATCACTCTCTGATGGAAGTATAGCCACTAGTTTTTGTTGTTTCATGTTTCCTGAGGTGCCCGATAGTCTGACTCTCTTATAGAAGCAGTCAATGGTCAAATGACTACCATGGAGGATATGTATCTTGGAGTTATCATTGTATCATTTATATTGGAAGATTAAAATTAAAACTTATGAATATGATTCTATTGGCATTTTTGATGATTATGTTGTAATTGTCATTGATGGACACACACTTGCTATGAGATCACTTTTTGTATGTATGAGTTATGCTCAACCGATATTTGTTTCAAACTAGTATTATGTTATAGTATTTAGACTATTGGTGTCTTGCAGAAAGTGTTTACCGATCTTAAGGGGCATGAGGACCTCAAGCGGTTCAAGGATCTCAAGCGGAACAGAGCAAAGGAACTAGAAGCGACAGTTATCATTTTCCCAGTCTTCATTTCTATCAACTGGTAATCTGTTAAATTGGTATTACTCTAAGTTACCAAGCGGCAATTGGTAAAGTTGTATCAATGGTAATACTCTGTGATGAGTTACCAACTAGTATATCTTTGTGATGAGTTACCATCCATCGATACTTTGACGATGATTTTGTGTCGTGTTACCAAATGTGTCTAGATACATTGAACCGAGGAACTTGCAATGTAATCCTATTGGACCGAAATGAAATCAGATTCCTTTTAAGGACATCATGTCTAGGGTTTCAAGATGTGTGAGTAGCTATTAGGGTTTGAAGTGGTTGATGAGTTCATGTGTGAGCGATCTTAACAAAGAGATCAAGTCTGTGTACTGTAACAGAGTGTGGATTTACTGAAGACTGAAGTAATGCTGAAATGCATTAGCAATGAGCTATCATGGATCTAACCAAGAAGGCTGTACTATTTGCTAGATCATTCACTTGTTGATTACTCACATCTTTGACAAGTTAGAAACCCTTAACCAGGTAGGCCCAGAAAAGCCTTTGTAAATCCTCTAACAAGGTGGTTCACATCTGTGGATCTAAAATCCTCTCACAAGGTAGTCTTTAATCAGACTTATCTCCTAACAGAGATTGAGATTCCTAACAAGATTTGTTCTGGTAAAGAACATTGTTTGACCTTAATTGATCTGGTTACTATTCTACAGATAGTTACTTGTGAGCTTCATCTCACCATGGTTTTTCCCATTTGGGTTTCCACATCAAAATCTCTTGTGTTATGGTGATTGTGCTTCTATGGGTGAATACCTTACTTTTTGTTTGGTTTGCATTTGTGTTAACTAGTTTGTTAGTTAAACTGTTATACCGATTTACCACTAGAATGATAAAGTGTTTGAGTACAATTTTTTTTTGTATACTAATTCAACCCCCCACTCTTAGTATTCATCAATTGGTATCAGATCCAACCTTTCTATAAGTCTAACCACTTGGAAAGAGATATGGGGGAATACACTGTGAGGGAACTTACTCATCGGCTCACTTAGACTGAGCAAGCCTATGATGAACTTAAAGTCAAATATAAGGCCTCTCAGGAAAAAAGAAGAGAGCATGCTGAAAAACTGATGGAGCTAACTGAAAATAGTTCTTCTGATGAAGCAGACATGGAAGCCCTAGTCCAAGAAGTTGAAAAACTAAATGAGTCCAATGCCAACCTAAGAAGGGAACTTGAAGGACTAACTATCAGAATGTGTCAAGAGCTTGGGAGTCGGAGGAAAGTTGAAGATCTAGTAAAAAACAAAGATCATGAGATCTCCAAGCTGAAGCAAGAGATCAGTGCACTTACCGCTCATCTTCTTGAAAATAAAATAGAAAAGGAAGGAATGCAAAGTGAACTACACATGGCTATTTCTGAGAATGCAACCTTGAAGGAATCCAATGCTGCTATTACCAAAGAACTTACTGAGTCAAAAGAAATACTTGCCAAATTCAATAAGAGCACTGTCAAGCTAGAGTAGAAGCTTGAGTCAACTAAACCATAAAGAATACCAATGGACTTGGTTTCTCTGAATATGAGGAAGGTGAGACCTCTGGAACAAAAGGTGGAGCATCAAAGAAACAACCGACACCAAAGGATAAAGGTAAGCAAAATTTCAAACCTATTTGCTTTAATTGTCTCAAGGAAGGACACACTGCTAATGTATGTAGAAGTAAGGCTTACAATAACTTTCTTTATTTTCTAAACGATAAGCCTAGACCCAAAAGATTCAATGGTAATTGTTATACATGCAACAAGTTTGGGCATAGAGCATTTGAATGCAGGTCTGTCATGCACAAAACAGGAATGTATCCTCAAAGGAGTAAAGGAGCTTTTTCTGAACCCTCTGGGAACCAGAACCCAAACTGGTTTAATACCTATAATTATCAGTCAGGAAGTAGTGCCTATCAAGTGGCAACTAGATGGAGATCAACCTATTTGATCTGTCATGGTAATGGTCACACTGCTGCAACATGCAGAAGGAAGGATGGAAACATGAACAATGGACCTTGGAGAGCACCTGGAATGATTTGCTATCATTGCAACAAACTAGGTCATACAACAAGATTCTATAGAACAAGAAAGAATATATCGAATGATATACTGGTAACTCTGGAAGGAAAGATAGATGTTGAAACCGTTCAAATGGATATGAAGAAAACTTAGAAGAAGAAGCTAGAAGAAGTGATTCAAGAAGAACTAATTTCTGCACCTAGTGTGGAAGTCACTGAACTGACAAACTAAGAATCAGAAAAGCTTAGGGGGAGCAAACGGTGAAACATCTCTAACCCCTAGTTTAAACCAGTAAAAGACCTTAACCGGTAAGTGATACTTGTCAGTTGGCGGAAGACTAGAAATGGTAAGAGGCAAATTAGGGTTTACACCCTAATAGTGGAGCATTTATTATGGTAGGTGGAGAACTTGTTTAAAAGGATTTTTCAAGTCATTTTTCACTTACTAGTTCTCGAGCAAAGAAGTTTTTTTTTGCACTAAGTGACAAAAAGTGATTTGGATTGTGATTCAAAGAATTCTCAAAATCTTGAAGAAGAATCAGAAGCAAATATCAATCGGTCAAGTGTAGAGCACAAAGTGGTATTTTAGGAACCAAAGGAGTGAGTGGCAAAGTGTAATGTGCAAGCCCTAAATTTTGAATTACGAAGGTATTTCTCAAAATCTCTCTATTTATCATGGCTTCCATATCACACTATAGCCCTAGTGCACCCATTGATCCAGTAGACTTCATTCAATGAAAGGCAAAATACAATGCCCTATCTCAGATACCCGCTGGTGTTATAGTGGAGGAAGGCATTTTCGATTACATTGACTGCAAGATTGAAGACTTAGGATCTCTTGTAATTCATTCCCAATTGAGTTTGTTCTGCGGGAAGAACAAGAAGATTAAACCAAAATTTAGCATCCTGGAAAAGAAGAAGCTTCACAATGCAGTCTATTTCCTTGAAGAGTTTTCAGATGATCACATCTGCATCATTTTGAGCAAAGTGCACGATGATAAAATGTACTTAGAGAGGACGCATGATATCACACCAGAAGTGATTCATGTCGTCACTGGTTTCTATAACGTCGGTGAAATGCCAGCCCTAAGGAAGATTAGCAAGATGGAAATGACCAAGCTCACCAGTTCTATGAGTGACTCACGAGGAATGACTGTCAATTCCATCAAGGATGATTTGGTCAAATATGCATGTATGGTGATAGGATACCAGACGTTCCACGCCAACAGAATCAACTCTGTCTCTGCTACAATGGTAAATGTTGACTACCAGATGATCATGGAAGATGCATCATTTGACTTATGCACCTGTATGCAAAGGCAACTTCTGTTGAGCCTAAAGTTGATTAAACAGGACAATGCCTTGAGATTTAAGTTTGGACAACTATTGGTTGGGTTGTTCTTCTACTTCCAAGGCTACTTCCTAGGAGTCAAAGATATTCAATGGTCTACCGACCAACCGGTTACAAAGCAAATCAAGGAAAGCCTTCAAGCGGTTGGAATCGATTATCCAAAAGTTCTAAACAAATACTTTGATGAGTTCAGATGGAAAATGAGTCAAAGAGTGAGAATATCAGGTGATATTGTCAAAAAATATGAAGATGACATCTGCTTCACCATCAGAGTTGATGAGTGCATAATGGAGGCGATTGAGCCTAGACAGGAAGAAGTGGAACCGATGGGATATGAGGTAATGTATGACATACTAGATGGTTATGCCTCTACCCTAATCACCTCGCCCCTTGATCCAAAGGCAAAGAGAACTGGAACCTATTTGGAAAGGGCTACATCGGTTGAAGAACTGTTAGTAAAGAAGGGAAAGGTAGTGCCTTCAGTATCGACACCGATTATCACAACAAGTCCCAAAGTGACCAAGCGGTCACCAGCAAAGAAGAAACTAGAAGTTGCACCCGCCAAAGTCTTTAAGAGAAAGTGGAAGACAAAAGAAACCACACCAGACTCAGAGGACACTGTGTCTGAAGAACAGCCTAAGAAGACTAGACAAATGAAGAAAAAGACAAAGAGTGAACCGGTAACATCTACACTGGTAAATATTGATATTTCCTCCTACAAACCTTTGACACATTGTCAAAGAACTATTAAAAATATTAGAAGAAAAGTACTTGGTGATTTGAAAGAGTTCTTTGATGATTTTAATGATGATGAAAAGAAGGAAGTTGAATAGGAAGTTATCAATTATTTATGTATTAATGACCGGTGCCCATCAAAAATTAAATCCAAGACACCTGATTCTTTGTATAATTATTTAGATAACAAGTGGCACATTACCATAGAAAAGGAACAAGAAATAAGAGAGGAAGTATTTGCACAATACTTTCCTAATGTGCCTAAAACTGAACTTTATGAAGTAGTGGAAAGATATAAGGGCCTCTTCTTCATGAGAAGAAGGAGACTCTTGTTGCTAGAAGGAAAAGTTCCCATAGTGGTAAAAGATACCCACTCTCATGCCCAAGCCGCTTTAAGGTTGCATCAAGTGGCTAAAGCCAACAGGAAAGCTAAGCAAGAACCGGCAACCAATAAACCGAATGAGGTATATGACAGTGAAGGAGAACAAGTCACTGATCAAATGGATCCTATTGATGTTGATGCCTTGAATGGTGAAAATGTCACTCCAGGTACACCATCAGAAGTGACAGGACAGGAAAAACAGGACAAAGAAAAGGCTGCCAAGGAGCAAGCGGAAAAAGAGAAGAAGCAATAGGAAGTTGAAAAGAAGAAATAGGCAGAAGAAGAGAAAAAGAGAAAAGAGGAAGAAAAGAAAAAGGAGGAGGAGAAGAGAAAACTAGAAGAGGAAAAGAAAAGAAAGGAAGAGGAGAAGAAGAAACAAGAAGAGGAGAAAAAGAAGAAGGAAGAAGAATAGAAAGAAGAAGAGAAATGATAGGAAGAAGAAAAGAGAAAGGAAGAGGAGAAGAGGAAGCAGGAAGAGGAGAAAAATAAGTAGGAAGAGGAGAAGAAGAAGAAGGATGAAGAAGAAAAGGAGTGGAAAGAAGAAGAGAAGAAGAAGAAAGAAGAGAAGAAGAAGGAAGAAGAGAAAAGAAAGCAAGAGAAGGAGGAAGTGGCACAAAGCACACAGGTGGAGACCCCAAAGGCAACCGGTAGTCAAGCCAAATTGGCTAACATTACCAGTCCCATTGACCTCCAATCTGCTAATGAATCAGAGCTTCTACAAAGCATTAAGCCTGCTCGAGAATGCCTAGAGGTGATAAGGAGGAAGAAGGAGCAAGACGTGATCCAAGTTGCAGTGGACACTCTTACCGGCTTGATACCTGGTACCAACCTCCCCAATACTGATTCCTCATTGGCCCAATTGAAACTCTTATGCACAGTTGTGGAGGACCAGGTACAAAGCCTGGAAGAGGTTGCTAAAGCACATGCCAAAAAGGAGCATCAAAAGGCTTTAAACACTGCCTTGGTGAAAAAGTTACATGAGCTTCGGTCCGATCTACAAAAGGCACAAAAGGCCATCAAAGATACAATGGATGAGGGGAAATTGTTTCTTAGTAAGATATGTCTACCCCATCTATTTTGTGATGATGTGCTTGCCCAGAAAGAGAAACTGCAAACTAATTTGTAGACATTCATAAGCACCTTCAAGACCCCATATGATTCCTTTACCGCTTATGGGCAAACCATTCACCAGTTTCATCTTTAGACTATGAGAATTGATTTGGAGATCAGCAACTAGACCAAGGATCTACAGGAACTTCAATGGGTTCTACTACCTAGACTGCAAATACTTCAGAAGTGCTATCTCAATCTAGATGCCTTGATGATTACTCAAGAGATGAGTACTTTGGATGCCATGGAGGAACAGGTATTCCATATGCAAACAGAGAATGAGGTTGCTACTTCATTACTTGAGTCATGGTCCTTATCCATGAAGTAATTTATGTAGGACTTTAAATCAGTTTTTGACAAGTTTCACTCTTTATTGTCATAAAAAGTTATTCAACTAATAGAAACAGGGGTTATTTAGTTGTATTTTTTCATTGTTGGCAAAGGGGGAGAAGTATTCTGATATTTAAAATTTTGATGCATGCTATGTATACTCATGTTTATCTCTGTAAGGAAGTAGTATACATTTTCTTTTCTGCAAAGGGATAGTGTATATGCTTAGGGGGATTATTTTTTACTATGGCATATTTTTTTTGTAAAAACACTTAGACGTCAAAATTTTCCTAAGTGTTGCTATCAATGCCAAAGGGGGAGATTGTTGGCATTTTTTATGATTATGTTGTAATTGTCATTGATGGAAACACACTTGCTATGAGATCACTTTTTGTATGTATGAGTTATGCTCAATTGGTATTTGTTTCAAATCGGTATTATGTTATAGTCTTTAGACTATCGGTGTCTTGCAGAAAGTGTTTACCGATCTCAAGCGGCATGTGGACCTCAAGCGGTTCGCAGATCTCAAGCGGAACGGAGCAAAGGAACTAGAAGTGGCAGTTATCATTTTCCCAGTCTTCATTTCTGTGAATCGGTAATTTGTTAAATAGGTATTACTCTGAGTTACCAACCGGAAATCAGTAAAGTTGTATAAACCGGTAATACTCTGTGATGAGTTACCAACCGGTATATCTTTGTGATGAGTTACCATCCATCGACACTTTGACAGTGATTTTGTGCCATGTTACCAAATGTGTCTAGATACAATGAACGTAGGAACTTGCAATGTAATCCTATTGGACCAACATGAAATCAGATTCCTTTTAAAGACATCATGTCTAGGGTTTCAAGATGTGTGAGTAGCTATTAGGGTTTGAAGTGGTTGATGAGTTCATCTATGAGCGATCTTAACAAAGAGATCAAGTCTGTGTATTGTAACAGAGTGTGGATTTACTGAAGACTAAAGTAATGCTGAAATGCATTAGCAATGAGCTATCATGGATCTAACCAAGCAGACTGTGCTATTTTCTAGATCATTCACTTGTTGATTATTCACATCTTTGACAAGTTAGAAACCCTTAATCGGGTAGGCCCAGAAAAGCCTTTGTAAATCCTCTAACAAGGTGGTTCACATCTGTGGATCTAAAATCCTCTCACAAGGTAGTCTTTAATCAGACTTATCTCCTAACAGAGATTGAGATTCCTAAAAGGATTTGTTCTGGTAAAGAACATTGTATGACCTTAACCAGTCTAACCTTAACCGACCTAGTTACTATTCTGTAGATAGTTACTTGTGAGTTTCATCTCACCATGGTTTTTCCCATTTGGGTTTCCATGTCAAAATATCTTGTGTTATGGTGATTGTGCTTCTGTGGGTGAATGCCTTGTTGTTTGGTTTGCATTTGTGTTAACCGGTTTGTTAGTTAAACTGTTATACCGGTTTACCGCTAGACTGATAAAGTGTTTGAGTACAAATTTTTTTTGTATACTAATTCACCCCCCCCTCTTAGTATTCATCAGATTCATTATAGTAGTTGTTGTAGATAGGAGAAAGGCATTCTTGTAAGATAAGTTATGCAAATGAATGATTATTCTTATGGATAGTGATTATGATTCTTGTTGGTAAGAGAAATTATTCTCTTATTGATCTTTCTTTAGTGGTCATAATTATGAAATGAGAAATATGTTGGATTGTGTGGTTACATTTAATAATGGAGATGGATTAGTTATATTTTAGATGATGGATATATGGGATAGGAACATTTGGATTGGTGTACTTAAAATGAATCTAAAGAATAATTGGTAATTGGGAATATAATAGTATGTGTTCATGATAGTATAGTTTAATGGATTATTTCTTATGTTCATGGAATAAGTAAATGCTAGGAAATGAATGTTAGAGGGAATAGGATATGGTAAAGTTATAATGAAGTTATTTATATTCATGCTCCTAGTGTTGTGTTAATTAATAGCATTGAGATACCCTAGGGAATTATAATCTATGTGTTAATATTTATTTCCGCTTGCATACTTATGTTCTTATGATCATGCTAAAAGTTGATTATGTGTATGTCTAGATGATGCTAGTGTAAATGCTTATGTTTATTGAGTTACATGTGTTATATTAGTTTATTGTTTTTTTTTTAAATATCTCTATTTCTTTGTTAGATGGTTTATTTCTCTAGGTTTTTTGGTGGGCATTACACGTTCCTTCTTCTTATTGTAACCTCTTCTCCAAAGGATTAAACCCCATGGTGAGATTAATGTTGGAATTTTGGATATGTTGATATGGTTTTGTCATTGATGTCAACACCTGTCATTGCTTGTCAACACTTATCAGAACTTGGAGATTTTGGTTATGTTCACCGGCAAGTCAGAGACTTGTGCACAGTCACTGGTATTTGGTTCACCGATACTTGGAATGACTTGGAGACTACTTGGTTATGTCCAAGACTTGATTCGATCACTTGGTTTTGGCAATTTGGTTAATTGTTTATTCGGGTTTGCATATTTGCTGTTACCAGAAAATAGGTCCAGGATAAGCACTGGCAGACATATCTATTCCAGATCAGCATGACATGTTATGAAGATGATTTATTATTATTGTAAAGGCATTGAGCCAACACCATGCATCGGATATTGATTTACTTGTAATTGATTTTATTGTAATATCTTTTAGTGAGCTGACCTATTCAAATTGGTCTTAGGTTGTGGTATAAATGTAAGATCTCATTTGTGAGATTGATGTGTGTGAATGCGAAAAGGATTGCAATAAGGTATATACGAAAATAAGAAGAGATATACACACAAACATCATTTGAAGGTTGAAGGAAGGATCTTGTGAAGGCAATCAAAACTAAACCAATACTAAATCCATCATATGAAGATGTTATTTTGTGTAGTACATTATCATTGGATTTAACCATCCAATTGTAGTCAGTGTGACTCACATTTTGTGATTGAGCAGTGAGCTCTAGGCAGCTGGCCTTTCTGCCTGTGTAGAATCCATATTGTACACACATACTATCTGCAGTAGTATCATTTGATTGTGGGTAAGGCTTCCCACCATGGTTTTTTCCCTTATAGGGTTTCCATGTACAAATATTTGTGTTATGTGTTGTATATGTTATTGTCTTTATGTTTCATGCATTAATCTTTATGGGTACTGTAATTAACTGTTAAGACTATCTACCGACATAAAGTTTGGTTTATCGGTATTAAGCATTAAGTTTTAGTTAAGTTAATTTTGGTTGAATTTATTGGACAACTGATTCACCCCCCCATTCTCAGTTGTCTCTGAAATCTAACAATTGGTATTAGAGCTTAGTCCTCTTTTTGTAGAAGTTTAACAGCTTGAGGAGATCCAATGTCTTCTAACTATTTCAAGAAGGATAGTCTGAAACTTGATGGAACTAACTATGGCATATGGAAGATCAAAATGGAGATACATTTGAATTGCATTGGAAAGGACATATGGGATGTTACAAAGAATGGCTATACGACTTCTACTCAAGGTCAACCTATTCCACCTAACATTGCTAAAGATGAGGAAAATGATTGCAAAGCAAGAGAAGCACTTTTGAGCGCATTGTCAGATCAGCAAGTCATGGGATTGTTAGATAGATCTACTGCTAAAGCTATTTGGGACAAACTGGAAACATTGATTGAAGGAGATTCCATAGTCAAAATTGCAAAACTTGAATGCTTCTGGGTCAGGTATGAAAATTTGAAGATGGAAGAAGAAACAATTTCTTCTTTTATGGAAAGATTAAATGAAATTGTTTTGGGTATACAATGTTATGGAGGAACCTTAAGTGAAGACGAGATTGTTTCTAAAGTTTTAAGAGATTTTCCACTGGTATATAAAATGAAAGTTACTGCTATAAATGAATTGAGAACAATGCCTAATGCATCAGTATCTAGAGACACTTTGATTGGAAAACTTTCAGCTTTTGAGCTTGAGGAATTTGGTCTTGTTACTACTATCAAGATAGATCGAGCTTTCAAGGCATCATCATCAACTGCAGTATCATCATCATCTGATAAATCTGATTGGAAAGCCTTCTATGCAAGAGAACTTGAATAAAGCAGGCGAGAAAATGAAGAACTGGAAGAACTTGAAGCACTATTTGCAAGGAAAATGCCTAAAGGTCCAATTGGAAATAAGTATGAAGGTAAAGCACCCTTTAAATATTTTAATTGTAATAAGATTGGTCATATGGCTTCTAGATGCCCTGATAGACATGCAAGATTAAGAGAAGAAGATAAAAGAACATATAAGCCTAACCCTAAGTATCAGAAATACAAGTTTAAGAAGAATAGAGACAAATCTTATTATTATGTTGATGAAGGAGTTACTGATGATTCTGATGAGGATCCAGTAGACAATGGATGGGATTTTGTTGCTATAACCGAAGATCAACCAACACCTACTATTCAATTGGTAGAGCAGGCCCTGGTAGCTAAAGTTGAAGATAAGGATGAATGGATTATTGATTAAGGATGTTCACATCATATGACTGGTGATAAGAGTAAATTCTTAACCTTTCAGGATTACAATGGAGGTCTAGTAAGATTTGGAGATGATAAAGCTTATTTGATCAAAGGAAAAGGCACTATATCTTTTGATGGTAAGCACAATACTGATAATGATTACTATGTTGAAGGTTTGAAGCATAATCTTTTGAGTGTTGGTCAATTAGTTGAGAAAGTATTTCAGTTACAATTCAAGAATGGTAAATGCAAAATCTTAAACAGAACTGGTTTGGAAATTGCAACCGGTAATCAGACTAGAGGTAATATCTTTCATTTGAACAACAATGAGAAAGCATGTTTGATTGCACATATTGATGCAAGTTGGTTATGGCATAAGAGACTTTGTCATGTAAATTTTGATTGCACTGTGAAAATCAGTACTACTAAGGCAGTAAGAGATTTACCTAAGATTGTTAAACCTCACAATCCGGTATGTAAGGAATGTCAATTTGGAAAGCAAGTTAGAGAAACTTTCAAGAGTATTCCAGATAATTCTAACAATGTTCTTGACTTAATTCATACTGATTTATGTGATTCAACAAGAACTAGAAGTATACAAGGAGATAGGTATTTTATGCTAATCATTGATGACTATTCTAGAATGTGTTGGGTTACTTTTCTCAGAGAAAAATCTGAAGCATTTGGGAAATTCAAACTATTCAAGGTGATGGTAGAAAATGAAATTGGCAAGAAAATCAAATGTTTGAGATCAGATCAAGGAGGAGAATTCATATCTAAGGAATTTAATACATTCTATGAAGTGAATGGGATCAGAATATAGTTATCAGCACCTCAGACACCCCACCAAAATGGAGTTGTGGAAAGGAAAAACAAAACTATCTTAGATGCAACCAGAAGTATGATATCTAAAGCAAATCTACCTCATATATACTAGAGAGAAGCGGTCAATACAACAGTTTATACATTCAACAGAGTTCACATCAGAGGTGAAATGGGTAAGACCCCTCATGAACTATGGTTTGGTAATACTCCTACTCTTAAATATTTTAGAATATTTGGAAGTAAATGCTATATTAGAAGAGATGATTATATTGGCAAATTTGATCCTAGAAGTGATGAAGGAATATTTCTTGGTTATTCATCTAAGAGCAAGGCATATAGATGTTTTAACAAGAGATTGTAGAAAATTGTTGAGAGTGCAAATGTGAAGATTGATGAACAATTTAGAGGAAATTCAAGGTACACAGACTCTGAACCAGAAATAGAGATAATCACAAATGAACCTACTGTGAATACACCGGTATAGAATGGTGATCCAGTTACACCAGCATCATTTAGAGATTCAATAGTCACTGAAGAACAACAACAAGTAAAAACACCCTGGTATGTAAGATTGAATCATTCTGAAGATCAGATAATTGGAAACAAATTTCAAGGAGTTGTGACTAGAGGAAGATTGGCAAATGAGGAGGTATGTCTTATTTCGCAAATTGAACCTACATCAATTAATGAGGCATGTGAAGATAAATATTGGATTAGAGCTATGGAAGATGAATTGGAACAAATTGAAAGGAATAACACTTGGTCATTAGTTCCCCGGCCTAAAGACAAAAATGTAAATGGAATTAAATGGGTTTTTAGAAATAAACTTAATGAAGATGGCATGGTAATTAGAAATAAAGAAAGATTAGTGTGTAAGGGATATTCATAGAAAGAAGGAATTGATTGCAATGAAACCTTTGCACCGGTAGCTAGAATTGAGGTAGTCAGACTTTTATTGGCCTTTGCAGCACACAAGAACTATAAAGTATATCGAATGGATGTTAAATGTGCATTTTTGAATAGAGATATTGAAGAAGAAGTTTATATTGAACAACCTGATAACAAAGAAATGGTTTGTAGGTTAAGTAAATCTTTATATGGATTGAAACAAGCTCCTAGAGCTTGGTATGCTAGATTGGACAAATATCTTTTGAAACTTGGATACACTAAAGGTAATGCTGACAACAATCTATACTACAAAGTGACTAATGATGACATCTTGGTTATTGAAGTTTTTGTTGATGATATAATCTTTGGAGGAGAAGATGGTTTGTGTAAATACTTTTCTAACAAAATGCAGCAAGAATTTGAAATGTCTATGATTGGAGAGATAAAATTCTTTTTAGAATTGCAGATTTCATAGACTGATAAAGGTATATTCCTATGTCAATATAAGTACTTGAAGGAATTACTAAAGAAATTTGGCATGGAAAACTGTAAACCGGTAAGCACACCTATGACTAGAACTAATAATTTATCTTTGAAGGATGAATCTACACCTGTTAATCCAACTACATACAAGTCTATGATAGGAGGTTTATTGTATTTGACACAAACAAGACCTGATATTATGAATGTAGTATGTATTGTTTCAAGATTTCTGAGTAATCCTAAAGGAAATCATGAATCAATAGTGAAAAGGATTTTCCGGTACCTACAAGGCACTACAAATTTTGGTTTATGGTATCCTAGAGATGAAAATTTTGGCTTATGTGCATACACAGATGCTAATAGGACAAGAGATGTGGATGACAGAAAAAGAACCACCGACGGAACATTTTTTCTTGGCAGCAAACTAATTTCATGATTGAGCGAGAAACAGAGTTGTACAAGTCTATCAACAACAAAATCAGAATATGTTGCAGCAGCAACTAATTGTACACAGGTATTATGGATCAAGCAAATGTTGAAGGACATAAAGGTAAAATGAAAGGAACCTATAACTATCTACTATGATAATATGGCAGCAATTGATATATCAAAGAACCTGGTATTTCACTCTAAGACTAAACATGTTTTTATCAAATTCAATTTTCTAAAGGAGAATGTTGAAGCAAAAGAAGTGAAATTGGTTTATGTGAATGCTAAAGAGCAGATTGCAAATATTTTTACAAAGCCTTTGCCTAAGGAAACATTTGAGTATCTCAGAGAGAAACTTGGAGTCCTACCCCCACCGGTAGAGACTTAAATAGTTGATGTTTGTCATCAATTGATAGAATTAATAGAGAAATATTTTATTCCGGCTTTGATGAGGAGAGCTACTTCTCAGGGGGAGTAGTTGGTATTTTGTATTTGGTTTTGCATTGCTTTGGCATTTGATGTCAAAGGAGGAGAGATTGATATGGAAAAACACATTACCCCTTAAGGGAGAGATTGTTGGGGAGATTGATTACTCTCTATATCTGTATTTTGGGAGATTGTTGGTTTTGGTTTTTGGTATTTCTGTTTTGGCACTTTGATCATTTTTCCATCTTGTGTTTCCATCAATGCCAAAGGGGGAGATTGTTGGCATTTTGGATATATTGATATGGTTTTGTCATTGATGTCAACACCTATCATCACTTGTCAACACTTATCAGCACTTGGAGATTTTGGTTATGTTCATCGGCAAGTCAGAGACTTATGCACAGTCACTGGTATTTGGTTCACCGCTAGATTATATTGTTCACCGGCACTTGGAATGACTTGGAGACTACTTGGTTATGTCGAAGACATGATTTGATCACTTGGTTTTGGCAATTTGGTTAATTGTTTATTAGTGTTTGCATATTTGTTGTTACCGGAAAATAGGTCCAGGATAAGCACCGACGGACATATCTATTCTAGATCAGCATGACACGTTATGGAGATGATTTATTATTATTGCAAATGCATTGAGCCGACATCATGCATCAGATATTGATTTACTTGTAATTAATTTTATTGTAATATCTTTTAGTGAGCCAACCTATTCAAATTGGTCTTAGGTTATGGTATAAATGTAAGATCTCATTTGTGAGATTGATGTGTGTGAATGCGAAAAGGATTGCAATAAGGTATATGTGAAAATAAGCAGAGCTATACATGTAGACATCATTTGAAGGTTGAAGGAAGGATCTTGTGAAGGCCATCAAAACTAAACTAGTACTAAATCCAACATATGAAGATGTTATTTTGTGCAGTACATTATCATTAGATTTAACCATCCAATTGTAGTCCGTGTGACTCTCATTTTATGATTGAGTGAGCTCTAGGTAGCTAGCCTTTCTGCATGTGCAGAATCCATATTGTACACACATACTATTTGCAGTAGTATCATTTGATTATGGGTAAGGCTTCCTACTGTGGTTTTTCCCCTTACAAGGTTTCCACATACAAATATTTGTGTTATGTGTTGTGGATGTTATTGTCTTTCTGTTTCATGCATTAATCTTTACCAGTACTATAATTAACTGTAAAGATTGTCTATTGGCATAAAGTTTGGTTTACCGGTATTAAGCATTAAGTTTTGGTTGAATTTATTGGACAATTGATTCACCCCCCCCCCCTCTCAGTTGTCTCCAGGACCTAACAATTAAATCATCCTTTCATCTACTAGAGTAGTCAATTATAAACTCATTAGGTCTAGCTCCTAGTTTAGACCTCTTCTATGTCTCTGTAGACCTAGGAAGTTGCACAATTATTTCCTTTGACAACTTTGTCTTGCCCAAGCTAGAAGATTTTTCCATTATAAAAGTTAGGGTTTGTGTGAACATACACAAACAATAAAAAGGGTTTTGAAATAAACTTTAAAATGAATCCCTCTCCAATCCTAGATGACCAAATTATCTCATAAACTTGAAGCTCACACAAAGAGTGTGGGGGAATTAATACAATAAGTGCAACTATAACATGTATGGGAAACCCTAGAGAAAAAGATAAATAAAATGTTCTAGAGAATGGTAAGTGTAAAATAAAATTGGAGTGAAGCTAATATAATTAGGAATACTAGATTGCAATGGGAAATTGAGCACATTTACTACAGGCACGTATACAGGTCTGTTGGCAAGAAGTAGTCATTGAAGTTTGAATTTGAATGTTGGGGCCCCAAAAACAAGATCTTTGTCAAGTGGTGATGAATGTGAGGCATGCATATATACACCTTTACTATTTGTTAATAGCCATCACTTGTAAAGTCTTTTCAAGGTTGCAAGATTAGCTCCATTGTGTACCTCCAGCTAACTACACAATTGCGTGAAGACCTCATGTTATCACAATTAGGATGTGGGAAAACTAGACCCATGCCCTCGCCATGAAGTGTGCCATCCTTCATGTCACACACTCATTAGTCCAAGTGTAAACCATCATCCTTGGTAGGGCACATGTGTCACATCTACAGGTAGAGTTGTGGAGTTAAGCCCACTAAGAAACTTTGGCTAATCATGCAATTGCGCAATGATTTGAGCCATTGATTAGACAAGATATAACCACTCAGTATAATATTTTATGAGGTAAATGGTCCACGCCCACATATCCAATTTTTCACATATCTTAGAATGTGTAGGAATTTCATTAGTCCACACAAGTGGAGTTAGATTCCAATGGGCTCCATGTGTCATGTGTGTGGGTGGGGCTACAGAGTTAGGATGAACACGCAACTCGGGCTAATTGCACAATCGCATGGTAATTTGGACTGTTGATCTAGAGGAATATTCTTGACAAAACAAAAGATTAAAATGTTATGGGAACTAGATGGCTAATGTGTGGGGTTGGTCAGGACAACAGTATAATAGAATCAATTCATGATTAATGCTATTGAGAAATGACTCAAAGCGGTCAACAAATATTTAAAAGAAAAGAGAGATAGACATTTACTAAAGGATTTAAGGGTTTAAGGTTTAAGGCTTTAGGCCTCCTAAGCTAATGTGATATATAAAAAAAAACCTAAAACCTAAAACTAAGCTATTTTAGTATATTGGACAAAATTTAAGGGCACATCCCAATAGTGGCATCTCACCATAGCATGTGGAGATCCATATTAGAGTTATTTGCATTGGAAGATATATTTTGAACATTAATTGCCTTTATGGATGCATAGCATGTTGGTGTGCTGGTAATGTTGGATTGTTGGCATTGACAAAACCAATCAATCTAGAGAACCAGTATATGTGCTAAGGTTTGTCATTGATGTCCAACACTTACCAATGAAGACACTAATAGGTGAAGTGGTATAGGTAGAGTGGTTTTTCTTTTAAGTAAGTAAAAGTGAATGGAAACAACATTGGTATTGAATGATCAAAGGTTACTTCAGCTCAAGGAAAGATAAATTAAGTCAACCGGTCTATCATTCAGGAAGATCGGTCACTTTGGTGATGGCGAAGTTACAAAAGTTGACTTAGGCAAGAAAACTTGTTTTCTCTAACAAAACCAGTAACTTACTGGTAAATAGGGGAAGAGATTTGGTGCTATCACAACAAACTGGCAATCAAAGGATGAACTTGTAATGTAGAAGTGCAGTGGCATACCAGTACACCGGTATGATAGAAGGAAGATAGGTGATCACCATAAATATCAGAGAGGTGATCGGTTACCCAGTTGCATTGATATTGGATGAGTTGGTAGGCATGTATCTACACCAAATCATATGTTGATAAGGTCAACTTTAAATTACCATGCAGTAATGCACAGTTACTTGCAGATTTTCCGATTCGCACTTATTTGACTGAACATGACTCAGGCATTTCTATATTTGGGAGATGCAGTGGCAGAATTGGTTGGACACTTGGCAAAATTATTGTAAGGTGCATAGAGAAAGAGTGGGAGATTTTTAAATTTGAAATCTTCCAAAATCCATAACTGCTTTGATTGAGGGAATGCCTACAAGTGTCGATAGGAAATGTATATAGTGTTCTTGAGTTCATTCAAAAAAATTTGATCATGAAATTTACAAGGAGAACTTGTTGAAGGAGATCCAAAGGTGAAGAGAAGAGAAAAAGGAAGTGCTAAAAGGTGTTAGAATAGTAGAGTGTATGTGTGGCAGATTGGCTAAGTGCAGAGCTGAGACACAATGAACCAGTAGAGTGCAGAGCCGAAGATTAGAGAATCGACAGAGTGTAGAGCTGAAGATTAGAGAACCAACAGAGTGTAGTGTTGAAGGATAGGTGACCGACATAGTAAAGAGTCGAAGGTGTAAGAAGGAAACTGGTGCTATACAGAGAAGACACAACCGGTGTGTATTGAGTGTGATGCATATTGAGATCTGATCAAGCTATCAAGTAGCTAATTCAACAGATCATCCATCTGTTTCTTTCTAACAACTGCAACATAAATCCCTTAACCGGGTGGCATCTTAAACTGATGTTCTAAGTCCTCTAATCGGGATACTTTTAACAGGGTAAAGGCACTAACCGGCCTTGAACAAAATCCTTTAACTGGGTGGTACCTAACAATTGTCTTTGTATCTCCTAACAGGGATGGCTCTTAACCAGACGTACTCTAGAAGAGTACAAATTTTGTGAGTTCCTACTCACACCGTGGTTTTCACCCTATTGGGTTTCCACGAGATAACTCTTTGGTGTCACTGTCAACTTTTCATGCTTGCATATTTCTACTTCAGTGATTAAGTATATTGTTGGATCTTAGATGAATGCAGATTTAAGATAAAAATTAAATTGTGAAAATTTGATTAAGTGTTGATTCACTCCTCCCCTCTCAGCATCGATTGGGACTAATAGGTAATTATGTTTTTGTGATTGTGGATTGAAGTGAATTGATATTTGGAAGATGTGTTTTGGTCCCCTCTTTCTCTTGGAGTGTATGAGTGTGTGTGTTTTTGGTCGTCAAGGTTTATTTTGGTTCAAGACAATTTGGTTCAAGCTTTGATGCTCTATCTTGTATATAAGGATGAATGTGATTGAGTTGAGAGTATGAGATAAAGTGTGGAGGGTAGATGTGTGATGTGAAGATGTGTGATGTGAAGATAGTCAATGAGGTTCGGTGAAGAGAAAAAAAGAAAAGTTGTGTTTGAATGATATGCTGCAAGTTATGTTGAGACTGTGACAGAGATATGAGATAGAGTTTTGGCAATTGAGTTCTAATTTTTTTGTGATGACGTTGGTCACTTGATGTAGAGTTCAAGGACAACTTCATAATTAGGAGATCCTTCTTTTCAAATCATTTTTGTATCTTGCCTGATGCAGTCACGACAAGAGGGTCCTCCAGGAGAACTGTATGGATCATGCAACAAGAGTTAAAACAACAAAAGTGACACAATGTGATGGAGGCAATGCAAAACAAACTTTATTATATCATGAAAATTAATTACAAATTGTCGGCAACATGTGGTCTCACAAGATTCGTCTCACGGGCCTGATTACAAATAAGCTCAATTATAATATATGGGCTCAAGTAGAATGTGAGCCAATTCTAGACCTCATAACCTACAAATTTATCTTCTATGTTCTGATAACTAATTTCTAAATGATTAATTACATTGATTTATATGATCAAGAATGCATGTCGGCCCAAGGTGAAACAAATATTGATGATAAGAGGTAATTTGTAAAACAACAAGGTCAGCCTTTGCCAAATAGATCCTTTCGAAAAATACATAGAATGAAGTGTAGACCCAAGGGAAGGTTGGCCACATGCCAAAGAACATTGGAAACAACGAACTGTAGCTTCACAATCTATGAAATGATTTGAAATATTTTCCAATAGCAAATAGGTCCAAGCAGTTTCGGTGTTCCAATCCAAAAAATGATCTTACATTTCGAAAGTGATAACTTGTCGTAAAAAGGTCCAAACGTTCTATAGACTTAGGATAAGGAAGATGAACATGTCCATGACAAAATATAGCTTCACAAGATCTGGTGAGAAAATGCAAAGAAACACAAAAATAAATGTTGAAACTACAAAACAAGAAACAAACTGAAAAGAAAATGTTTTCTGGGGTTGTTGAAAAAAAGAGAGTCCCTCACTTTTCTAGGGTCAGAGGAAAACCAAGATAGTCTACCTCTTCCTAAGAAATCCATGATGAATCTTCAACTGGTCTGTCCTTCCACTTCGCAAGATACTCTTTGTATTGGTTGCTCTGGGTGCTATGCCCAATCCTACTATCTAAAATGTCTTCAACCTGATCTGGTTCCCTCTAAGGTATCTTCTTCTCCAAGTCTTCTCCACTGTCCTCACTGATTTTGCCTCATGGTACTAATGTAGATCTGCAATGATGAATATAGGTGAAATACTTAAACTATCCGATAACTCCACTTCATATGCATTTTCGAAACTGAATTTCCTCAAGATCTTATAAGGTCCAAACTTCTTCATCTGCAAATTATTATAGGTTCCAAATGGAAATCTCTCTTTTCTCAAATATACCATCACTTCATCACCAACTTAAAATTCCTTATGTCCCCTCTTCTCATCTTCTTTCTCCTTATACTTGTTGTTCATGTCCTCCAAATGCTATTTGACTTGAGCATGCACTGTCTTTATATGTAGTGCATATGCTTCCACTTCTTCACTCCTTTTATCTTCATTACTGATATCCCTCAACTCTAGTATGCCTCTAGGGTGTGCTTCAGTAACAATCACAAAAGGTGTTCTTTCGATACTCCTATACACTGAATTATTGTACGCAAACTCTGCTTGTGAAAGGATCAAGTCTCAACTTCTAGTTTTCTCTCCAACTAAACATCTCAAAAAATTTCCCAAACTTCTATTTACCATTTCTATCTATCCATCAGTTTGTGGGTGAAAATTAGAACTAAATTTCAAGTCTATCTTCATCTTCTTGCAAAGTGTTCTAAAAAATAATCAAACAAACTTAGTATCTCTATCAGAAACTATGCTCTTAAGTAATCCATGTAATCTCACCACCTCCTTGAAAAAAAGGTTTGATATATGCACTGCATCTATTGTCTTCTTACAAGGTATAAAATGCACCATTTTTTAGAATCTATCTACCACCACAAATATAGAATCATTTCCTCTATGTGTCTTAGGCAATCCAATTATGAAATTCATGCTTAAGTCCTCCCAAGGTCTCTCTAGAACTATTAAAGGCTTATACAATCCAACATTCTAGCTATTACCTTTTGCAATTTGACAAATCCTACAAATCTGCACAAATTTCTTGATGTCCTTATGAATCTGAGGCTAAAAGTAATTCTCACTAATAAATGCCACTGTCTTATCAACACCAAAGTGTCTATCTAATCCTCCACTATGCTTCTCCTTTATTAGACTCTCCCTCATAGAACTCCTAGGTATACACAACTAAACTCCTCTAAACAACATCTCATCTTGAATGAAATAGTCCAACCACTTAATTATATCTACCGTAACTGGTTCCTTACAAGATTTCAAAGGTTCTGCAAAATCTAGGTCAACTTCATACAAGTTCTTCAATTTATCAAAACCTAATACCTCCACTCCCATCTATGTCAGCAAGTTCCTCCTTCTGGTCAATGCAACAACAACTCTATTTGACTTCCCACTTTTATGCTTCAAAATAAAGGTATAACTCTAGAAGATCTCTACCCATCTCATATGTCTCTGATTCATCTTGCTCTAATTGTTAAAATATTGTAAAACTTGATGATTGGTATCCTTAGGCAAAAAATAATGTCTCCACTTCTTCAATGCTTGAATTATGGCATAAAAATTTTGATCATACACAAAATATCTTCTTCTTGCATCATTCAACTTCTCACTAAAATAAGTTATTGGTCTACCCTCTTGACTCAACACTGCTCCAATTGTATTCCCACTTGCATCACAGTCTACTTGAAATACTCTGCTAAAATCCGGTAAAGCTAACACAAGATGCTCTATCACCTTTTGCTTCAACAACTTAAAACTCTTATTTTCTCTTGTTGTCCACTTGCAATCCTTTCTATCTCCTCTCATTGCTTCTGTCATAGGACTACAAATTGAACTAAAATTTATGATAAAATTCTGATAGAAACTAGCCAGTCCATGAAATGATATTACCTCTCCAATTCTTTTCAGTATAGGACATTCAATAATTTCTCCTACTTTCTTAGGTTCCATCTTCAATCCATCTGTAGATATCACAAATTCCAAATATACTAGTTCTTCTGTCATGAAACTGCACTTCTTAATGTTTATCAACAACTTCTCTTCTCTCAAGCTCTACAAAACCTGTCTTAAATGCAACATATGTTCTTCCTTTCTCTTACTGAATATCAAAATGTTATCCAAATACATGATAAAAAACTTACCCAATAATTTCTTCAATACTACGTTCACAATCTCATGAAAGTACTCGGTGCATTAGTGGTGTAGGAGCACCTAGTCATGCTTTACTCTCCGTTTATAGTATTTCCATGCTTAAGTGTTTGTAAGTCTTGTAATAGGTTTTTAATGTTGTCATAGGTTGTGTTTAGTCATTTCATGAGTGTTTGGTCTCATTTTGTGCTTGAGAGATCATTTTTTTCTTCTTAGGGCTTGAATTGTCAATTTTGTGCTTCTAGGCCTAAAAGGGCTAAAAAGTCAAAAATTGCCTTATAGGCTTAGGCATGCTTTGGAAAGAATTGAAACATGTTTAGGAAGTGTTTTTAATAATTTCTAGGTGAATTTGGAAGGTTGGTTGTGTTAGGTTGCTCAAATTGCCATTTGGAGCAACAAAAGTTGTCATTTTGCTTGTAAAAGTTGTCATTTTAGACATTCTTTTGTAAAAAAAGACAAAAATGCCTTATGTGGTAGGCCCAATATAGAAAGATAATGTACTAAGAGGGGAGGGGTGAATCAATACTTCAAATCTTTTCTTCAACAATAACTTTACTGTTAAGCATAAACCAAAAACTGTTGTAACATAATATAATGCTAAAACAAATAAATAACAATCATACATGATTCACTCCATAACACATATATTTTGGTTACGCAGAAACTCTTGGTTAGAGAGAAAAACTATGGTGGGGATGGCACCCACAACTTCACTACTGCAATAATAAAGGTTGCTCGGTTAGAGATACATGTTTAGCTATTTCTGATAGCTTACCCTGTTAGGAGTATCAAGATCTTTAGATCTACCTTGCTAAAGGATTTTACAACACTTAAAATAAATGTTGCACTTGGTTAAAGGCTTTACAATTTATAGACTTTGTTAGAGTCTTTTACCTTGTTAAAGGCTTCTCTTACAACTTAAAATATTACAATAAAATCTTTACAAATATCTACAACTTTACATCTGAAATGTTATAGAAAATTCTATGTGCTCAAAATGAGATTACCTTGCTTATAGCATACCTTGGTAACCCATAAAATGACTCAGTAAACCTTTTTGTTTACTTTGTTCCTTGACTGTTCTCTAAAATCTTTCTCCGTGACCTCTGTATATCTACAATAGTCATAACACTCAGTGGTTTCCCATGATTTTGCTTTTCACATATGTCTTGCTTTCTTCTCACTTGTTGATCCTCAATTCATGTTGTATAAATAGATCTCTTATGACAGTGATTATGTTCATGCATCGATCATACAAACAAGATTCATTGAATGAATAACTATACAAAATATTTCATTGGATAGATGACCTCAAAATCATACACAATCTAGAAGTGCAATTTCCTATGTGATAACGGTTCTTTGTTCCTTGATCTTGTAACATGTTTCCACACATGTGTGTAGATTCAATGAATCTAGTAACACGTTTTCACTCGGTATATCATTTTTGCTGCTCAGTAGACATAGAGTGTTACTCGGTAGACAGCTCGGTGTATACTAGACTCTGTGACTTCTATCTTCTGTAACCGACTGCTTTAGTGCTTACCAACTGAATGTTTCGGTAGTATTAACCAACTAGAGTATATAGGATGACTTTAGATTTAAAACTAATGACAACTTAGTAAATAGTAACAATCTCCCCTTTTGACATTAGTTTTGAAATGTTTGACAAAACTCCTTTCAAAGTCATAACTCAAAATCTATATACTTACAAATTTGACTAAACTGATAGTATATACAATAGTCAATAAATAGTATACTCAAATATAGTCCCCTTATCAATATACTGTACATAATTATGATTTTGAATGCTCGGTGACCAATGTTCTATGTTTATTGCACTTTTTCTTTTCTCTTTGATCACTGCTCGGTGTTTACTGTTTCCCTGTCAAATTCAACTGTGCATTTGGATACTCTTTTTGGCTTGGTATACTCCCCCTGTATACTACACTCCCCCTTTGATACTTTGATACTATACTCCCCCTTTTTGACAAAATTCAAAACTAGTTACCATTTGGTGGAGGCAACTAGTCAAAAATGGATTTATACTTTGTCCTTGCATCGGTGAGAGCGGTAGAGAGGGCATCCTTGACACTATCCATGAGTGAATTTTGAGCTATGATGTCAGCTAGGAGTGAGATTAGACCATCTAGAGTGCTTCCCTCTGGTTGAGTGGATAAATGAGTGGCTCAGTTGATCTGCTCTTGAACAGATGAAAGATGAGGAATGAATAATGTCTAAAGAGTCATTATATCCATCCTGATCTTGTGCTCTTCATTTCAAAGTTCCAACTGTTGAGCCATAAGAGTTTACAATTTGGTGTAGAAATTCTGAATAGAATTTGGCTCGGTAGTCAATGTATTGGAGAGATTGGTGATCTCTTGTTCAATGACTTCAGTTTTATTGTTGATATCCTTAATGAATAAAGAGAATATACAGAGCTTTTGAAATAAATAAAGAATGTGCTTGAGTTGAGGGGAAAACTCAGCTATGAATTTGACTAGTTTGACTTTACCAATAGCAATCACTTTCTATACCTCTTCAATCATTTTTGTAGTTAGCTCTTTATCCTTCAACTTGCTGAGGTATTCAGATGTGTCTACTCCTGATGCTTCTAATTGAGTGAGGAGTTCATCCAGTTGCATATGGATGGCAGCATCTTTATTCACGGTAGCTTCAGGTAGCATATCTAACAATAATGCCTTAACCTTCTGAAGTACACGACTCTTTTTCTGAATAGCCATCTGTCTTTCCTGTTCAGCTTTAGCTTTGCATAGCTCACCAAATTCAATAAGTGCTTGCCCTTTTAATTTGGATATATCTACATTAGGCAACACAATTGGTTTTGACAAATCTATCTTGGAACTATGCCTTTTCATTTTCTTTTCTTTAGAGGAGGAGGCTTTCACCGGTTGAACTGGTACAATGGCTTGGGAGGCTTGTTTACCCTCGGTAGGTTGCTCGATAGAGGAAACACTTTTGTCGGTTCCTGTAGCCTCTATTTTCTCCTTCGGTGCTTTTGTGCTTGGGGTCTTGGTGGCAATAGTTTCTATGCTTGCAGGTGCTTGAGAAGTCTATTCCCCAATGGTTTGAGAAGTAGATTCTCCTTTGGTAGACTTTTGACCCCCTTTCCCTTGATCAGTATCCTTAGGATGCTCAGTTGGGACTTGTTGAGTGACCGGAGGATATGACTTGACTTGTTCCAAAACTGATTCACTAGATACTAGTTTGGCATAGGCATTGCCTTCAATCATTTCTTGTCCCTGATCCTTAGAAGCCATGACATCCTCATCTAATTGAATAGTTTTAGTAGGATCTTGTTTGGTGATGTCAACTATTTCAACTGCACTTTGAGGTTTAGCACGAGGTTCATCATTCTTGAGTTGGAATAGTTCTTGCCAATTTTCCTTAGTTTCATTCTTGACTTTAATATAAAGACCGTTCATCATTTTCAATTCTCTCTGCTTTACTTGAAAGTTTGTCTGTGAGGTCTTTAAATCCTCTTTAATGTCATCTACCAACATGTTTGGAAAGAGATGTACCAAAACTCTTTCTCTAACCTATTTCTCCGGGTCCATAGCATATTGCCACCTGATGTCAATATGTGAATACAATGTTTTAGGAAGGAAATCAGTCACTTCCAATGGGACTATTCAGAATTTGAGTAGTGTACATACTACTGCTTCTTCTATTTGCCTCTTTTCATCTTCATTTCTGGAATCATATTTCACATATCTAAAAGCTCCAAATCCACCATATTGTTTCAGGTTAGCACAAAAGTTATCAACACTATGTACTTCTTCCTTTTTACTCTTAACAATCTGAAATTTATTTTTGTCTTCAGATTCGGTGTCACTAGACTCTTTGCTCAAAATGAGTCTCTGAGGCATTTTCTTATAAGTCCTTGTGACCTTAGGCATTGCGACATTTTTTTGCTTCTTTCTTGGTGATACTATAGATGATCTACTATTAGGGTGCTTCACTAGAGGAGTCGGTGATACCTGTGATGTATCCTGTTTCTTCCTTTTCAAAATTTTGCCTTTTGGCAACTCGGTGCTCAAAGTAACAGTAGCTTCATGAGCTTCGGATTCTTCCTAAATTGCAAGTAGTTCACTCTTGATAGGAGTGGAGGAAGAACCTTCTCCAAATTTCTCAGTTAATACTTTAATCATTTTACTTGCTTTCCTTGTAGCCTTAGGTACTACAATGCTCATCTTAACTTTTTCTTTAACCTCTTCATAGGTTTCGTACCTAATTTCTGTAGCATGCCTTGGAAGTGCAAGAAAGGCATCTATCTACTATTGTGAAATGTCAAAATCAATCTCATAACCCATAGGTGACAAAGATTGAGTTCTTGGTTCCACCACATTGACATAGCAGTAGTTGGTGTCTACTTCAAAGCATATATCATCCTTGTATTTCTCCACTAACTTGGGTGGAATCCTATACCTGTTATGCATCTTTTCTTGAAACTTGCTAAAGTAATCATCCATAATCTCTTTAAAGTTATCACCTAGTTGTTTGATGAAGTCATTGATTTGATGGGTGATTGGTCGGTGTAGCTCCCAAACTACATTACCGACAGATGGAAAGAATTTCTGAAAATAGAAAAACATGCATACCAAGAGTGATCTAAACTTCAGTGTGTTAGCCGAGTTGTTCTTCTTTGGCTTCCTTATGGTGTTTAGATTTTCAAACAGATTCTTCAACAACACTTCACAAAGATCAATCTTCATTCCCTTCTTCACAATTTTATATGCTAAATCAACAGTTGCACATGGTACACTGTTTTTCCTTGCCGATTGAAAGAAACAATAACCTATTACTCTAATGGCAAACTTCAACTTTGCATCTATGACATTATTTAGTTTTAGACCTCTGCAATCGGATTCAAATCCGGTTAAAGTGATCAATTCCTTCTGTGAAATCATTTTATGAGCTCGGGCATGGTCATAAATAGGGTATCCGGTTATTAGGTGAATGATTTCCTTGGTGATTTTGAATGGTTTCTCCTCTAACCACATGAAATCATCATGAACTCTACTTAGAACAAACTTGACCCATTGGGGTTTGAAGACACGGGGATAGGTTAGGGCTTCGGTCAATCCCATGACTTTAATGTGTTCAAACTTGTTATCTAGTTTTCCATCGGTACACAATTCATCATATGTGTCCTTCATCTCAACATGACCTAGTTCCTCAACATGACATTTGGCAGAAAATCTAATATCCTCAACCAGTAGAACCCTATCTGGAATGAGTGAAAATGCCATTTTATTATCCGGTTTAGATGCTACTTTGGGAGGTAGGGATTATTTCAATGAGGGCTTCTCAATGGTTTCAACAATAGTGGGTTTTTGAATCTTTGGAGCCATTACAAACTCGAGATATCTACTAACGAAAAAAAGCTTAGGGTTTGAAACCAACAAACGCTCTCACTTAGTAAATATAAAATAGATAATCACACTGATATTTTCTGGTTAGCTAGTTCTTAGAAATGCTTGAGATCGATGTGTAAATACCTTGAAATTCGCTTGGGAGGTTTTTTATCTCATTTGAATCACTTAGCTTTGCTCTCTAAAAACTTGGTAAGTGTGAAATGACTGCGCAAAGTGCTTTAAGTACACATTTTACCTTGTCAGGCTCTGTGCGGTTAGGTCAAAAAATATTAAATGCACTCAGTTCCACTAAACCAATTTACCTTCCCTTTTTTGTGCTTTTACCGAGTAGCCAGATTTCCTGTATTTACCAACTAGACAGGCTTTCTGCATTCACCAACTTGACTAGTGCTGCAAAAGACTTGATAGAATTTCAAACTTGCTAATGCATCTTAGCTATGCAGATTTTGGAATTAAGTACATGATAAAATAGGAACTGTTAAGATCTAACTTTGAGAGAATGCAGGCCCTTCATAGTTTTACCGATTAATTTGAAGTAGATGCACTTAACTCGGTAGGTAAGGTGCTTTCTTCATTAGTTGATCCATTTTCCTTCTTTTTCCAAATCATCTGTAATTTGCTTCTTATTACCTCAGTATCTCCTCTAGGTTGACCTCTACAATCTCTAGCCAAGTGTCCAACTTTGTGACAATGAAAACATGCCATACTAGGATTTCTCCATGATCTTCGGTTGTTCATTCCAACCCTTATAAAATAGTTGGCACTTATATGTCCATATCTTCCACAACATTCACACCATATCCTTGTATTGTAATCCCATGGTACTGTAGCATATTGTCGGTTAAGATCTGTGTGAGTTCGGTAACCTCTAGTATTTGCTCGATGTGTGGACCACATATAGTTCTACTTAAACCAGCACTTCTTGGTACTATGTCCATATCTATTGTAGTGTGGATTCCCTTCTCGGTAGAGTCTTTTCCTTTGTAACCGAGTCCTGCATCTTTGTTCAGTCTTCTTGTATTCAGTTTCTCATCCAACATCTTTGATGCTTCATAACTCTTCTTCAGTGTTTCTTTGGATTTCTTCTCTGCTTCAAGTTCATCAGTCAATCTTGATAATTCAAGTTTCAATGCTTGATTCTCATTATCCTTTAGATTTGCTTCATGATGTGCATAACCCAATTGATCAGACATATTGTGTTGAATTCCAGTCATCCTTGTGATTTCATCATTCTTTTCAGATACTAATGCTTCAAGTTGTTGTTTTTCTCTTTCTATATCTCTTATCTTATCCTTAGTTATTCTCAATGCATCTAGATTTTTAGTCATCTATGTGCTGAAATGCTTATGTTCTCTTTTCATTGCTTTTAGTTGTTCAATCAGTGCTTTGTTCTTTTCTTTCAATTCTCCAGTCATCTCTTCAGATATACTGTTCTTAGATGATGTCTCAATTTGTTCCACCAGCTCTTGTGAGTCTGATAGATCATCAGATAACCTTCTTCTGCCTTTCAATGATTTTTGCATCTGTTTTTGCATGTCTGCAATCACTTGATTAGCATGATCCAACTCTTCTTGCAAATACACAATTCCCTGAGATTGTTTATAACCTTCCATTGATAAGATCTTTTTCTTTAGGTTATTAAACCCTTTTCCAAGATTCAAGCTCTGATACCAATTTTTAGGCCCAATATGGAAAGCTAATGTACTGAGAGGGGAGGGGTGAATCAGTACTTCAAATCTTTTCTTCAACAATAACTTTACTATTAAGCATAAACCAAAAACTGTTGTAACATAATATAATGCTAAAACAAATAAATAACAATCATACATGATTCACTCCATAACACATATATTTTGGTTACGTAGAAACTCTTGGTTAGAGAGAAAAACTACAGTGGGGATGGCACCCACAACTTCACTACTGCAATAATAAAGGTTGCTTGGTTAGAGCTACATGTTCAGCTATTTCTGATAGCTTACCCTGTTAGGAGTATCAAGATCTTTATATCTACCTTGCTAAAGGATTTTACAACACTTCAACTAAATGCTGCACCTGGTTAAAGGCTTTACAATTTATAGACTTTGTTAGAGTCTTTTACCTTGTTAAAGGTTTCTCTTACAACTCAAAATATTACAAAAAAATCTTTACAAATATCTGCAACTTTACATCTTAAATGTTATAGTAGATTCTATGTGCTCAAAATGAGATTACCTTGCTTATAGCATACCTCGGTAACCCATAAAATGACTCGGTAAACCTTTTTGTTTACTCTGTTCCTTGACTGTTCTCTAAAATCTTTCTTGATGACCTTTGTATATCTGCAACAGTCATAACACTCAGTGCTTTCCCATTATTTTTCTTTTCACATATGTCTTTCTTTCTTCTCACCTGTTGATCCTCAATTCATGATGTATAAATAGATCTCTAATGACGGTGATTATGTTCATGCATCGATCTTACAAACAAGATTCATCGAATGAAAAAATATACAAAATATTTCATTGGATAGATGACCTCAAAATCATACACAATCTAGAAGTGCAATTTCCTATGTGATAACGGTTCTTTGTTCCTCGATCTTGTAACATGTTTCCACACATGTCCAGGTTCAATGAATCTAGTAACACATTTTTACTCAGTGTATGTTCACTTGGTATATCATTTTTGCTTCTCGGTAGACATAGAGTTTTACTGGGTAGATAGCTCGGTGTATACTATACTCTATGACTTTTATCTTCTGTAACCGACTGCTTTAGTGCTTACCAACTGAATGTTCCGATAGTATTAACCGACTAGAGTATATAGGATGACTTTGGATATAAAACTAATGACAACTTAGTAAATAGTAACATTATGTCCATAAATGACTTGATAATACCTCCAAATACTATATATATGCCTCCCTCTTCTTTGTATAGGGTTGGCTTTTGTACTTTCTAACAAAAATCAATTGAAAGGGCAGCAATTTCATGTTTTTCTCTCATATTTTCACTCCATTTGTATAGCAGTCCATATTGGGACTCCTCATTTCTATACTGTACCTTTTGGGCAGTGATTTTATTATACATTCAATGATCCTCATGTAATTAGATTGTAAGTTTTGTGTTTGGAAGTTGGTTGTACAAAAATAGTTTCATTTTTGCTCTTTGGCTGCCCTGCCAAGGGTTTGGGCCACAAAAATGCATCAACTTGTCTAAATCCAGGTTTGGGCTCCCATGGATGGAATTAGAAAAGTTGTATTGCACTTTTATAGTGTAAATATTTCACATTTTTGCCAGGGCTGTGAGAAAGAAAAGTTTTTGAGCATATGCTAGGCAAATTGGTGATGGATTTGGCTAGCAATGTGAGTAAGACCAAACTTGTTTGTGCTCAAGGCCAATTTGAGTAAGAAAAATTGAGGAAAAGGTCTACAATAGAATTCAAGGGTTTTGGATGCATTTGGAGTTCCAAACAATTTACTTTTCATCTTGCAAGTGTGTGTTAACTCTAGTTGGCAGCAAGCATACACTTTCCAAATTTATGACAGTCAAAATTGGTCTCGGTGCAGAGATGATAATGTTTTATTGCACCATTAGATATTTATGAATTTAGGATATGTTTTTCTTAATAAATTTTTCTAAAACTCCACTGAAGTGATTGGACTATACTATTCTGGTTTGGAAGTTATTAATGTCTGAGTGTGTTGAAGTAGTGGTTGGCAGCAAGTACCCAGTTTTGGGGAATTTAATGTATTTTTGAATCCAAAGTTGATTGATGACCATATCCATGCTTGGGAATATTATTAAAAGTTATAAAAATGTTTCTTGGAGGTTTTTACATGCTTTGGTGAAGTTTTTCATGAGTTCCAACCCTTCAAAGTGCAGAAAAACAGTGAATTAGCAGCGATAGTGCATTTTAACAGTCATTTTATTGTTGTATGGAAAGTGTTTGTTATAATGTAATGTATGGAAGTGTTGAATAAGTCTTATAAATGATTTGGAAGAAAATATACAAGAGTTTAGAAGCTTTGTGTGGGATTTAGAAGAGACTTCCTTTGTTTCGTGTGCAAAACCCTCTTAAAACCCTCTTTTCTTGCCTAAAAATGTGGACAGTGATTAAACCACCTTCTCAGGAGCCAAGACCATAAAAAAACTTGAGCTTGGACCTTGTTGACATCATACAAGGTAGGTTTCATGATGGTGATGGTTATCATTTCCCTATGCAAGCAAAATTCACCCAATTAGGCCTCCACGGGCTAGTAGCCTTTTAGCCTTGTTTTCACTAAAAGTTGAACTCGATCTTCCCAAGGGTGTAAGAACCTTCCAAACTTGTGAAAAATAGTTGAAAGACACGCAATGGACATATTCCAATAAATTTTGACAATTAAGACATAATTTTGGAGTTTGGACCTATGGTGGAAGATTTGAGTAACTTGAGGAAGCAAACTAGAACAATGTTGCATAACACACAATAGGGTGATTATTTGAGGAGTAGTGTGGGTGTTGGGGTTTGATGTTTCCAAACACTAATTTAAAACATAATAAAATTATATCCTTGGGTCCACTTGTCAAATTAGACCAATTCAGACTCATTGAGTAACTTCTCACTCAATCTCCCTATCATAGTGGTATCAGAGCCTGAGTAAGATTCAAGTGAAAAGAGAAAATAAATTGACTTAGCATTAGTAGAATCCTTAGAAGAAAACATGGTGACTAATTCTGAGTTAGCCAAGAAGGTCGAAGACCAAGAAGAAGAAAATAGAGCACTCAGAGAGAGGTTGGAGTAGCTAGCAATGAAACTAGTTGAAGTAGAAGTCAAAATAGAAGAAGTCCTTGATAAGGTTGGAGATAAGGGCAAAATGGTGGCAATAGAAGATGAGGTTCACATACCTAACCCTGTTATTGAACAAGAACCATTCTTGAAGGCTTTGAGAGCTATGAGTGGTAAAACCTTAGAGGGAGTGACTCTTTTCAGTGGAAAGATGGATCCAGATGCTCTTATAGAATGGATTGAAGGCCTAGAAAACCATTTTTAATGTGATGGAATAACTGAAGCACAAAAGGCTAAAGTAGAAAAATCAATGTTGAGAGGGGAAGCCTTAACTTGGTGGAAGTTTATCCAAGAGGAAAGGGTGAAAGAAGGTAAGCAACCAATAGCCACCTAGAAAGCAATGGTATCCAAAATTAGAGAAACCTATCTTCCTGAAGACTATGAAATCCAACTACATAGGAAAAGACAAAACTTGAGGCAAATAAATTTAGATGTTAGTAGCTACACTGAGGAATTTCAAAAACTATGCATGAGATCCAAGGTAGTAGAGGATGAGAGTATAAAAGTAGCAAGGCATTTGAATGGATTGAGATGGAACATACAGGAAGAGATGAGTTTGTTATGTCCACAAACAATACACAAGTGTTATCAACTAGCACTTAAAGTGGAAGAGAAGATTAAGAAAAAGCAAGAACAAAGCAATAGAGGTAGAGGTAGGGGTAGAGATGGTAGAGGCCATAGAGGAAGTTTTGGTGGAAGAGAAGATCAAAGGTCCCAAGGAGAATCCAAACTTATTGAGCAAAGTGGGGATTCATATAGCAAGAGCAGCTATAGAGGAAGGGGATCTAGCAACCTAGGTAGAGGTAGATCTAGTGGACCAGGAAGAGGGTCCTACTTATCTACCATGAAATGCTACAACTATCAGAAGTTTGGACACCCTACCTACAGATGTCCACAGAAACCCACCTCTTCACAAGGAGGTGAAAGAAAAGTGCATTATGTGCAATAAAGTGCAGCAAGAAGCAAAGCTCATGAAGTGAGCTTAACATCAGAAGATGGTGAGAGTTTGATGATGAGAAGAGTTTTGATAAAGGAGCCAATCAAGGAGGAACCTATTCAAAGAAGGTCATTGTTTAGAATTAAGTGCAAGGTTATGCGAAAGGTATGCAAGGTGGTCATTGATTCAGGATCCACAGATAACATAGTTTCAGAAGAAGCAGTGAGGAAACTCAAACTAGAAAGTGTCGTGCTCTGTGAAGTGTACCTGTACCTGCAAACACAATGCACTCAATAAATCATTACAAGCATGGTTAGAAGATTTAAATCAAAGAAAGAAAAAACCATAGCTAATCAACTTATTGCCTCCAAGTAAATGCGAGTATGAAAAATGCTCTCAGATCTGATTATGCATATTCCAGTGACTTGACTACACCTAGATGGAGGATTTGAAAGATGAAAATGCATGATCTTAGCAAGAATAGCATGATTAAGCTACATGAATGATTGATTTAGCATGATTAAGCTAAGATTTAAGCTAAAATTGAGCATGATAACATTGCTAAAACTAATAAACTATAAGCTAGATGCCTATAATAACAATGCATAAGATGAGAATGAGATGGGATCCATATTGCTCAAAATGAGGTCTATTTATAGGATTTTCCAAGGCTAGGGGTGATGTGGCAAGAATCAATGGTCAAGATTGATTTGAAGATATCAATGGTTAAATTGGAGGAAGTTGGCAAAGGGGGTTGGATTAAAGGGAACATATGTCATCTCTATGGTGACAAGTGTCAAGAGGCTTCTAGAAGGAGTTAGATGAAAGGGAACACTTAGTGGCAAGTGTCAAAATGTTCTAGAAGATGTTGGATGAATAGGGACATGGTGGTAGGTAGAATGGGTTAGGTTTAGGAATGGTTAGGTTTAGGAGTGGTAGAAGTTAGGAGAATTTGAATTTAAAAATTTAAATAATATGAAAAGGATAATTAATCTCAATAACTCATAATTGATTTGTTTTAATTAATTAGGGGATTTAGAAGAAATGAATTTGGATGGAGGGAATTAATTAATTTGAATTAATTAATTAAAGGGGTGAAAAGAAATGAACCTATTAAATAAATCCTTAGATTTATTAATAAGTAGATGAAAGGGGAGATTTAATCAAATTACTTAGTGAATTTAATTAAATTGGGAAGGGAGATTAATTAAATTGCTTATTTAATTAGTTATCTTCAGACCATTTTTAGGTGTCTACATTTTGCCCCTCTTTGAAGCAAGGTGTGATGATGTGTTGATTCAAAGATTAATCTCATTTTGATGTTGATATTGGTTTGATAGGATGCCTCAACTCTTGATTGTTAAATTCTGGTACGATGATGCCCCCTCGGGAGATCAATTGAGATAATTGATCTTTGGAGTTTTTGCGAGATTGATATCCCGATAGATTTGATTTGATTTCTGTAACTGTGGTTGATGAAAATGCGAGTTCTTCGATTAGCTTGATTGCTTAGATTGATAAGATTGAAAAATATTGATCGATTAGATTGATAAGATCAAGATTTAGTCTATTTTCAGGAAGGATTCATCCTGTATAAGACAACGATGATCAAAGCGTCTAGTTTCAGGAAGGATTCATCCTGTATAAGACATGATCAAAACGTCTGGTTTCAGGAAGGATACATCCTGTATAAGACATGAATCAGAATCAGATCGTCTGGTTTCAGGAAGGATACATCCTGTATAAGACATGATCCAAATCGATTAGGTTTGATTGATTGATTTGTTTGATTTGATAAGGTTGATTAGATAAAGAACTGACAGTTTATTGATATCAAGTTGCGGAAATATTTGGATATGTTGATTGTTGATTCTGTTTGAGAGAGATAGCATAAGATTTTTGCACGTTGTGGTGTGATGAATAGAATTCCTGCTCCTGATCCATGTTGTGTTCTATTATTGATGCCTACTCCTGGACTGATATTCGGGTGATGTATTGTAAGATATGGATCGAACCCTAGAATGTCTGTATATGACTAGGTAAAATTTATTTGTCATCTTTTGAAGGGTTTCAAGTATTTTTGTCTTGCTAGTTCTGATGAAGAGATTGCTGGATGTAGATCAGTTGTGCCAATGATAGTTGCCTCTGCTGGTTCTATTATGATAGATAACTTCTCTTGATAACATTCAGGTGAAGTGTCAAATCTCCCATCTTCCGGTGCCTTGAGGAGGTTTTCACCATTAGATGCGTCCTTTATTTTTACTTTTTCTCAGTCTAATGTTGCTAGTAAATGGTTTTCAAAATTAGACCTGATATTGTTTTCTTGATTTTCAATTTTGCAACTAGAAGATTTGACATCCATTTGACTTAAAGATACGTTGGTGGAATCCCTGGTGAAATTTGTTGTGGGTTTGATTTCATCAAGATATAAGGATATGGCATGGTCATTAGGAAAGGTATCATTGGTGGTATGTCCTTCATTTTCCCAGTCCATAGGTTCAGGATAGCTTAAGGATAAAGGATCTTCAGGTTGAATAGTTTCAAAGATATTAGGGGTCATATAAAGATGTCAGAGCTTTCAATATGTATTTCCATGTCTAGAACAGTACTCTCGTCAGAATGACCTCGCATAAGAAAATCCTGATCGTCTTCAGTTAAGTCCATGTCAGTCGCATGTGATTCTGATTCAAGTAGGCTAGTTCCTAATGTTTGTCTTGCATACGTGTGAACCACATCGACTACTATATCTGCTTCTTTTCTTTCAATTTCAAGTTACTCTAGTTTGTTTTTCCATGATAGAAAATATTCTCCGATCCCTTGATCTCTTAGCTGTATTTGTTTTTCCATGTTTGATAAAATTGATGCAAATGATTGTTCCCTGCTTGAAGATGCTACCTCTCTGTTATGTGAAACAATGACCTCTTGAGCTGATTTCAGATTATTACAACACTACAATGGATTTGAGTCTGCTGATATTGTGATTTCTTGTCCATTGTAGGGGAATTTTAAGCACTGATGACTTGTTGATGATATAGCATGCATGTCCTATATCCATGGTCTCCCCAAGAGTATGTTATATGGTAGGTCCAAGTCTAGAACCTGGCATGATGTATCCTTTTGTAAAGGTCCCACCCTAATTGGTAGTATCACAATTCCCTTGGAGGAACATTCTTCTTCATCATAGGTTTTAATTTTGATCTTTTCTAGGGGATCAACTAAGTCTTCTGAATATCCTAGATCACAGACAAGATTCATAGAGAAAATGTTCAAGCCCACTCCCCCATCTATGAGGACACGTTTAACACGTGTTCTATGAATGAGGACTTCGATTTGCAAGGAAGCGCTATGGGGATTTTGCAATGAATCAATGCTTGGATATGAAAGAGATGAGCTTTGAATAGGATCCTCTGAAATAGGTTTGATGACCATTATGGATATCCCTTGGGGAACTTCATCTTTGGATGTATTCTTTTGCAAGGATGCTATAGAAGGTTCTTGCAAGCTTTCAGGAGGTGTAGGAATAGATGCCTTTGGAGAGTCAATTTTCTTATGGATGGATGGATCATTGTTAGATATGGATGCACGATTTTGATCTTCTTTAGCCAAATCCTTTAGGGAAATTTTTAAGAGCTGCATAAAAGAGCCACCTTTCTTTTGAGATGTATTTAAATCCTTGTGAGGTTTTAACATAGTTGGATTTTGATTTTGAACTTGTTTGATTTCTCTAATATGTTGGTTTGTCATGTTTTCTTCTTTTATTTTGCTTTGGTATGTCATGTTGATATGATCTTTAGCTATTTCAAATGTTTCTATTTCTGTTTCAGGGGTTTGATTGTCTAAAAGTTGTTTTGGGTAAGTGATCAATAGTCAATTTCAAGGCAATAGAGTGATATGACACTAAAAGAGGATCCAAGTGTTTAACAGTTTGCAAGTTTTTCGATCTTCGTTTTAAGAGTGTACTGGTGATGATTTGATAAGAACCAAGTCTAGTAGGAACAATATATCCTACGATGTGGGACAAGGTTATCCTAACCAAATTTTTCAGTTTTGTGATAAAGGATGATTGATCCTGATGAGAAACTATGTTTGAGTGATCAGTTTATCAAAGAGGGTGATAATGCACTTTGAGATGTTTAGATTTTGAACTTGTTGAGGGTGAGCACTTTAAAATCTTGAGGTGTATATTTTCTAGAGTCTGATTTTGATGAATGATAACTTGACCAAGCAAACCAAGATGACAATCTAAGCACAGATTGATAGATAACAGGTGTTTATGCTTACTGCAAATTGATCAGGTAGAAATGATAAATCTGAAATAGGCATGCAGGACACAAGCTTTGGACTGACATATGCAGAGTTTTGTATGACATAAGATTCATCTTAGGACAACACAAGATACAAAGCCATACGACAGAACATATTTTTTCTTATAAACAACAACTTGTATGACTTGGGATTATAGACCATACGACAAAACAGATGACTCGTATGACACAGGATAGCAGATAATACAACACATGATTTTATGCAAGTTAACTTGTCTGACAGAGATTATGACTCGTGCTATAGAGAATTAAAGTTTGTATGACAGGTTGCAGAGAATGGTAAAAAGTGTTTGCTTTTATGATTTTGATCTTTGAATTTTGATGATGTTTTGCTGATGTTTCCTAGTTTTTAGGTGTCTAATTTTCTCATTTAGGGATGAATACACAGCAAACACATGATGTGAAAAATGACTCCAATCAAGCTAAACCCTAAGGAAATTGGATGAGAATGAAAACCTTTGCTTGCTAGCTTAGGTACACACCCAATAGCTAATCAGAATACGGCCGCTGAGTCTCACACAATGGATTCTCAACGCCGTATTATTCGACTCCAAATGCTAATGGGGGCACGATATGGCAAGTGTCTTGGGAGAGTTACTATCTCTCTTACACAAATATTATCACCCTTTCGAAGGTGAATCAGGTAGCTTCTATTTTAACCGGCACTAGTAAGGGATCCATTCGGCACGTCGGGGTATAAACTCAATTAAGACGTCTCCAGCCTTCAAAAATCAAGGTTTGATATACCCGAAGGTATGAAGGAGAACTATTCTCGAGCATTGTCATTGCTTTGATTTTCATCAAAAACACATTTATTTTATAGTGGGTTGGATTACTTGGCATTAGCCGTTCCCACTTAGGTCGTTCCCCTCTCACCGGCCTTAAGGGCTAAGAGTTAATAACTCCTCGGGAGGGTAGGCCTACTAAAGAGATGCACTAATGAAAGTAAAAGGATGAGTCTAGCTTTATGATCACCTAAGAAAGGTGAGAGAATACTCGCCTATCATCAAAGACATGAAATACATGGTTGTTCATTTTTAGCCCAAAATCAAGTGTGCCTAGAAATTTAAATGAATACACTAAGTTTAGTTGAATTCATAGGCAACCTGCAATAAATTTGTTAGTAGTCATGATTGTGTTTTGAATTATGTCTTTGACAAGTGTATCTTCATAAATCATCCTATAGAAAAGAGTTAGGCTACCAAATATCTCACAGACAGAACAAGATTAGCATTAGTGATCTGAACTACGAAATTTAAAAAAAAAAAACTATATGAAATTTTATCCTAACTTCAAATAGGTATAACTTTCTGCTCGGGACTCGAAATTACAAGTCGTTTAACTCATTGGAAAGGTCTCCAAGAGTTGTAGATTAGATTTTGAAAGATCATGCCCAACCACAACACTTTCAAGGGCTAAAAATGCCTTTAAGGCCTTCAAAAATGCAAATTACCAGCATATAGATAAACTTGAAAATTCTAACTTGCAGTTTGTGGAAAAACACAAAGGCAAAGAGTCGTATGACACAGATTTCCAGTTAGTACGACAAAACTTTAGATTTCACACAGAGACCAAAATGAACTCGTACGACATAGGATTTTGCAGCCATAAATTCGTACGACACAAATTTAGCTCTCGTACGACAATGAAATGAAGCTTGTACGAGTCAAGATGAGCTAGTACGAGTAAAGAATTGCAACATAGAAATTCATACGACATGCATTTAGCTCTAGTACGACAAGGAAAAGAGGCTCATATGAGTCAGGATGAAGTTTCGTACCAGACTAAAATTTAGTTCGTATGAGTTGGAAAATCAACTTGTACGACATTCTGATTTAGGTCTGGCAGAGATAGATGTTTGTTGAACCTTGAGAGGCCGAAAATGATGATTTCTGCCCCACGGTGGGTGCCAAAATGTCATGCTCTGTGAAGTGTACCTATACCTGCAAACACAATGCACTCAATAAATCATTACAAGCTTGGTTAGAAGATTTAAATCAAAGAAAGACAAAACCATAGCTAATCGACTTATTGCCTCCTAGTAAATGCGAGTATGAAAAATGCTCTCAGATCTGATTATGCATATTCCAGTGACTTGACTACACCTACATGAAAGATTAGAAAGATGAAAATGAATGATCTTAGCAAGAATAGCATGATTAAGCTACATGAATGATTGATCTAGCATGATTAAGCTAAGAATTAAGCTAAAATTGATAAACTATAACATTGCTAAAACTGATAAACTATAAGCTAGATGCCTATAATAACAATGCATAAGATGAGAATAAGATGGGATACATATTGCTCAAAATGAGGTCTATTTATAGGATTTTCCAAGGCTAGGGGTGATGTGGCAAGAATCAATGGTCAAGATTGATCTGAAGATATCAATGGTTAAATTGGAGGAAGTTGGCAAAGGGGGTTGGATTAAAGGGAACATCTGTCATCTCTATGGTGACAAGTGTCAAGAGGCTTCTATAAGGAGTTAGTTGAAAGGGAACACTTAGTGACAAGTGTCAAAAGGTTCTAGAAGATGTTGGATGAATGGGGACATGGTGGTAGGTATAATGGGTTAGGTTTAGGAATGGTTAGGTTTAGGAGTGGTAGAAGTTAGGAGAATTTGAATTTAAAAATTTAAATAATATGAAAAGGATAATTAATCTCAACAACTCATAATTGATTTGTTTTAATTAATTAGGGGATTTAGAAGAAATGAATTTGGATGGAGGGAATTAATTAATTTAAATTAATTAATTAAAGGGGTGAAATGAAATGAACCTATTAAATAAATCTTTAGATTTATTAATAAGTAGATGAAAGGGGAAATTTAATCAAATTACTTAGTGAATTTAATTAAATTGGGAAGGGAGCTTAATTAAATAATTACTTATTTAGTTAATTATCTTTAGACCATTTTTAGGTGTATATAGAAAGAATCCCTCACACACATCCCTATAGAGTCACATGGTTGAATAGGGAGCAACATGTTCTTGTCAATGAACAAACATGGGTAGAATTCACCATAGGAGGGTATCAAGATAAGATCTTATGTGATATTCTTCCAATGGATGCTTGCCATCTACTTCTTGGTAGACCTTGACAATTTGATAGGAAAGCCATACACAATGGTGAAAAGAACTCCTCCTCATTTTAGAAAGATGGTGTTACATACAAAATTCAGTCTATAAATGAAGAGAAAGAGGGCAGCAGTTCAAAGAATCAAAATATTTTAATAGTGAATGAGAAAGAGTTTATTAACACACTTGAAGAGGAAAAAGGAGTGGGATTTGCACTCATAGTGACACCTAAGGAAGAAAAGAAGGAGAAGAAGGTTGAGATACCACAAGAAGTGCAGCAAATACTTGATAACTATAAGGAGATCATAAGGGATGGAACACCTACAACCTTACCACCTCCTAGAACCATTAGCCATCATATAGAATTCATACCAAGAGCCTCTTTACCAATCAAAGCAGCCTATAAGATGACACCTGAATAGAACAAAGAAGTGGCAAGACAAGTGCAAGAACTCCTAGATCAAAATCTGATAAGAAAGAGTATAAGTCCTTGTGCAGTACCTACAGTTTTAGCACCCAAGAAAGGAGCTATACGGAGACACCTGAATAGAACAAAGAAGTGGCAAGACAAGTGCAAGAACTCCTAGATCAAAATCTGATAAGAAAGAGTATAAGTCCTTGTGCAGTACCTACAGTTTTAGCACCCAAGAAAGGAGCTATACGGAGATTATGCACAGATTCTAGAGCCATTAATAGAATCACTATCAGGTATAGATTTCCTATTCCAAGGATTGAGGATTTGATGGATTTTTTGGGAGGTGCCAAGTATTTTACAAAAATTGACCTCAAAAGTGGTTACCACTAGATCAGGATAAAAGAAGGTGATGAATGGAAAACAACTTTCAAAACAAATGAGGGTCTTTATGAGTAGCTAGTTATGCCATTTGGTCTTTCTAATGCCCCAAGTACATTCATGAGACTCATGAATGAAGTGTTGCATGATTTCATTAGTGAATTTGTAGTGGTGTACTTAGATGACATACTAATATTCAGTAAAGCTAAAGAAGAGCATTTGAAGCATCTTGAAATTGTTTTGAACAAATTGTATGGTGAACAGTTGACAATCAATTTGGAAAAGTGTGATTTTATGAAATAGGAGTTGGTTTATCTTGGCTTTGTGATCTCAGGTGGAGATTTTAAAATGGATAAAACCAAGGTGGAATCCATCACAAATTGGCCTACACCCAAATCAATAAGTGAAGTTCTAAGTTTTCATGGCTTAGCACAGTTCTACAGGAAGTTCATTAGAGGGTTTAGTGAGATTTGTGCACCACTGCTTGATACTATAAAAGGTGGAGCTAAGGTAAAGTTTCAGTGGACAAATGCAGCAAATAAGGGGTTTGAACATCTAAAAACCAAGGTTTCTTCTCAACTAGTGCTTATACTTCCTAGTTTTGATAAGTTATTTACTATTGAATGCGATGCTAGTAATATTACAGTAGGTGCAGTATTACAGTAGGTGCAGTGTTGAGTTAGGATAATAGACCTGTAGCTTTCTTTAGTAAAAAGTTAAATGATGCTAAAAAGAAGTACTCTTCCTATGATTTGGAACTCTTTGTTTTAGTTCAAGCACTTAGAAAGTGGAGACATTATTTGCTTCTAAAGGAGTTTGTTGTTTATATAGATAATCAGGCTTTGAGTTTCTTGAATTCACAAGATAAGTTAAATCATAGGCATGTTAAATGGGTTGAGTACTTACAATAATACACTTTTACTCTTAAGAACAAGAAAGGACAATGCAATTAAGTAGCAGATGCTTTGAGTAGAAGGCTTCTAATAGTGTAGGAAGTACAGGTTCAAAGTATTGGCATATAATGCTTCAAAGAAATGTATCCTAATGGTGAAGATTTTGCAGCCATCTATAAGGTTTGCCAAGCATTTGATAATTCTTTTCATAGTGAATATGTTGATTATACTTTGCAAAATGGTTTGCTATTTAAAGTTGGGCAGCTATGTGTTCCTAAAAGCTCAATGAGGGAGAATTTGATTCAAGAAAAGCACAATGGGTGTTTGAGTGGACATTTTGGTCTCAACAAAACATTGGAGTTGGTGCAACGTTTCTATTATTGGCCTAAAATGCAGTGAGATGTTAGAAGGTATGTGGAACAATGTATGGTTTGTCAGAAAGAAAAAGGTAATACTTCTAATGCTGGTCTTTATCAGCCTCTTCCAATTCCTACAAGGCCTTGGGAATGTGTTAGCATGCATTTTGTAGTAGGCTTACCTAAGACTCAAGCTAGTTTTGATAGCATCTTTGTGATTGTGGATAGATTTAGTAAAATGGCACACATTATTCCTTGCAAGACTACACATGATGCTAGTCATATAGCCTATTTTTTTTTCAAGAAAGTGATTAGAATCCATGGTTTACCTTCTAGCATTGTTTCTGATACAGATGTTAAGTTTCTTGGTCATTTTTGGAAGACATTGTGGAAAAGATTTTGAACTAATCTTTCTTTTGGTTCAGCTTATCACCCACAAACTGATGGCCAAACTGAGGTGGTCAATATGACTCTTGGCAACCTCTTAAGGTGTTTGACAAAGGAATATGCCCAAAGCTAGGATCAGCTCATCCATCAAGCAAAATTTGCATACAATGATAGTGTTAATAGGTCAACTTGTAAGAGTCCCTTTGAGATTGTTTATGGGATGCACCCAAGGGGTGTCATGGAGTTAAGGGATCTTGGTAACATACAAAAAAAGAGTGGTACAATAGATGACATGGCTCAATCAATGAAGGAAGTTCATGAGCAAGTGAGAAAGACTCTTCAAGATACCTCACAAAAAGTGAAAGCTAGAGTAGATGCATCAAAGAGGGATGTTCAATTTTCAGTTGGGGACTTTTTGATGGTTCATTTGAATAAGTCTAGATTGCAAAAGGGAGTTCCCAACAAGCTCCAAATGAGGCAGATAGGTCCTTGCAAGATATTGGCTAAGTATGGTTCTAATGCATATAAAATTGATTTGCCTATTGATCTTTCTTTGTCTCCTATTTTCAATGTTTTAGATTTGGTGGCATTCAAAGGTCAGCTTCTTAAGGAGGATGATAGATTTTCAGATGTTCACAAGTCACTTTTAGACCTGCCTATTCCTCCTCCATCCATTTCTCAAGTTGAAAAGGTGTTGGACTCAAGAGTGTACAAGAAGACTTGCCATCAAATGTACATGGAGCATCTTATCAAATGGAAAGATAAACCACTTTTAGAAGCCACTTGGATAAATGAATCTGATTTATCTAAGTCTATAATTCCTTCTTCTTTTCTTCCTCAAGGAGTCACATGACTTCTTTGTCTTTGGGGGAGTATGGTGCAGGAGCACCTAGTCATGCTTTACTCTCCATTTTTAGTATTTTCATGCTTAAGTGTTTGTAAGTCTTGTAATAGGTTTTGAATGTTTTCATATGTTTTTTTTAGTCATTTAATGAGTGTTTGACCTCATTTTGTGCTTGAGAGATCAATTTTTGCTTCTTAGGGCTTGAATTGTCAATTTTGTGCTTCTAGGCCTAAAAGGGCTAAAAGGTGGAAAATTGCCTTATAGGATTATGCATGCTTTGGAAATAATTGAAACATGTTTAGGAAGTGTTTTTAATCATTTCTAGGTGACTTTGGAAGGTTGGTTGTGTTAGGTTTCTCAAATTGCCATTTGGAGCAACAAAAGTTGTCATTTTGCTTGTAAAAGTTGTCATTTTAGACATTTTTTTGTAAAAAGAAGACAAAAATGTCTTATTCCCATATAGGACTTGATAACTACCTCCAAATAATATATATATTCCTCCCTCTTCTTTTTATATGGTTGGCTTTTGTACTTTCTAACAAAAGTCAATTGAAAGGGCAACAATTTCATGTTTTTCTCTCATATTTTGACTCCATTTGTATAGCAGTCCATATTTGGACTCCTCATTTCTGTACTGCACCTTTTGGGAAGTGATTTAATTATATATTAAATTCTCCTCATGTAATTACATTGCAGGTTTTGTGTTTGGAAGTTGGTTGTACAAAAATAGTTTCATTTTTGCTCTTTGGCTGCCTTGCCAAGGGTTTGGGCCACAAAAATGCATCAACTTGTCTAAATCCAGGTTTGGGCTCCCATGGATGGACTTAGAAAAGTTTTATTTCACTTTTACAATTTAAATATTTCACATTTTTTCCAGGGCTGTGAGAAAGAAAATTTTTTGAGCATATGTTAGGCAAATTGGTGATGGATTTGGCTAGCAATGTGAGTAAGACCAAACTTGTTTGTGCTCAAGACCAATTTGAGTAAGAAAAATTGAGGCAAAGGTTTGCACTAGAATTCAAGGGTTTTGGATGCATTTGGAAGCTTAAGAAATTTGTCTAAATCTCCACCGAAGTGATTGGACTATACTATTCTGGTTTGGAAGTCATTAATGTCTGAGTGTGTTGAAGTAGTGGTTGGCAGCAAGTACCCAGTTTTGGGGAATTTAATGTATTTTTGAATCCAAATTTGATTGATGACCATATCCATTCTTGGGTATCTTCTCACAAGTGCTTACAAATTTTCTTGGAGGTTTTTACATGCTTTGGTGAAGTTTTTCATGAGTTCTAACCCTTCAAAGTGCAGAAAAACAATGAATTGGCAGCGACAATGCATTTTATTGTTGTATGGAAAGTGTTTGTTATAATGTGATGTAGGGAAATGTTTAATAAGTGTTATAAATGATATGGAAGAAGATATACAAGAGTTTAGAAGCTTGGTGTGGGATTTAGAAGAGACTTCCTTTGTTTCATGTGCAAAACCCTCTTAAAACCCTCTTTTCTTGCCTAAAAATGTGGAAAATAATTAAACCACCTTCTCAGGAGCCAAGCCCATAAAAAACCTTGAGATTGGACCTTTTTGACATAATCCAAGTCAGGTTTCATGATGTTTATGGTCATCGTTTCCCTATGCAAGCAAAATTCACCCAATTAGGCCTCCACGGGCTAGTAGCCTTTTAGCCTTGTTTTCACTAAAAGTTGAACCCGATCTTCCCAAGGGTGTAAGAACCTTTCAAACTTGTGAAAATAAGTTGAAAGACACACAATGGACATATTCCAATCAATTTTGACAATTAAGACATAATTTTGGAGTTTGGACCTATGGTTGAGGATTTGAGTAACTTGAGGAAGCAAACTAGAACAATGTTGCGTAACACACAATAGGGTGATTGTTTGAGGAGTAGTGTGGGTGTTGGGGTTTTATGTTGCCAAAAAATGATTGAAAAGATAATAAAATTATATCCTTGGGCCCACTTGTCAAATTAGATCAATTCAGACTGATTGAGTAACTTCTCACTCAATCTCCCTATCAATTAGTCAATCCAAAAGGCATCAACAACCATTCATGCAATCCTTCATTTGTCTTGAATGATGTCTTCCACTCATCTCCTTCTCTGATTCTGATATGATGGTATGCACTCTTCAAGTCTATCTTTGTGTAGTATTTGGCTCCACTCAAACAATCCATTATGTCATCCATCCTAGGCAAAGGAAATCTATACTTCACTGTGATCTTGTTTATTGCTCTAAAGTTAGTACAAATTCTCCATTCTCCATTCTTCTTCGATGCTAACACTATTGGTACTACACAAGGACTCAAACTTTCTATGATCATACCTTTCCTCAACAATTCTTTCACTTGTGTATTCAACTCCTCATTCTCTTTCGATGTCATCTAGTGTGTTGCTTTATTAGGCAAACTAGCTCTAGGAATTAGGTCCATGAAATGACTAATACTTCTCATAGAGGGCAATCCATCAGGCACATTATCTGAAATGATATCTCCATAATGTGTTAGCAATTCCTTTATCTCTCTTGGTTCTTCTTCTTCATGCTCTGGATCTTTTGTCTCCTTAAGAACTAAGGCAAAACACACATTCTCATGTCTCATCCCATCCAAGAATTTCCTTCCATCTACCAAATAAATTCTAGAACTTGTACAAACTTCACTCTTCAGAGGCTCCTCCAAGGGCAACAAGGTTTGCTTCATCCCATTTTCAATAATAGTGTATATGTTCTTTCTCCCATCATGTATTTCTTGTCTATCAAACTGCCTAGGTCTACCCAACAAGATATGACAAATATCCATAGGCATAATATCACACAACTTTTTCATGATAAGCTCCAACTTTCAATTTTACCAAACATTGTTCACTTATTAGTATCTTATGATCATCTCAAATTCATGTTATTTGATAAGGCTTAGGGTTCTTTAATCTCCCCAACTTCAGCTTATTCTCCATCTCCTCCGAAACAAGATTATTTGAACTACCATTATCAATAGTAACTTTACAACACTTATCGGATACCTTACATCTAGTCTTGAACAAATTCCTCCTCTGCAAGGGTTCCTCATCATCTCTGGTATGACATAGTTCTCTCCTCATCACCAACAATTCTCTATCTTCTATTTTATTAGCTGATCTGGTATGGTATTCTTCTACCAATGCTGCTCTTCTAGCGTTCTCTACCTTCTTACATTTAAAAGCATGATGTCCTCCTCCTCCACACTAAAAGCAAGTTCCTCTAAACACTCTTTTATCCTATCTTCTATCATCTTTTGAATCATAACCCTCATTCTAGTAACCATCAGATTCTCTTCTTCGATAAAAATCTCTATCACCTTTCTGGTATGAACTTCCATCGCTGCTAACTTATCTTTATTCTGATCTACATAGGTTCCTCTTCCTCTCGAATAGCTTCTTCGTCCTTGAAATGTACCACCTCTACCTCTCTGCTTTTGCTCATGTCTTTTGTTCAGCTTCTCCTCTACTTTTAGGGCATATTAATAGGCTTCCTCAACACTCTGCAACTTAATTAGATTATCTTCATCTTGTATATACATCCACAATCCATTCAGGTACCTAGAAACTTGTTCAATCTCATCATTAGTATGTCCAGATTTGATATTCAACTTGTAGAATGCTTCAGTATACTCCTTCACAATATATTCCTTCTACTTCAGGTTTAGCAACTTCCGGAACAGATTCACGTGGTAATTGATAGGCATAAACTTAGATTTCAACTTGTTGACCATCCGCTCCCAAGATTTGATCTTCTCTTTACCCCTTCTCTATCTATCAGCCTGCAAATGTTCCCAAAAAAGAGATGCATGTCCTTTCAACTTAGTGAAAGCATATCTCACCTTCTTATCTTCCATTGTACTTTCAAAATCAAAATACTTTTCCATCTCTATGATCCAATCCAACAGTTCATCTGAATCCAGCTTGCCATCATAATTCGGTGGGGTAAATGTGGTCTAGTATTTTCTCTTGTCAAGGCTCTTATGAACCTTTCTTTATCTGGATCATTCACTTGTGGATTTGATCCTTATTCTCCAACTACTTCTTCTTCCTCATATTCACTCACATTTCAACAGGTCAACCTCTTCTCTGAGCTATTTCAAAAGCTTCTAATTGGGTTGTAATTCCTCTCAACATTTCCATCACAACAGGGTATGCATTTCCACGTAGTCCACCACCTCTAACATTTCCTCTTCGCACCATATTCACGCCAATCCTCTGTAGCTATAGGCCAGATCCTCAATCTGACACCCTACAACAAAATTTTACAGAACTACGCAATCTTTGGAATGAAATCTTGCTCTCATACCACTTGGTGCAGTCACAACAAGAGGGTCCTCAAAGAGAACAATCTGGACCATGCAAAAAGAGTTAACACAAAAGAAGTGACATAATGTGATGGAGACAATGTAGAAAAGACTTTATCATATCATGAAAATTAATCACAAACTGTCGGCAACATGCGGTCTCATAAGATTCAGCTCACAGGCCTGATTACAAACAAGCTCAATTACAATATCTAGGCTCAAGTAGAATGCGAGCAACTCCAGACCTCCTAACCTACATATTTATATTCTATGTTCTGATAACTAATTTCTAAATTCTTAATTACATTGATTTATATGATCAAGAATGATTTGTGTTGGCCCAAGATGAAACAAATGTCGATGAATAAGAGGTAACATGTAAAACAACAAGGTTGGCCTCCGCCAAAGAGATCCTTCTAAAAAGTCCATAGAATAAAGTGTGGACCCAAGGGAAGGTTGGTCACATGCCAAGGAACACTGGAAACAACAAACTGAAGCTCCGTAAGCTATAGAAATGATCCACAAGATTTGCTAATAGCAAATAGGTCCAAGTGGTTCCTGTGTTCCAAGTCATATCAAAATGGTCTCAGATTTTGAAAGTGATAACTTGTTGGAAAAAGGTCCAAACATCCCATAGACTTAGGATAAAGAAGATGAACATGTCCACAAACAAAATCTAGCTCCACAAGATCTGGTGAGCAAATGCAAAGAAATGCAGAAACAAATGTTGAAAGCACAAAACAGGAAACAACCCAAAAAGAAAATATTTTTGGTTGATGCAAGATTGCCATGAACTAGGGATGCTCCTGCATCATTGCCCAATTGCAGTTAGCTTCAAGTTTGCAAGTCCTCTTTTGTATCTTGCCTTGAGAGCAGTTAGACTTTGTTTTCAAGTCTAGAGTAGTGAACTCTTTTCATTGCAATCTGATATACATAGTGGATACATTTTCATGGATAGGTGCTCACTATGGTTTTTCACTATTTAGGTTTTCCACGTAGAAAATATTGATGTTCATGTGTTGGATATATGTTGTTGATTATTTTTTATGGGCTACATTACTTTAAATTTTAAACTGATTCAAACCCCCTCCTAGTCCTGCCTTGGGTTCAACAATGACGATTTTAAATCTATGAGTTTTGATGGTTGGGATGATAATGACAAGGAATGTTGGTTTTTAGATGATGGGAAGAATATAATATATAAGAATGGTTTACAAAGATCCTATTGTACCAATTATGAGGCTAAATAATGAACTTCTTGGGCATGGAAAATAATATGATGCTACAAGTACAAGTACTAATAAATCTATTCAAGAAATACAATGTTCAAATTGTCTTAGAGAAGGACATAGAAAATAAAGAGAACAATGACATCTTGGAGTACCACATCCAAGGTACATTAAAGAGCATTCCTAGGCACACCACAAATATAAATGTTTAAAGATTCCATATCTATGCAAAAAAAACCAATTTTCCATAAATTAGACAACCATGTTCCACTTACAAGCACTTACAAATTAAAGAAACTCATTTACATCACTTAGATGCAAGGGTTTTTTCTATTTCAATATTAAATTCTTTACATACTAAGATTAGGCTTAACTCAAGCACTATATTCACAAGGAAATCAATCATGAGACCATGATTGATATAATATATCCAAAAAATAAGGCTATATTTAGGCTCAAGGCCAAGCATGCCTTACATATTATTTTAGGAAAGGAAAAAACAACTAACAATCATGCAAGATTTATCATAACAAGAGACATGTGTTTTATTGCATCATACAACACTACTGCATGCCTGCCAAAGTGAGATCCTTATGTTTATTAAGGTATGACACATTAAAGGCACTATGCCACACTTACACACTACTCTTATCAACAATGATTTCTTCTAGTATTTAATATGCATATTAAACAAAGGAGGTATTAACATATTACCATGGTTAATAGATGAAAGTAATACTAATTAATTTTGTTCTATCTATTAGTGATCATAATATTCATGCACGTGACCCACTAAGCTCTTATCATAAGAAACAATACAATTTAGGAATGTACACCTTTGCCCAAATTATCTATCACAATAATCCACATTCTTTCATGCATCAAAAATAATTTTATACACATTAAAAAATGCATCAATGAAAAGATCAATTCATAAAATACTTTCAAACAATTATTAATCAAAATACTTTTATCTACATATCATGCATATGAATAGTTTTCAATGTTTTGTCTTAATTGCGTTATGCACATAATATAGTTTGATATGTCTAGTCATGGACTGAATCATTTACATGTAATTATGAAGAAAAGAATCCAAAATCACACCATCCAAAAGAGTGCAAAAAAATGACCATTCAAAGATCACTATATTTTACACTTTACAAAATATGAAACATCAAGAAGACCATTTGGATAAATAAGCACATAAAAATTCTAACCAACTTTTGCATGTCAACTTTCATCAAACACATCAAGTAAGAGATAATTAATAAATTACATCATACACACATATATGCACAAAGGTTAATAAGAAATTACACACTAGAGCAATGTACTGAGAGTTAACATTTTTCTCTTCTTAAGAATCTCAAATAATAAAATATCTTCCCTTTCCTACTAGGTGTAACAAAATCTAGAAGGATTAACTTCCTACTTCGATTGAATCACAATGATCCAATCTATTGACTTAAGCTATAAGAAAATTTACATCACGTGATAAGAACTATACAATTTGAGGGTCTTGTGAACAAGATTTGTAGCTTAACATAGTGAACTTAACTAATGTTGAACCCAGAGCTCTAATACTATATGCAATGACACTCATATTATCAAAATAATAAATTATACAATAATACAATTAATTAAAGATAGAACTAAATTGTAGATACGTGTTATTAGATTTTTACAAAATGTGTAGGTACACTTGAGCCCAATAACTAGGAAGAAATATAAGGAAACTATTTTCTTTTCATGAAGACCATGAGGTCAAATACACAAAATCCAACAAAGAAATAAATTACATATTTGAAATAATACTTAGATGAACTTATAACATATGATATCCACTTGAGAACACCATAAGTGAGAACATCATTAGAGTGTTTTACCTACTAACTATGGAGCATATTCTTCCCCACAATCCTTCAATGAAGAATAAATGACCCTTCACAAGTATGCCTAACAACCCAAAAATGATAGGATGGTGGAATTTAGTGCATTATGATATATCGACATTCTAAATGCTTATGTAATGATATTAGAATATGAAATAGAGAAATAAAATAAACAATAAAATAAGAAATATTTACTATTGATCATAAAGCATTGGCCAAAGAATCTTTTTGGGCTGACTATCAATAAGTAAGTTTGACATAGAAACTTACCCTTCTCTATTGCTCTATATATGATACCCACTTGACATTGACTAAAATACCAAGAAATAACTCAAACATACATAAACGTATACGCATCAAATATATCAATTTGTCAATTATGCACAAACATTAAAATAATGACAATCACAAATATTCATTAAAAGTACACACATGCATATATCACACATATCTAATTGAAGTTAAAACTTATTTTAATAATACAATGTTTCATGAGCTATTACTTAACCAATAAATCATGAATCATAAATAGATGCCATCATGTGATGATAATGGATATCCAACACCTTACCAATACACCCAATAGTTTAAGCCAAGATATTTATTAAGGAGTTTTGATATGCCAAAGACAAAGGATCAGTAAAATAAGTCAAAATAACCCACCCTTGCTACAAATTGATAGTCTATGATTAGTAATAGAAGTTATATAAGTTATTCAGCAGGAACAACCCATCAAAATACTATTTGAATAATAAAGTATCAAGACATACTTAATTCTAGTCCATATTACCTTTAGTAAAGGTTGACCATTTACTTTATAATCCACTTAATTATTAATAATTAATACAACTATCTTGATATAATATGTCATAAATGTTTATGAAATAAGTTATAAAATCTCTAATCTTTGTCAAATCATAAATAATAATAACATAATGTATGGTACAAAGATCTAAAATCAAAGGTATACTGCAGAAGGAGACCTTTAGAAGGAGAGATCTATATAAATTTTAGGCAAGGCTATTAAAATGAAGTTTTGTAGCAATTAAGCCTTTATATGTTAATGTTGTACTAAATTCCTGCGATGTGCTTCTAATGTCATTTTCCCCTCTTGTAATGCCCCGCTAGGAAACCCCGAAGGGATTAAGCTAAAACACAAGAATAGAGTGCAACATTTTTTTTTTTAAAGTTAAACACAACATTAAGATACAACAAGATATCCAAGTTCAAATTACATAGCAGAAGACATCAACTAACACCTAAAGAGTTTCCCAATGTGATTACTTAATTACACAATTAACTTAACACACGCTAACTAATCCAATAAGACGATTGTCTTAATAATGAGATAATTCTTAAACAAGGATAATTTCTTTCAGTAAGACAAAATATAGATCACAAGATAAAGTGCATCCATTAAAATTTATTCATACCTTACATTCATACTTTTTATTAAAATTTGAATCATGCATCCAATTTAATAACACACTTGAATTTCATCATAAACAAACGAGATCTTTCCATGCATACTTAACTTCCTTAACAATAACTATATACATCCCATTATTCTAATCTACATTCTTTCATGATCCAATTTACTGGATTTAAAAGACAACTGCATACATGCATTTACAATTAATTTCATCTAATCCACTTACACATTCTATCAAAATGCCATCCATAGATGCTAACACTAAAACATGAAACATAAGAACAAAAGCAACACATAACACCAAAAATGATCTCGGAGTTCACCCTTAGAGGGCTACATCTCTGGGTCTGCTCAACTGCAAGACCCCTCTGATAATTAAATAAGTTAAGGGTACATAAGTCTCACATCATTTACATTCCTACCATCGAGGCGAATCATACCAATAAACAACCGACCACATCGGTCAATAATTACATAAATGATCCCTACAAAGAAATGGATCCAACTGAACATATTAAAAGCTAATACAAGGTCCGCTACCCGACAATACTCTAACTAGAGACCTGACCCTCTATGGTCAACCACAAATCAACACTCGACACCCGCATAAAGGATAGGACCAGTTAAAACACCATCACAAGGCAACAACCAAACTAGAAACCGAAGACATAAACAGGTACCCCAAATCATCCGAACAAGAGGGTCCAAACAAAAATATCAACATATGACACAATGACAACTCAACCAGAATTGCAATGAAATTAAGCTTGACTGCAAACACCATTTACACAAGATCCTAATATAGGCAATCTTTTCTTAAAACAACCAAAAGCATAAATAACTTGCAATCAAAGATTTTCCAGACAATAAGAAAGTACAACTATTTAATACAAAGAAATCAATTTGCCATTTGTTCAATAAGTTAAATAAGATCTCAAAGAAATAATTCTCCTAATGTATTTTAACATGATTATCAATTATAAAAATTATAAGCTTTTTCTGAAACATTCAAACTATAAACTGATTTTACAACTATAATATAATCGTATGCATACCTATATATATACATCATATATATATATGATATACTCATAATTATATTACAAATATATATATCAACTCATAATCAGTATTTAAATAACATTTAAAATAATAACCACCATAAAGAAAACACATCTAATATATAAATATATATATATATATATACATATAAATACATATATATATAAATATATATATATATATATGTATTTATATATATATGTATTTATATGTATATATATATATGTATATATATATATATAAATATATTCATATATATATACATATATCTATTTATATACACATCATATAAATTAACACATAAATTATTCTATTTACCAAACCCCTGGGCACGTAACCCGAAACAGTATGTCACAGTACGCACAGGGTTAAATAAATAATAATACAACAAAAAACGTTAACACGCTGGCCCAGGCACGATAGCCAGTGCTACTACACGGTAGCCCATGCTACCATTCGATAGCACTGCTACCGTCGGTAGTACTGTGTACTACTGCCGCTAGCCGCTACCATGGTTTATATATATATATATATTATTATTGTTATTATTATTATTATTATTATTATTATTATTATTATTATTTTATATATATATATATTTAATTAATGAAAATAATTTCCAAATCCATAAAAACCACTTAACATAATTTACATAGAAATAAATTTTTCCTATTCAATAAAATTCATTCACAGAACTTTATTTCAATTACATTTTTTTAAAATTAGATAGTCCAATAAATTTAATTCACAATTAAATTTATTTCTAAAGAAATCACAGAGATTTATTTAAAGGACTATCAGAACAAATCAAACCAGAGAGAATAATTTTTCCATAATAATTTTCCCAATGTTCTCAAAATTAAATTGCTCCCATACACTAGAAAATTAACATCGGGCAAAGATTTTAATTCAAAACCTGATTTAACTAGAAGAGGGTTTTGAAACTGACAAATAATTTACACACACATCATTCAGAGAAAAATAGAAATATTTTCTAAAAACCCACAATCAAAGAAGTCATCCAACCTGGTATAGCTTTCCTGGAAGAAATTTGTAGAAGAGCCCTAATCTTTTCAATAAGCTTCCAATAAATTTCTTCACCTAAATTCTTGACCTGTTTCCTGTGTATCTAAAATAAAGACCTATTCCCTATTTAAACTAAAATTCCAGGTTCAATAGCTTTTTCTCAAAAACCTAAATTTAGAATAAAAGTAATTTTACTTTATTTTCTAATTCTATAACAAAAGATAAGCTAACATGCAATAATTAAATATCATTATTCTTTCTTTTCTTTTCTCATGCAAATTAATTAATTTTCTAAATAAAGAATTAAAACAATACTTTAATTCCAATTAATTCTTTTATTCATTTTTTTTATTATTATTTTTTAATTCTTTTATTTATTTATTTATTTATTCTTTTATTTATTTATTTAAAATTCTAGGAACAATAAATATAATTAATCTATTTTATTTTTCCACTAAAATTTAAATAAAAATATATTTCTAATATCATGGAGCTTGCAACTTAATTTAATTAATTAATTAATGGAATTATCTCATAGTTGAATTGTTTATGGATTGAGATTATAAATTTAGTTAATTAAAAGAAATGATTTTCTCCCTCATTTAATTTTTAATTAACAAGGCTAATAGTTGCATTTCACAATATTAATGAGGGTAAAATATTTTTAATTAAATTAAATTCTAAAAATCAATCTTACACACTATATAAAATAAATATGAATAAAACTAACTTTTCAAATCAAAATTGATTTTCTTAAATAATTAAAATTAATCTTTCTATTCCAAAAAGCAAAAAAGATTAAATTATTTCTATTTCGAATAAATTTAAATCTTTCCTTTTTAAAAATGCATAAACTGAATAAATTCGTTATTTAAAATTAACCATTAAATTAAACTCGCTACCAACATAAATAGAGTGATCTTTTTAATTAATGATTAATCACATAAAAGAAACCTATTTATTTTAATTCCTCAATTACTAATGCATAAATGAACACATTAAATCAAAATAAATACTTAGGGTTAAATACTCCATTTACCACATGCCAAGCACGCAAACCAAGTAAGCCAACCAATTACCCGACCCGCAAACCCAAATAAAAAAGGGAAACTGGTGGATCACAGACGACACTTACTTGAGCATGACTAGGGTAAACTGAGGGTTTTATGACCATCTAAGTCAAATTATAAGGATGAAAGAGGTATACTCAACCTTGCGAATCCAGGTGAAGATGAACCTCGCACTTAGGCGGTACTGTACCTGCAATCTCTTGCAACCAAGAGTCACACATGCATACATATATATATATATATCTATATATATATATATATATCTATATCTATATATATATATATATATATAATGAAGATGTTAGCTCAAGATTAATAACAAGAATCGGGAGGACAATTTAAACTTACATAAGAATCGATGCGAAAGCACATTAACAGATACACACAATAATCATAATATCTGACTACAACATTACCTCATGGTAATTCAACCATTCAAGATTGCCACATAGTCAACCAAGGTCAAACTGGTTTTACAAAGCTGACTAGGGTAGGGGTACTACACCTCTCCCAAACTTAATTCATCGAATGTCCTCCTTCCTTGAAATTATTGATCCCTATCCTCTTAAATTCCATGCAATATTATATCAATTAATGGACAAAGTACCTTGTCTATAATGAATCTGCACATATTTCTTGCAAATGAAGATGAAAATGTTTGATGAATCATGCTGATGTAGATCTTCTCCTATGTCTTCCTCTTGAATAACCGACCTCAATGCCCATTCCTCATAAAAGATCTTTTAACTTACTAAATTTAGTCACCCACTACTAGTTGTGAAAGTCATCGTAACTCTTTAAAATTTAAGGGATACAAAACATCATTTTTAACTAATACAAGAATAAAATAGAATGATTTTTATAAAAGAAAATTTCTATTTTTTTCTTAATATAGTAATCCATACTTTATCTCTCATGGACATTTAAAATAATACAAAGTTGTGAATTTAAAATAAAGGCAAGGAAATATTGTTATGACATCTTCATATGGTGGAAATGAGATCTTAGTCTAGTAATGCAAACTAATATCTCAAATCTATATGACATGTCATTAGAAGCATAAATTAGGTTTAGCTACAGGTATAATAGGAGAGCTAAACATTGAGGAGTTTATGATTCCTTTGTTGTAATGAATTTGAGATTGTGAAGTGTGTTTGGATGAATTAGATAAAATGATAGGAAATTGATAACTTTTGGTATAAATAGTAAGCTACAATATTGAAAATCAACACAACAACACATATCTAGAATGAGATATAGAGAGGAACCTATAGCTACAATCTAGAGCAAAAAAAGCTAGATAAAATTGGAGGAAGCTTCAGCCTGAGGGTGTCTTGGTCATCTAAATGTTCTAAATTCTAGATTGGGAGGTCTTGTAGCGTTGTCTCCTTGAAAATAAGCCAAAAAATTCTAGAAACAGTTGGAGGGAACTCTATTCCATAGGTTTCTACAGAATAAAAATATAGAACCATCTATCTTAGTTTGATCTACACTATATACCCTTCTATGATTAGATTTGAACCTGCACACACAAAATAGGAAAATTTTGTTGTGTTGTATAAGGGCTTTTCTAGGTCAAAGCCTGTATCAGTGTTCCCATGTCCACAATAACTATGATTGATAAAAAAGAGAGCTTATCCTTAGGGAGGAGAAAGGCTAAATCATAAATGAAATGTTGAAATGACAAGATTATACCTTAAGATTTGTTGCACATACATGAATCTCTATTGTTAGTAATATTAAACCTATTGGTGGTCCAGCTATTGGTCCTGTTGATTGGTGCTATTGGTCTGATTGTTGTTTCTAATTGGTTCAGTTGTTAATATCTAGTTTGATTGATGGTATAGCTATTGGTCTAGAAGTGACATGATGAAGAAGTATGTTGTCTAACAGTATTCTGGTTGAATCTTTGGTATTACTTGTATCTAGATGTTGGTCTGGATGTCTTTCAATTTAAGTCATATTATGCAGAGTTGCATATAGTTTTTGTGCAAAGTGATGTGTTGCTTTCTGGAATATGTGGGTATGCTATAGAAACTAACTGTAAATATTCTAGATAGTAATTGTTGATGGTATATTGTATTTCTAGAGGATGGATGTCTTTTGTCTTGGTCCAAAAACTATTGTGGTGAATGATATCTTTGAATGGTAATATATAGTTGTACTAGATATGTATTAGATGGACTTATGGATTGGTATAAAATTGTTATGATGGACCCATCTTCTTATATTTCATTGTTTTAGTTGAACAAATGTTTCTCTATGAGCTCTATCTATGTCTATGATCAGAGCTTTTCCACTTTCAAGATGTTGCAAAGGAATATGTTGTATTCCTCATATTTCTAGTCTCTATGGGTATTAAGGATCATTGGATTATACTTCTAGCACAATATGCTACTTTTGTTGTGGTTCACATATCTTATTTTTGGGTCTAGATTAAGTGTTTGGGTAAAATAGATCAGTATGAACAATCTTATGTGTTTTGGTCTGAGCAATTGCATGTAAATTATTTTGGTGAAATTTGGAAGATGTATCAACATGTTGTGAATCTTCATATGTCTCTTTTTACCTTCCACATGTAATACATTGGGTCGATGATGCATATGCATGCTACATCTTTAGGTTGACCTACTAAATATTATTGATCATCTGATTGGTATATAATGGATATATTAGCTAGGTTATGTGAGTGTAAGGATTAATGATAAGGATTAGACATATGGGATGGAATGAAGTATGATTGTGATGTGAATGTGAAGCAAGTTTAGGATGATACAGTGATCTGAATGTGTGACAATGTAAAGGAGGAAGATGAATCAAATGAGTATTAAGCTATGAAATGTTATTTGTATTTTGATAGATGATATTCTCTCTTGTAGTTCAATATTTTATTATCATTATTGTTGTATTTGGACAAGTATTTTGTATCTTTCCTTGAAGAAGTGTTCTTTAGTTGTGCAATTCTTAGTTTTGTGTCTTTTCCTAAGGTTGTGTGCCTTAGCTTGCAAGTTTGAAGTAGTGAGCTCCTTGGTCTATGACCAAAATCATTGTAAACACTTATTTTAGATATTGTGAGATTGATTCTCACTATGGTTTTTCCTAGTTTGGGTTTTTCACATAAATATCTTGGTGTCCTTGTGTGAATGCATTTGTTGTTTCTATTATTTATTTACATGCACATATGGTGAATGGATGTTATGGTCCTAATCTACTCAAGTTTTAGTAAATGATAATTCACCACTTCCCCCTGCCTCTCATCCATTTGGCATTGTTCAACAATTGGTATCGAAGCTTTGGTTCCTGAAGAGATAGTTTTACCTTTAAGGTAGATCTGAGATTTTGAACACTATGTTTGAAAAAGAATTGAATGATATGGATGATATGGGACAGAGTGACTGGGATGATGTCGATGGCATTGTTGTGGTAGGGTTTTGTCATATTCAAATACACAAAAGATGAAGAAAAATACATAACACAAATAACAAAAAGATTTGACGTGGTTCACCCAAGATGGGATACATCCACAGAGTAGTCATCCAATCTTTTCTTATTATCCAATAAAATAGTACACCACCATTGTAATACCCTATTTTTTTTACATTCCAACCACTTATAACATGCAATTTTAGGGCAATATACAAAGTCGACTAAAATTAACCCTAACCCTAAAAGAATATTCTCGTAATCTTTTCCTCATACTCGTATTCTTGTTTTCTTGTACACGTACAAGAAATTTTTTGATGCCTTAAGGAGAAGGCATGATATTGATTTGGATATAATGGATCCAAAAGAGAGAAATAAGGTTCTCCTTGGAGAAATTTTTGATAATCACCTAGATCAATTTCTCATCTAATGTTTGAACTTGGTTACAAGAAGACCAACCCTGAGCCACAAAATGGATCAATTGTTTGGAAGCTTGCTAGTCAAGAGTGGTTGATACTACTGCTACAAAGGCCACATACATGATTTTGAATGTAGAAAAGTTTTCCCATAAGGTTGCAATGAAGGCGGATGAGGAGGTCCATATCTTGAGGGATTAGGTGAAGTCATTACAAGAACAATTATATTTAGGCCCAACATACAATCCCCCAACCATGTTATAATATCCCTCAGAAGAGGGGATGGCATTGAGAAGAGACCTAGCTCAAGCTAGGATATATATGGAAAGGATGACTAATGAAATCAACATGTTGAAAATGGATTCCTCGGAGATAGAAAAAAAATTCCATTACAAAGATGACTCAATGCTTGCTTGAGTCAAAGATCAACACCATTTTGGATCATGCAGATGCGGCTTGAGATGAGCATAGAGAGCTATTGGGGTTTTTTGAGGAACATTTCAGATGGAAAAGGCTTATTGCTTTCTCTTTATCTCACATGAGCAAGGCAATTACTTCATTGGAAATTACTATGATCAGACCCCTTCCGCCCCATTCATATCACATTTTTATATAGTTCAAGTCAGACTTTGAAATGATGAAACAAGTTTTCATCATTCACAAAATGTATACATAGAGAATAAGGGCTAAATCATAAGTTTCTAGTGTGTGGTTACATGCCAAATGCCAGTCTTATTTGACAAGGAGAGGAGTATCTTGGAAGGAAGAAAGGTGTTAAGGCCTAAATCAAATTGGAAGACAGAGTTTGGGACAACACTGGAACCAATATCAATAGACATTTTTGAATATGAGGGGCAAATATTGAAGAAGTTGGAGTTATATATGGATAAACTATCAATATTTGATAGTGGGATGAAAAATATGGAGGTAGTTAGAGTAGAGATATATGATAGAGACTACCAAAAATAGATAAGAAGGCTACAAGATTATAAGAAAAATGGATTTGGATTTCTCTAGTCCCTTCTTCCCTCCATTTTTGCAATTTTCAATTTTTGAAATTTGAAATTTTAGGTTTCCCACCATTTTTTAATATTTTGTTTCTTTCTTTTTGGTAAGCTACTCTCTATCCATGTGCATTTAATAGGTCTATAGAGTTATTAGATTTTCTAGCTTGATAAGGGATCTCATGTAAATAAAAGAAGAACTCCAAATCATCTACACTAACTACCACCTATGGAGGAAGATAGAAGAATGTGCATCCATATCAAGATGTTCAAAAATTAATTTGTCGTTTTGATGTCAAGTGGTCATCTAACTTTTTGAAGTTGTAAAAGGTTTGAAGCTTGTTGCTTCCTCAATTTTTCTATAAGAGGATATTCAAGGCCTTGTGTCAAGTCTCTAGGTCCATATAAAAATTTTATTTAAAAGTTGTAAGAGCTTTTTCACCAAGGGTGAAAAAATACAAAAAAAATCCATAGTTTTGCAAGATAGTACTATAACCAATTTCATGTCCTATTTGCAGTATTTTTGCCAAGGATACACATAAGTACTTTTCAGTTATATAAACATTTTTAAATCAAGTCAATGATTTCCAAGTTGTTCTCTTTATTTTCTTTCCAGAATCTTATATGAATCAATGAATCAAGGATTTTTGGTTTATGTTTCTACATTGTGTTGTTGAATTTGAATGGATTTAAGCTTCTTCTAAAGTAGAGGATTAAATTGCTTATTACAAGTCAAAAGGATTTTAGTAGAGAAAAAATTTAGTTGATATGAAATTAATAAATTCATTTATGTTGTGATTAATATCAGATATTAATCATAACAAGCAGATGATGTTGCAGAGCTTGCATATTTTATATTGTAATAGTGGTTCATCTAGCCCAATGGATGAGGCACTAGTTACAAAATTATATTGTTAACTATGGAAATTAAAATCAAAGGAAACTCATTAATCTTTATATTCATTCTTTATTTTGTAAATTTTCATTTTTAAGAGTAGGAAGAAGTATTAATTCTCATAGTGATTATGAACATATATGCAAGGATAAATGCCATATCCAACAATTTTTAAGGTTTTCTAATTCACTCAATAGATTGAGAATATATCTATGATAGTACTAAAAGGAGATTGAAATCATCATAAGAGTACTATAGAAGGGATAACCACCTAGGTCCAACAGAGCCTGAAGTGTAGAGAAACTAACTAGTCCCTTATCCCTAATTACTATTCTATAAGTTGGTCCAATGATCTAACACCTTGAAGATTAAAATTGGCTACTCATAGAGTATCCTTGAAATTGGTCTAAAGGATTCCATTTACACTTGTCACAAAATATCTCTTTTTCAACTATATTTTCCTTTCTTATAATATTAATTCCTCTTTAGCTTGGATATATGTACATTTTTGCCTAAAAGGATATTTCCTTTGTGTTGAAGGTGTGTATCCTTGTTTCTAACTTTCTTAAGACATCAACATAAGACTATGTTGACATCTTAAGGGAGGAATTGCATATCACCCTCTTTGTTTTGTTTTTTTCATGTATTATATGGGGTGTTTATTCTCGAAACTAGACCAACAAAGTCTTATACGAGATGTTTCATTCCTGAAACTAGACACAACATTTTAATGTCTTACACGAGTTCATTCTCAAAACTATATCAACAAAATATTATATGAAATGTTTCATTCTCGAAACCATATGCAATATTTTAATATGTCTTATACAAGGTATGCATTCTCAAAACCAAACCAACAAATTCTTATACAAGATGTTCTTGAAACTAGACATATTTGTTTCATGTCTTATATAGGTTGTTGCATGCTAAAAAATAGACCAAAAAGTCTTATATGTGATTATGAATCCCTAAAACCAAACAACAACATATGCAGTAGGGTGAGTGGAACTAGAAAAACATAGCTAAACTATTCTAACTCTCCTCCCCAACATGGATCACCTAGCATAACACAACTTTCTAGCCCATGACATCCATGTTCTCTCTTTTATCTTCCCCATGAGCTCATAGATTTTATTTTTGTGGATCATGGTTCACCATTTCATGCATGCTCTTGGTCTTTTTATGTGATCTCTTGTGTTCTTGTGGTAGCATTCTAAGAATGATATCAGTGGTTGAGACATTTGATTATCAAGGTCTCTTCAACTAGTTGACTTGGAGTTGTTGTGTTTATAGTACTAACCCCTTATGTTGTGTGTCTTTTATCTTTGTTTGTCTTTGTTTGGTTTTTTTGTCTATCTTGTTTTGTGTGTCCTTGCATGTGATTGTGTAATTTAAGATCCTAAGATTAGGGGCTTGGTTCCTCAAAATTAGCAATGTCTTATCTACTCTTGATCTTTCTCCTAATTTCTCCTCTCTCTCATTTTTCTACTTTACCATGATTATTTTCATAGGCACATACTCCCATTAAAATGGGGGCTAAATGTAGCATCATAAATTAAAATTAGTCCAATTTACACCTCATGTTTCTACTCCTACTTTAGCATGTCCTATCTCCATCCTCTCTCTAAGTCTATTTTGGTCCTATTATCCAACCCTGATGTCATGAACATCATTTGGTGGACCCCATACTAGAGGTACCTTGCCCATTTCTATTTGTGGTGGTCCTATTTATAGAAGGACAAGGGTGTGGAATCCTCTAATCTATACCAAGGTGTCCCAAGATGCCCTAGTCCCCCTTAAACAAATCCTAATTTGAAATTGGGCAGACCCTATATCTTCTCAATGGCTTCCAATCCCCTCAACTATACATGACCATTGGAGGTTAGCCTAATAGATAATTTACCTATGAAACCCTATATAAAGACATCCTATCAATTCATTTTCACCTAGAAGAAGCAATTGAAGTCTCCATACCTAATATTTGTTCATCCATGAAGCATTCATCATCAAAGCATCTTTAGAGATTCAAGGTTGCATATTCATCCTTCAAGCATTGTGTCAAAGTTACATAAATATTGTAGTCACATAAATCTATCCAGCTTAATTAAATGAATATTTGCTATTTATTTGATTAAAAATACACTAGCCATGAGTTAATTAAATTAACATTTAATTAATTCATCTTCAAAATATTCTTCTATTAATTAAATAAATTATTCAATTTATTTTAATTAATTCATTAAACCAAGTTCACAAATCAATTATATGAATAAAATCTATTTATTTAATTAAATCCCCCTATTCCTCTTTTAAATAAATTAAATAAAACATTTATTTAAATCATTATCCCCCCCCAACTTGCATTCTCCTAAAAATGCAACTTGCACACATTTATTAAAATAAATTAATTTATTTTAAATAAAAAATCCTATTTTCCCTCACACACCAAACCCACTTGCAATTCTAATCTCCTTCTAGATTTTTCTAAACGCTTCCTAATTAGCCTAATCCATTCCCTGATTATTGTCACATTCCTAAGCAACATGGAGTCACTTCTCAAATACTTCAAAGTCTTTGAAAAGCATTTAATGCTTTGTGTGTTCAACAATTTAACCTCTAAAGTCTTCCAAAACCACTAATGGCTCTTACATGACCATTAATGGCTCTTACATAACCATTTATGGTTAATTCAACTTGTATCCTCAAGCATTTATTGCTTTGACCATGTTTATCCCCTTTTTCCTTTGCACAAGAGTTTATCCATTGGATAAAAGCTTTATTCTTTAAATAAAGAGTTTATTCATTCAACTAACCTTGACCTTAACTCCCAAGGTCATGTCAAACATTTAATGTTTATTCCCTCTCCTCTCAACCTATCTCACATTGACACATGTCATCCTGGGATTGGGTTGAAAGCCCTCACATGGATTTGAAATCATTCAATCCTGACCCTTGTTGAGATTACTCAATCTCAACCATCCATTGCTCCATTTTTCCTATAAATAGAGTCCATTTCTTCATAATCCACATCCTGAAAACTTGTATGCATTTAACCTATAGGCATTTTAGAGAGCATTTAGCATAGAAAACTAATATCTTTGTTATTTTAGTTAAAATCAATCATTTTAATAGCATCTAGTATTTTAGTTTTTCATTTCCCATTTGAAGCAAAATACTCAAATCTCAATCCTCCATAAGCATCCATAGTGCAAAAAGCTACTGAGAGCTACACTATTTTGGAACTTGGAGAGGAGAGGAACAAAGGAGAAGAAGCTAAGAGCATGTTAGGAGGTATTTGGAGATGCCTCATCATATTTGCTTCTTTAGTTAAATATGTTTTCATGTTTTTAGTATCTCTTTTGATATGCCTATTTAGATTAGTTTTTGATTGATTAACACTAACAGTTTCTTGTGTGTGTGTTATTTATCTCAGACTAACCTTGTCCACTTTGCAGAGCATCAAATATTTATGCAAACATGTGTGTTTGATTAGGGCTTTCCATGTTCATGTGTTTTTCATGCCATTATATTCAACATTTGTGATTACATTCAAATAACATTGCATCATCATCAATAATTGCAGATCTGAGGTATATCTCCTTAACTTTTATTTTAGTATTTGCATTATTTCTTTCAAGGTTAATTCCTAAATCGAGGCCCTATCCACAACATCTTTCTCTCTCTCTTTATGTGCAGGAAATAGGTGTAGGAGCTACATTTGAGAATTTTGGCGAAGTCAATATTGATGAACAGTTTCATCTTTTGATGGAGGAAAATCTAGAGAACTAGGGTAGATTTTTACTACCTGGTCTCAAAAAATCAAGTTGAACTTTGGGTAATAGGTTCTAAAGCTATTATACCTAGATCCTAGTTTATGGCTCCATGAGACATTTGAATAATTTTGTATTCATCAATTTACTTTAATTATCCTTCATTTTTACCTAATTTAAAATTATCAATTCCAATCCATATCAACTCTTGGAAAGAGGAAACTCTAACACCAAGTGAATCTAAGAAAAGTTTTTGCCCTTTCCTTATTTGGATTGAGGCTAGACCTATTAGGTTCATTTTGTTGGCAATTGACACTCATTTGATTGGTTTCAATATGTTGTTATTGATGGAAACATGTTATGGCTTTCATATCTTGGTCTGGTTGTTAACCGCTAGACAATTCACCGACACCGGCACCGGCAGGTTTCTTCACTAGTACAAAGGATTCTTTGGATACCGGCATTGCAGGCTAACGTGACTCACATTCAGGATACTGGAATAGGAGACCAACATTATTTGGGAGATTTGACAATCAACAATTGATTTTGATATTAATGTATATATGTAATTCAACCGACATATATATTCATTTTTTAATTATCTATGTAAGCCAACATAAGGCATGAAATATTGTAAGGGTATATAGGTCAGTTGATTAGATCATTTTGTAATATGAGAGATATGTCAGGTTATGAGAGAGATGTTATGATTGTAATTAAAGATCACTAATGTGAAGGTTATTCTAATAAGAGTTTAGGGTTTCAAAACCGGAATAGATAGAGCTTTAATCGGAACTGTACTCAAGCATAGGAGATGCTATCATTGCAATTCATTCTATCCTCCAGATTGTAGTTTGGATTTTATGTAGTTAGTGAGACTCCTTTTCTGATGAGAAATATGCTCTAGGCTGTAAGCCTTCTTGCAAGTGCAGGCCCCCATATTATGTAATATATTTTCCTATGGACAGTGGATTGATATTGTGGGTCACAAATCCCACCATGGTTTTTCCTCTTTGAGTTTTTTCACATATAATTCTCTATTTTATGGTATTCATGTGTGTGAGGCTTGTTGATTGATTTACTTCTTTCAATCTTATATGTAGCGGTTTACCGTTTGGTGAATGCATGTTATAATAAGGTTAAAATTGAATATTCCGATAGAACATTGATTCACCCCCCTCTCAGTGTTCTTTGATTCCAACAATTGGTATCAAAGCCTTGTGCCTTGGAGGAAGTTTAACTGCTTGAGGGAGATCCTGAATCTGGAATCCTTGGATATGAGTATGGAGAGACAACTTGAGGTAGCACTTAAAGATTATGATGCTGAAAGGATGATGAATTGAAGTTACAAGATGAATTGAATTCTACTCAAGAATTCATTCTTATTCTATAGGAGAGGTTGTCATTTGTTCAAGCTAGGAGGAAGGAACTACTTCAAAATCAGGACAATGAAGAAAAATATGCCCTTAATGAAAGATGTCAATAGATGAGTCAGGAGAACATGGTCATGAGGAATGAAATGCAATCCCTAACTATGAGGATGTCAAAGGAGATTGAAGACCGAAAGATGAATGAAGAAAACCTTGGGAGATTTCTAAAAGATAAAACTGAAGAATGCATCTGGTTGGTTCATGAAAATGATATGTTGAGAACTAAATTAGTGCAATCCCAAAGCAATGAGCAAGAACTTGAAAGACAATTGATAATTCTAAGAGATGACCTGACTATTGCAAGTGAGTACAAGGACAAATTCAAGATTAGTTCAGCATAGCTTGATAAATTATCAAAAAGACAAAGACAGAATGGAGATTCCAATGGACTTGGATTTGAACAAGGTCAAAGCTTTGGTACTACAAATGAAGATCAAAACTAGAAGGGACCGGTAAGGAAGCTTAATTCTTACAAATTTAATGGTAGATTCTTCGTTTGTAATAAATTTGGTTATATGGCTAGGTAATGTAGAAATAGAGAAAATCAAAACTATAATTCTACTCCTGGTCAATGTTCTAAATGCAATAAGAATGGTCATAAGATAGAAGCTTGTAGAATGAATGTCAAATGTCATGCATGTGGAGAATTTGGACATATGGATAATCAGTGTAGGTCAAGTAATTATACCAATTTTATCAAAGCAATTCAAAAGAACAATGTTACATGTTATGCATGCAACAAGATTGGACACATAGCTAAGTTTTGTAGAAGCATAAATCCACCGGTTAACAATGATGGATCAAATGATAAAGGGAAATAGAAGGTCTAATGAAATCTGATAAGATCATACCAAGAGATGGGTCAGGAAGTCAAATGATCAATCAACATATGGGAATGCTCTGGTTACTCAACTGACAAAGGAGGTTGCTCCTGCACCGACATGAAGCTCATCCAGTAACTCAGGCAGATGCCTTAGGGGTAGGCAAAATTCATGAAAATAGTGCATATGCCCTAGGAAGGAGTTCTAGAAGATGTTCTAGACATTAGAAATGCTTATTCAACATGGAGATGTTTGACCGAAGATCTGATATCTTTCATCAGAATTCATTCATATCAATGACAAATTAGGGTTTTTCTTGGAGGTTAAAAGGTTGAATCCACTTTATTTCTGATTACCTTGCATTAAGAGTGATTAAGAGCGATTAAGAGTGACTTTAAGGAAAATCAGTGTGATCATATATTTTCTTCAATGATTTCACCAGTGACTAGAAGAGATCTTTAGGGTTTCATCGACAACTATTTCTCAGGTACTTATCAAATTTATCTTTTATCATGGAAGCGGGATCATCCTTTGCACCTACTTTTATTGCAAATCCTACTATTGTTGAGGTAAAGGACCATCATAGGATGATTTTCAAACAATGTCCACATATTTCCACCTTGGATGATTCGGTCGGTGCATTTTCCCATGTTCCGAAAGGAATTATATATGTGGAAGATGTCAGAGCATACATTCACTACCATATTGAGGATTTGGGTACCAATGATATTAAGAGCATGTATATGAGTGAGTTGATGGGAGATTCTAGAAAGATCAAGCCCGAGTACAAGCATATTGAGGATCTATGGACAAAGGAATTATTGATTAGTCAATCCCAATTTTGCATAGACTTGTCCTATAGTGCCAATTTGACAAAGGATCAAACCCATCCGACAAGCTTAAAATAATCACAGAGCACATTTCTAAGGAATTTCAATCTTTACATCAGATATCTAATTGACAGGCACTAGATTGGTTTACACAAGCTAAGAGAGCAAATTTTGATTAGATAATTTAGTCAGAGAAGGAGATTAATGATAAGTTGAAGTTGATTGATAATGCCTTAAGGAAATGTACAAATATTTATAGAATATGTTGCAACATAGGTTTACTTACAGTAGATATAGATAAAAGGATTAAGGATACTTAGGAGAAGATTGTAGGTATAGTCAATTCTTTTGATGGATCAATTTATTTGACAACATCTATTGATGGTCAGTTCTTATTGTTGGAAGCTCAATTTTGAGCTCTTGAAAGAGATAAAGATAAAATCATTAGGAAAGATAGAGGTCTCAGAGGTTTGGTGAGTCCCTGATTGGACTCTTTGAGTGTACATAAGAAGGAATGCAATAATTTGGTTGGTAAGCCCACACTGACAAAACTTAAGGATAAAGAGTCATATGCCCACATGCTTTATGGACTTTTATCTATTTTTGACACACTCAAATCAGGTTGGGATACCTATATAGAGATTTTAGAGAAAGCCTATCCAAAAATTGTCAAATATATTCAACTCTGGTAAGGTATTTTGGGACATTCTTTGTACAGTCTTTCATTCTTCGTCTTAGTTTTTGGTTTTTTTTTTGGCATTGATGTCAAAGAAGGAGGTTGGGATACCTATATAGATCTTTTAGAGAAAGCCTATCTGGAAATTGTCAAATATATTGAGCTCTCGTAAGGTATTTTGGGACATTCTTTGTACAGTCCTTCATTCTTCGTCCTAGTTTTTTTTTTTTTTTTTGGCATTGATGTCAAAGGGGGAGGTTTAGATGAAAATATATTCTTGACATTGGGAGATATGGAGTATTTTATTCAGATCATGATCACAGATGGATATTCAGCTCAAGGGGAGCAGTCTCTGAATGAAATTAATAAATGGAAACCATTATCATTTTTCACATGAGTGTTGCCATCAATGCCAAAGGGAGATATTGTTGGAAATTGACACTCATTTGATTGGTTTCTTTATGTTGTCATTGATGGCATCATGTTTCGGCTTTCATATCTTGGTTTGGTTATTCACCGACAGGTTTCTTCACTGGTAGGAAGGATTCTTTGGATATCGACATTGCAGGTCGACATGACTCACATTTAGGATACCAGTATAGGATGCCGACATCATTTGGGAGATCTGGTAATTGGAAATTTATTTTTATATTAATGTATATATGTAATTAAGCCAACGTGTATATTCATTTTGTAATTATCTATGTAAGCTGACATAAGGCATGAAAGATTGTAAGGGTATATAGGTTAATTGATTAGATCATTTTATAATATGAGAGATATGTCATGTTATGAGAGAGATGTTATGATTGTAATTGAGGATCAGTAATGCAAAGGTTATTCTGGTAAGGGTTTAGGGTTTCAGAACCAGAATAGATAGAGCTTTAACCAAAACTGTACTCAGGCATAAGAGATGTTATCATTGCAGTTCATTCTATCCTCCGGATTGTAGTCTAGATTTTATGTAGCCAATGAGACTCCTTTTGTGATGAGCAGTATGCTTTAGGCTATAAGCCTTCCTGTAAGTGTAGGCCCCCATATTTTGTAATATCTTTTCATATGGCTAGTGGATTGATATTGTGGGTCACAAATACCATCGTGGTTTTTACTCTTTGAGGTTTTCCACTTATAATTCTATGTGTTATGGTATTCATTTCTGTGATTGGCTTATTGATTTCTTTACTTCTTTCAATCTTATATGTATTGGTTTATCGGTTGGTGAATGCATGTTATAATAAGGTTAAAATTGAATATTCCGGTAGAACATTGATTCACCTCCCTGCCCCTCTCAGTGTTCTTGGATTCCAACACATTCCTCTTTCCACCTTGTTTTGGTTAATTTGGATTATTATCGGCCTTATTATCTTAATTGACCTTAATTCCAAATTACACCATTACAAACTCAAATCAATATTGAAATCCCCAAATCACCCAATGACTTAAATTAGGATATTGCCTTTATTTTAAAAACTTATAAGGCTTATTAAAATATTTAATTATTAAATTTTAACAAATATCATTAAAACACATTAATATATTAAAATGCAACAACATATTATAATTAAGCTAGAATGAACAAACGGTCCTTATGGGCTAACAACACATGATGATTGAGTAATAGTTATGACTTAATTATTAAAATACTAGGAAATAATCCTTATCAAGGAACAATGGGTTTTGGCTTGGGGATATTTGGTCAATGTGTTATCTCCTATTAGTCATAATTGGGGAAATGGGCATGCTCAAACCTATAAAGCCAAGTGGAGTTGATGCTATGTACTTAAATCACTCAAACAACATTATAGGTACCCATACATGTTCATCATAGCTGAAGTACATGTATAAATATATAAATATTCCCAATCTAGTCAACATAATAAAATGGTTAGTACATAATCCATCATTATGAACATAAAAACATCATCAATACATCATAATAATCCGGCTATCAAAATGAATATAATAAACTATTGAATCTAACATGTATTTTATCACTTGTAGTTATAAGAATTTAATATCTTAAACTGTGTTGGTTGTTCCAAATGATTGTCCAAGGAAATTTATGATTTAGCCAAATATAATTATTAAACTCTTGGGTCAATGACCAATTAACAAGGAACAATAACAATATTGTTACCTTTTACTCTTTAGGCTCTCCAAAACCTAGGTGGGTTTCTCTTAACAATATCTTTAGATCTCAACATGACTTAGTTAGATATTGTGAAAATACAATATGTTCTCATTGAAAATATACCAAGGAAATGCTTTTTATTTCACTTGAACTGGCTCATTCCTTGGATAGCAGACATTTAACCTTGTTGAGAACTAATTTATAACTAAACTTACTCCTAAATAACATGAAAAGTAAAATGATTTTAATTTTGAAATTATTTCTAAACCATAAGTTGAATAACCCAAAAGACTGGTGCCTATTCTAGGGTAATGGAGTCTAATCACAAAAGTTAAATGTATTATTTATCTTGTAAATTAACTCAAACTAGTGGTTACATACATTAATGCCTTACATTACTGAATCCTCTCACAAAATTATAAAATCCTACTTATAGATGCTATTCATACATTCAAATGCACAGTGATTTATTAGAGAATTTTAGTTCTTTTCTTGAAAGAGGGCAAAATAAAAATCACACAATTACATAAACACTATAATGAAAAAATTATATTTTCCTTGATATATTCAATTCATATGAAATTAAATATACAATTTGGAGATAACTTTTCAACTTTCCATTAATACGCATAAAATCGCTTATATTTTCTTTATAAATTTAACAATTATAGTTTGTAAAATCTTGTAAAATTTTGGACTCAAGAGTTGCCACCCACACACCCTACTATTGGCAACAAGGTAACAAACTGAGAGAGGGGAGTGAATCGATTTGCACAAAAACTTTACTGAACTTAAAGACCAATTCATATTTGATAATTAAGGATGAAAGCATAAATCAACACCACATCAATAACACACATAACACCAAGTTTTTTGATGTGGAAAACTCGTTCAAGGGAAAAACAATGATAGGAACCTACCCACAATGAGATGATACCCTATTATAAGTATATGCAATATTACAATGTGGAATGCACATGCATTCAAGCACACTGCCTAGAGCTCACTGCTCAAATCACAATAACAAGAAGGGCTACAACCCTAAGGAAGACTCATTGTCTTACAAAAACATTCAAATTACATCTAGAAAATCATGAACTAATAGAATAGAATCTCCTCATGCCTGGTTACAGTTCCCGTTAAGCTCATATACTTCTCTACTACACTTATTCACACTTGTTCTCTGCTACCTAAATATTAAAGGATTTTTTGCACATTACACACACTCACTGATATCGTAGATACAAACGCAACAAGATATTACACCAATTTATACATATCATCCACCTATATTTCAAGGTCGGCTCAACCCACAACATAAATTAAAAAATATAACCATACATGCTACAATAACATATGTGGCCGAAAACAATGTCGACTAAGACATAGTCTAGATCCAAATCAACTCTTGAAACATGAAACACCTCCAATAATTATGCCTTGAATATCCGCAACACACTACAATCATTATGAATGTCACATAACACAAAGAACACCACAAAAATAATGAAAATCATCAATAACACACATAATGATCAATGCAAACCAAGATCGCAGATAGAACACAATTTAGAAACATCCACAAGCAATGTGAATTACCACAAAATCAACCACAAAATCACTACTTACTAGAATTATCATTACCATTATATTGAACCTTAAGAACACTCACTAAACCGACTGTCAAACTGAAAAATACACTCATAGACCTCGAAATCATGAACCACCTAAATTGAGGACACACCAGAATATCCCAAACTCTCTACCAAATCTGTAAACCAAGATATTACAATTCCAGAGTAATGCGGAGGAAAATTTAGAACACTGAACAACTGAAAAACCAACCTCAATATCAAACCTCATAACTCGACCAAATCACCATGTGGACCACAGAAACATCTACTAAATCCACTAGATATACTTATCATAAAACCCTTTAATCCACAACAACTCATCTGCAACACACTGATCAAACCAACTTACTTAATCTGACTACAACATTGGAACATAGAGGAATATGTTGATATCAATGACAAAACATTGTTTTAGCAAACTTCTCAACAATATCCAACAATATCCCCCTTTGGCATTGATGGCAACATATGAATGTGAAAAATAATCAATTCAAAGAAAGAAAATAACTACCAACAATCTCCCAATACAAATACATATATACTCTCTCTTTCCCTGAGATTAGCACATGATATGACAATTTTTCTAATGACTCTCTCTCCCCCTTTGACATCAATGCTAAAGGAACATATTGCAGAAATCTAAACCTCTGAACCATAATATTGAAGTTAATCCCCCTGAGTAGCAGCCACTACATCAATCCGTACCAGAATATATCTATGAAATCCATCGGACCGATGCAACTCAATGCATCTTAGTTATCATCAAGAGGGGAAATTATCCCTAGCTTCCCTCTGACATACTCAAAGGTATCTTTAGGAAAAGGCTTGATGAAGATATCTACAATTTGTTCCTTTGTAGACACATACTCCAATCTGAATTCCTTCTCATTCATCTTCTCTCTAAAGAAATGAAACTTGATTGATATATGCTTAGTCTTGGAAGAAACGCTAGATTCTTATAAATGTTGATAACACTTGAATTATCAAAATATATCAGTAGGCACATCATAAATAACTAATATCTTTCAACATCTGCTTCATGAAAATTACCTAAGTACATTTTCTATCAGCAACAATGTATCATCCTCTACAGTAGATAAAGAAATAACATTTTTCTTCTTACTCATCCATGAAACCAATCTCTTTCCCAAGAAAAATGAACCACCACTAGTACTCTTTCGATCATCAACATCACCTACCCAATTAGCATCTATAAAAGCACTCAAAGTAAAGTCATCATCTTTAGGATACCACAAACCAAAATCAACTATCACTTTCAAATATCTAAAAATCCTCTTTACATCTACAACATGAGATTCCTTAGGATCAGCTTGAAATCTAGCAACAAGACATACAAAATTATTATTTCCGACCTAGTCTGAGTCAAATAAAGCAATCCACCAATCATAGATCTATATCTAGTCTGATTTACTTTTAGATAATCATCATCCTTAGTCAACTTACATCTGGTCACCATAGGAGTACCAACTTGCTTTGCATCATCCAAACCAAACTTCTTCAACAATTCCTTCACATACTTAGACTGTGATATAAAAATACATTTACTTGACTGAGAAAATTGCAATCCCAATTTTTTTTTTATCTCACCAATCATAGACATTTCAAACTCATTCTACATATCATGAGAAAACTTCTTGCATAAACTATCATCTCCGCCAAAAATAATGTCATCAACAAATACCTCAACAATCAAAATGTTGTCATGATCAATCTTGAAGTACAAATTACTGTCAATAGTACCTTTATTAAACAAGCTTCATCAAATACCTATCCAATCTGGCATACCAAGCTCTAGGGGCTTGCTTCAGTCCATAAAGTGGTTTCTTCAATCTACAAACCATGTCCTTTTCATCTGTCAACTGAAATCCATCCGGTTGCTCAATATAAACTTCTTCTTCCATCTCACCATTAAGAAAGGTTGACTTAATGAACCAGTCACCGGTGAGGAGGGACCTTGAGGAGATCAGTCCAAACCAATCAGCAAGAGTAAACACAACGGAAATACACAGATATGATGGAGGCAATGCATAACAAATAGTTTTTTTATTGTATGAAAGTTAATTACATCCAACTGGTAACAACCAGGTTACAACATACTGACACATAGGCCTGGTATAATAGGTCACACTGGGACCTTAAAGCGAAAGAGCTATCTTCTAGGCATAATCTATCTATCTAATACTTCTTGATTTCTGAATTGATTACATTCTAAAGCATGATTACAAATATATATATCGATCCAAGTGATCCTATCAGCCCAAAAAGGATTAAAAAACCTAAAGAACAAGACCTAACGTGTAAAATGAATAAGGTCAGCTTTTGCCAAGAGATTTCTCCAAAATATCCAAATGATGAAACGCAGAAGGTCATCCACATGCCAAGCAACATCAAGATCAATGCCCAAGGCTCTGCAAGCTTTGGAAAGAGTTCCAGTAGATCATCAGAATAGGTCTCAAGTAACTGGTAACAAGAAATTGCCAAGGAAACCGATAGCAATATCTTGCCAGAGAGTGCTCCAAATGTGATGTGGTTTGAAAGAAAGAAGGATGACCAAGTCTTCAAGTAGAATCCAACTCCACGGGAACTAGTGAGCTGAAACCATGACACATAGAAAGGGAAATTGAAAGTGCAAACAGAAAACAAAATAAAAAAGGAAATGTTTTTGGTTGATGCAAGATTGCTATGAACCAGGGATGCTCCTGCATCAGACATTTGGGGTTAATGAAAAATTGAGCCTCTCACTTTGCTAGAGTTAGAGGAAAACCAAGGTGGTCTACCTCTGCCTGATAAATCCAAGGGAAAATTCCACTAGTTTTCTCTTCCACTTCACAAGATATTATTTGTATTGACTACTTTAGGTACTACACCCAATCCTACTGTCCAAAATATCTTCAATCTGATCGGGTTCCTTCCAAGGCAATTTTTTCTCCAAGTCTGCAATACTATCCTCACTAAATTCTGGTTCATGGTACTCATGAAGATCTATAATGTTGAATATAGGTGAAATACTCAAACTATCTGGTAGCTAGCTCCACTTCATATTCATTTCCAGAATTGAACTTTCTCAAGATCTTTGAGGGTCCAAACTTCTTTATCTGCAACTTATTATAAGTTCGAACTAGGAATCTCTCTTTTCTCAAATAGACAATCACTTCATCGCCAAATTCAAATTCCTTATGTCTTCTCTTCTCATCTACCTTCTCCTTGTATTTGATGAATACTAAGAGGGGGGGGGTTGAATTAGTATACCAAAAACTACTGAACTTAAACTCTCAAACAATTTAGCAGTTAACTGGTATAATATAATAGATTTACTAACAAACCGGTTAAGACAAATGCAAACCAAATAGAAAATAAAGCATTCACCCAAAAGAGCACAATCACCATAACATAAGAGGTTTTGATGTGGAAACCCAAATGGAAAAACCACGGTGAGCAGAAACTCACAAGTAACTATCTACATAATAGAAACCAGACCGGTTAAGGTCATACAATGTTCTTTACCAGAATAGATCCTGTTAGGAATCTAGATCTCTGTTAGGAGATAAGTCCTGTTAGAGACTACCTTGTGATATGATTTCAGATTCATAGTTGTGAATCACCTTGTTAGAGGATTTACAAAGGCTTGGCCAAGCCTACCTGGTTAAGGGTTACTAACTTGTCGAAGATGTGAGTAATGAACAAGTGAGTGATCTAATTACTAGCATAGTATGCCTGATTAGATCCATGATAGCTCATTGTTAATGCACATTTAGCATTACTTAAGTCTTCAATACTTCTTCACTCTATTTCTTTGCATATACCTGATCTTCTCATCTATATGTCGTACATACAAAAACCCCTCATCCACTATCAAAACCTTATCAACTTCTAAAACCCTAGACATGATGTCCTTATAAAGGAATCTGATTTCATGTCGGTCCAATAGGATTACATTGTGAGTTCCTAGGTTCAGTGCATCTAGACACATTTGGTAACATGACACAAAATCACTGGTAAAGTGTCAGTGGATGATAACTCATCACAGAGTAATACTGATTCATACATTTTACTGATTGCCAGTTGTCAAAATGAAGACAGGACAAAATCTTAACTACCGCTTTGTTCCTTTGTACCGCTTTGGGATCCTCAAACTGCTTGAGGTATTCATACCACTTTGGGTCTTCAGTTAGTTTGTGACCGGTAAACACTTTCTGCAAAAACACTGATAGTCTAAAGACTGTAATACATAGTACCGATTGGAACAATTACCGGTTGAGCATAACTCATACATAAGGAAGTGGTCATAAAACAAGTGTGTGTCCATCAATGATAATCACAACATCATCAAAATGCCAACAGTGTTTGCTATTCATGTCTTCCAAATGTTGTTTAACCTGAATATGCAATGTTGCCATGTGATCTGCAAATTCTTCTTCTTCTAAACTCTTCTGGTCTTCATTGCTAAAGTCTCTTAATTCTGCTATTCCTTTAGGATGCACTCTGGTAACAATCTCAAAAGGTGTTTTTCCATTACTTCTATTCACTAAATTATTATAGGTAAACTCTTCTTGTGCAAGGATCCAATCCCAACTTCCAGTTTTATCTCCCACTAGACATCTTAACAAGTTTCCCAAACTCCAATTAACTACTTATGTTTGTCCATCAGTTTGTGGATGAAAAGTAGAACTGAACTTCAAATCTATCTTCATTTTCTTCCAAAGTGTTCTCCAAAAATATCCAACAAACTTAATGTCTCTATGTGAAACTATTCTCTTAGGTAATCCATGCAATCTTACCACTTCCTTGAAAAATAGGTCTGCTACATGCAATGCATCTGATGTCTTCTTACAAGGTATGAAATGAGTCATCTTTGAAAATATATCCACTACCACAAATATAGAATCATTCCCTCTCAGTGTCCTAGGTAAGCCAAGTACAAAATCCATACTTATATCCTCCCAAGGTCTTACCGGTACTGTCAAAGGTTTATACCATCACACATTCTGACTACTACCTTTTGCAACTTGAGAAACTCTACAACTTTGCACATATCTCTTAACATCCTTATGAATCTAGGGCCAAAAGTACTGCTCACTTACCAATGTAACTGTTTTATCAATGACAAAATGTCCAGCTAAACCTCCACTATGCTTCTCTTTTATTAGGTTCTATCTTATGGAACTTTTAGGTATGCACAACTGAACTCCCTTGAATAACATCCCATCCCAAGTGAAGTAATCCAACCATTTTCTCCTATCAACCATAATCGGTTCTCTATATGCTTTCAAGGTTTTGTAAAATCTGGGTCTTTGTCATACAAGGTATTCAAATCTTCAAAACTTAATACTATCACTCTCATCTCTGTCAGCAAATTCCTTCTCCTACTCAATGCATCAGCAACTTTGTTATATTTCCAACTTCTATGTTTCAACACAAAGTTGTAACTCTGCAAAAACTCTACCCATCTCACATGTCTATGATTCAACTTACTCTGACTGTTCAAATATTGCAAAGCTTGATGATTTGTATACAACACAAACTCCTTAGGCAACAAGTAATGTCTCCATTTCTTCAAGGCTTGAATTATGGCATAAAATTCATGATCATGTACTGAATATCTCTTCCAGGCATCATTCAATTTCTCACTGAAATATGCTATTGCTCGCCCTTCTGACTCAAAATTGCTCCTATCATTGTTCCATTTGCATCACAATCCACTTTAAATACCTTATTGAAATCTGGTAAAGCTAACACAGGCTGCTCAGTCACTTTTTATTTCAACAACTCAAAAATTTGGTTTTCTCCAGTGGTCCACTTGAATTCCTTCCGATCTCCCTTCATGGTCTCAGTCTTAGGGTTACAAACTAAACTAAAATTTTTGATAAACTTCTGATAAAAACTAGCCAATCCATGAAATAATCTTACCTCTCCAATGCTTTCTAGTGTAGGCCAATCAACAATGGCTTTCACTTTCTTAGGTTCCATCTTCAAACCATCCTTAGATATCACAAATCCTAAATAGACTAACTCATCCTTCATGAAAGTGCACTTCTTGATATTGATCAGTAACTTTTCTTCTCTCAAACTCTACAAAACTTGTTTTAACTGCAACAAATGCTCCTCTTTTGTCTTACTAAAAATCAGAATGTCATCCAAATACAAAATAACAAACTTACCCAAGAATTTCTTCAAAACCTCATTCATCAACCTCATGAAAGTACTCGGTGCATTAGTCAATCCAAAAGGCATCACCAACCATTCATATAACCCTTCATTTGTCTTAAATGTTGTCTTCCATTCATCACCTTCTCTAATCTTGATCTGATGATATTCACTCTTCAAATCTATTTTTGTAAAGTACTTTGCTCCACTCAAACAGTCCATTATGTCATCCATCCTAGGCAAGGGAAACCGATATTTCACTGTGATCTTGTTTATTTTTCTTGAATCGGTACACATCCTCCATTCTCCATTCTTCTTAGGTTCTAATACTGTTGGTACTACACAAGGGCTCAGACTTTCCCTAATCAAACCTTTCTCCAATAGCTCCTGTACTTGTCTTTTTAGTTCTTCATTCTTTGTCAGTGTTAACCAGTGTGTAGCTTTGTTAGGCAAACTAGCTCTAGGAACTAAGTCCATGCAATGACTAATACTTCTAACAGGTGGCAATTCATCAGGTACATTATCTCAAATGAGGTCCCCATACCCTATCAGCAAATCTCTTATCTCTGTCGGGTGTTCTCCTTCTGGTTCTAGTCTCTCAGCTTTCTTAGGAATTAAGGAAAAATACACATTCTCATGTCTCATTCCATCCATGAACTTCCTTCCATCTACTAGACAGATTCTGGTATTTGTACAGACTCCATTCTTCAAAGGTTCATCCAAAGGCAACAAGGTTTTCTTCATCCCATTGGCCACAATAGTGTATGTATTCTTCCTTCCATTATGTATTACCTATCTATCAAACTGCCAAGGTCTTCCCAACAAAAGATGACAAATGTCCATAGGCATAATATCACACAAAACTTCATCATTATAATTCCTAGTTTTCAATTTTACTGAACACTATTCACTTACTAACAACTTATGTTCATCCTAAATCCATGCTATCTGGTAAGGCTTAGGGTGTTTCAATCTCTCCAATTTCAACTTGTTCACCATCTCTTCTAAAACAAGATTCTTACATCTAGTCTTGAACAGGTTCTTCCTCTGCAAGGGTTCTTTATCTCCTCCGATATGACACAAAGCTCTCCTCATCATCAATAGTTCTCCATCTTCCGATTTATTGACTTATCCGGTGGGGTTCTCTTCCACCACTATCGCTCTTTTGGTAGCCTTTGACTTCTTACATTCAATTACATAGTGTACTTCTCCACATTTAAAATAGGTTCCTCTGAATGTCCTTTTGTCTTGTCTTCCAAAGTTCTCATTCCAGTAACCATCCAGTTTTCTCGTCTGATAGAAATTTCTATCATCCTTTCAATATAAATTACCATCATCCTTTCAGTATAAATTACCTTCCTTGCTCACTTCCTTGTCCTGGTTCTGATCTGTACTAGTTCCTCTTCCTTTGGTGTATCCTCTTCCCCCTTGAAATCTTCCTTCGGTAAACCTTCCACCTCTACCACTTTGTCCCTACTTGTGCCTTTTATTCAATTTCTCTTTAGCCTTTATTGCATACTGGTAAGCCTCTTTAACACTCTCTAATTTGATCATATTGAGTTCATCTTGTATAGACATCCACGATCCATTCAAATATTTTGCAATCTGTTCAATTTCATCATCAACATGTTCGGATCTGATGTTCAATTTGTAAAATGCTTCGGTGTACTCCTTCACACCAGATTCCTTCTGTCTCAAATTATGCAACTTTCCAAACAAATCTACTTGATAATTCGCTGGGACAAACTTTGATTTTAACTTAGCAATCATCCTATCCCATGTCTTAATCTTTTCTTTACCTCTTCTTTGCCTATCAACTTGCAAGTGCCCCATCAAAGAGATGCATGACCCTTCAACTAGGTATAGATATATTTCACCTTCCTGATGTAGAGCCCTCCTTGTATCCTTCCAAACACTCCAAGGTGTATGACACTGACCCCTCAAAGTAACAATAGGATCCTATCAAGGCAAGGCTCTACCACCTTAGTTCAACATCTCACAATCTCCAAGACTCATACTTACTCCAACATACACTTTGAAACCTCCAAGGGTTACTGACCATTAGCACACATGTTTTGGGTCAAACATCAATCACCTAGACTAGATAAACATTGGTTGTAAGGATTCAACCCCATTTCCTATAGCCCCTTCACAATTAGGCCTATTTGCTAGTAGCCCTTTGAAACGGGTAAAGGGACCTTAAGTCTAGACTTTTCCAAACACCCTAGAAAAAAAATCATAGATTCAAATACCCTTTTGGGCCTTACACAATTCCTCGAAAGGAAGGGTCAAGGTTTGACAAAGAAAGGTTTGAACCGGTAGAAGGTTAACTATCCTAAAGGGCTAGTTAGGTCTCCCTTTGTGAAGAATCTATGTCCAAATGAGAAACCCATACAATCACAACCCCATGAGAATGTGGGGAACCATAAAACATCATGGATTCCAAGGTTACACACCTAGAATCATCTCCATTTGCATTCAAGGGTAACTTTGTTGTTTAAGGACTAGGTAGTCACATAGAGATGTCTACCTAGGGTCGGTTCAAACACACACCTCCCTTGCTCCTCCTGCAAAATGATTTTGGAATCTTAGAATACATTGGCCATAATTTCATTTCACCCAATCCCATGAATCTCAGATTGATAAATTGTAATTTATGGCCATGGAGGAGTAAAACCCTAGGTAAACCCTGGTTTTCTGAGCACCTATAGTAAAATTAGAATAATAAGAGAAAAACACATGATCTGAACCTTAAACCAAAACCAAATCAAAGGTAATTATGTAATCTAACCAATTCACATCATTGGGAATTGATCCCAATTCGTACAATTCCGTACTCTGTACCAAATTCTCCAAAATTTTATTAGTTTGCAGTCATCAAATCTTTCTTCCGTACAATCTAACCTTGGGAATTGGATCCACAAGGTGTATATACCCCTTTTGTCCAAAAGTCCTAATTGGCTTATTAAGATGCCAAAATAGGAGTTTGGCTCACAAGATGGGGTCTTTTATTAAAAACACACAATGCATGATTGAAACACATGTAAAACATCCTAAAGACATTAAAGACATGTTTTATGCCTTATCCTTCCTCCTTTGAGCCTCATTTATCATCTTGAAGGGATGATCCTTCACCATACTCCCCAGAAGAAGAAATCTCAAGTCCACTTGAGATGAGAGCCTACAGGTCTGGACCATGGTCTTTGATCTGTTGTTCTATCATCTAGTTTGCTTCGAAATCAGGTTTTCTCTTCCAAGCCACTAGATACTCCATGTAAACTTTGTTCCTTATTCTCTTTGCAACCTTATGCAACTTTTGTGGTTCATGTTTGGGAATGTCATCATCTGCCATAACCTAAATTGTGTCTTCTCTTGCACCAACACTAAATTTCTAAAGAGTTAAGTCATATACATTAAAGATATGTGACAAACCAAGATCAGGTGGGAGTTGAATTTCATAAGCATTTTGGCCACATTTTTCAAGATTTGATAGGGTCCAATCTTTCTTTGCATAAACTTTGTATATCTACCTTTTGGAAGTCTTTCCTTCTTCAAGCTAACCAACACCAAGTCCCCCACATCAAATTGAACATCCCTCTTCTTTTTGTCAGCATGAGCTTTATATCTTTTTGCAGATTGTTGAAGATGAGTTTTAATTTGGTCATGGATCTCCTTTATGGTGGTAGCAAAGGTTTCCCCATCTGCACTAATGACTTCTCCTAGAGGTAGTTCTCTTAACTCCATCACACCCCTTGGGTGGATGCCATATACAACCTAGAAGGGTGACTTACTAGTACTCCTATTCACTATATCATTATAGGAGAATTATGCCTGAGACAATATGCTATCCCATCTTTCTCCATGTTGTCTAGTCAAACAACTTAGCATATTTCCCAATGACCTATTTAAAACTTCAGTTTGGCCATCCATTTGGGGATGGTAGGCTGAGGAGAAGTATATATTTGTACCAAGCTTCTTCCAAAGGGTCCTCAAGAAGTGTCCAATAAATTTTACATCCCTATCAGAGACTATGGTCAATGGCAAACCATGTATCCAAACAATCTCCTTGAAAAACAAGTCTGCAACATAAGAAACCTCTTCACCAAATCTAGTGTCCTATCAAGGCCAAAGTGGCCTGCCATTGCTCCACAATATTTCTCCTTAATTATATTTAGTCTCATAGAGCATTTGGGTATACATAGTTGTGCACCCTTAAACAACAATCCATTTTGAATCAAAAATTCAGAGAAATCAACATGAAACCACTTATAAAATGAAGCACATACCTTATAGATCTCTCCAAAGTTTTCATCATCCTCATACATGGCTTTCAAGGAGTCTATTCCAACACTCTCCAACTGGATCTGATTTGCAATTAGGACTCTTATGCTCAAAGCATATGCCACCTTATTCTTGACCCCTTTCTTGTGCTTAAGAATGAAAGTGAAGGCTTGTAGGGTCTCTACCCACTTCATATCATGTGATTCAACTTTTCTTGACTATTTATAAAGCTAAGGGATTGATTGTCTGTGAATACTATGAATTCTTTTGGCAGCAAGTAGTGTCTCCACTTCTTCAAGGATTGTACTAGAGCATACATCTCTAGGTCATAGGATGAATACCTTCTCTTTGCCTCATTTAACTTCTCACTAAAGAAGGGAATAAGCCTTCCCTCTTTACTGAGCACTACCCCAATAGCCATGTGGTTGGCATCACACTCCACTTGGAAGATCTTGTTGAAATCAAGTAGGGCAAGGACCGGTTGCTCTGCAACTTTTCTCTTCAATGTTTCAAAGGATTTATCTACCTCTTCTGTCCAATTGAACCTGCACTTTTGTCCTCCCTTTATGGTATCAAGCATAGGAGCACAAATATGGCTAAATCATCTTATAAACTTCCTATAGAATGTGGCTATGCCATGAAAACTTCTAACATCATTCACTATTCTAGGCGTAGGCCAAGACAATATGGCACTCACCTTTTCTTGATCCATTTTCAACTCACTATATGAGATTACAAATCCCAAGTAAATGATCTCTTCTTGCATAAAGAAACAATTTTCCAAATTGATCATTAATTTCTCTTCATACAATCTTCTTAGGACCAAGTCTACATATTTTAGGTGTTCTTTGGTTTGACTGAAAACTAGAATGTCATCTAGGTAGACTATGACAAATTTTCTTATGAAGTCCCTCAAGACTTCATTCATCAACCTCATAAAGGTACTAGGTGCATTGGATAAGCCAAAGGGCATGACCTTCCAATCATACAACCCCTCATTTTTAAAAAATGTAGTCTTCCACTCATCTCCCAACCTAATCCTTATCTGATGATAGCCACTCTTCAAGTCAACTTTTGTAAAATATCTAACACCCCCCAAACAATCTAATAAATATTCAATCCTAGGCATTGGAAATCTATACCTGATAGTAATTTTGTTGATAGCCCTTGATTCGGCACAAATCCTCCAAGTGCCTTCCTTTTTGGGTGCCAAGACTACAGGGACTGCACATGGGCTCAAACTTTTGCCAATCAGTCCAGACTCCAACAACTCTTCAACGTATTTTGCCATCTCAATATTCTGATCCGGTGTGATCTAGTATGCTGCTTTAGTAGGAAAGGTGGATCTAGGTATAATATCTATGCAATGGTTTATATCCCTCATGGGAGGTAGTGACCTTGGCATGCCATCAAAGATGACACCCTTGTATTTATTTAGTAGCTGCTGCACTATAGGGTCAACCAGCCTCAATTTGTCTTCTTTCTTGTCTTAAGACTCCTCCACCTTTTCTACTGTTGGACTAGGAATAAGGGCATAACAACCAATTCCTTCATCTTCCATGTTCTTCATGGATTTCTTCCCTCCTAACACCAACACCTTTTCCTCCTTTGGTTTGGTTTCCTCCTCATTCTCCATCAAAGGTAACAACTCAATCATCATACCATCTTTGGTGATGGAATATGTGTTCCTAGCACCATCATGTTGTGCCTTCAAATCAAATTTCCATGGTCTCCCAAATAGGAGATGGCAAGCATCCATCTTTGCAATGTCAAACAACAATCTATCCTTATAAGTTCCAATCTGGAATTCTACCCAAGCATGCTCGTCCACAACAGCTTGTTGTCCTTGGGTGAGCCATGAGACCTTGTAGGGGCAAGGGTGAGGTAGTCTCCTCAACTTTAGTTTCTCCACCATTTCTAGAGACACAAAGTTTTTAGTTGAACCAGAATCTATTAGAACCTTGCATACCTTTCCACCTGCTTTGCAAGTGGTCTTCAATAGAGACTTTCTTTGTGGGGGTTCTTTGTCATTCATCTTCATGGTAGTTACTACTCTTCTGATCATCAAATCTTCACCTCTTTTAGGGTAGCCATAACTATCAGGGGTATTGACACTTTGGTATGTATTTTCACTTGCCACGCTCTGGCAATCAACTTCTAAAACCAAGTTACTTCTCCTCTCCCCCATGGAACTAGTAGGTTTATCAGGGCATCTATTGGCCATGTGTCCTTCTTGATTGTAGTTATAACATCTGATTGGACCTCTAACTTGAGATCTTCCCCTAAATGGTGGTCTTCTTCCTTTGAAGTTACCTCTCTGATTATATCCTCCATTGTTATTGGAACTACTCTCTCCTTTAGTGCCTTCTTGACTAGTTTCACCTTGGTTTCCAAAACCATTTCCCTTACCTTTGAAAAAATTTCTTCCACCCCTCTATTGTCTTCCTCTTCCTTTATTGTTCTTCTCTTGTCTCCTTTTGATCTTCTCTTCCACCTTGATGGCAAGTTGATGGCATTTACCAACCGTATCCAGGCTAAGGAGGTTTAGTTCTTCTTGAATTTTGTACCTTAATCCATTTAGGTATCGGGCAAATTTCTCACTCTCTTCCTCCTTTGTCTTAGACTTCATACATAGCCTTTGGAACTCCTCAGTGTAAGAGTTCACATCCATCTCCTTCTGCTTGAGATTTTGTCTCCTCATATGGAGTTGAATTTCATAATCTTTGGGTTCATAGGCCTCCTTTATTAAGGAAACCATCCTCTTCCTAGAAACAACCTTGGATTTGTTGTCCTTATCTCTTTCCTCTTGGAAAAAGTTCCACCAAGTTAGGGTGGCTCCCTTCAACTTGGACTTAGCAATCTTCACCTTCTGGTGTCATGGAATGTCTTCACATTCAAAGAAACTAGACAGGGAGTCTATCCAATCTACCACAACATCTGGTTCCATCTTCCCAGTGAAGTTTGGCAAATCAATCTTCTTCTCCATGGTTCTCATCTCCATGGATTAAAGGGCATTAAGGAAGTGGCTCTGGTCAGGAGGAATTGCCTCTTCCTCCAACATAGGGATTTCATCTTCATCCCCTTCTTCACCACTACCAGTGCCTCCATCTTCCTTCCCATCTACTCTATCTCTTAACCTCTTTATCTCCTTCTACATTGCCTTGCAAGCAGTGGCCTACTCTCTCACAATCTTTTCCAATTCCATGTTGGTGATCGGTCCTCTAGGGACTTCTTCTTCTTGTCTCTCTGCCATTTCTCAATTCTCTATCTCCTTACCAAAGCCATTACTAGCTTTGATACCACTTGATGTAGAGCCCTCCTTGTATCCTTCTAAACAATCCAAGGTGTATGACATTGACCCCTAAAAGTAACATTAGGATCCTATCAAGGAAAGGCTCTACAACCTTAGTTCAACATCTCACAATCTCCAAGACTCATACTTACTCAACTTGGACAATTTACTCCAACATACACTTTGAAACCTCCAAGGGTTACTGACCATTATCACACCTATTTTGGGTCAAACATGACTCACCTGGAATAGATTAAACATTGGTTGTAAGGATTCAACCCCATTTCCTATAACCCCTTCACAATTAGGCCTATTTGCTAGTAGCCCTTTGAAATGGGTAAAGGGACCTTAAGTCCCAACTTTTCCAAACATGCTAGCAAACAAATCATAGATTCAAATACCCTTTTGGGGTTTACACAATTCCCCAAAAGAAAGGGTCAAGCTCTGAACTGGTAGAAGGTTAAATGTCCTAAAGGGCTAATTAGGTCTCCCTTTGTGAAGAATCTATGTCCAAATGAGCAACCCATACAATAAAAACCCCGTGAGCATGTGGGGAACCATAAACCATCATGGATTCTAGGGTTACACACCTAGAATCATCGCCATTTGCATTCAAGGGTAACTTTGTTGTTTAAGGACTAGGTAGCCACATAGAGATGTCTACCTAGGGTCGATTCAAACATACACCTCTCTTGCTCCTCCTACAAAATGATTTTGGAATCTTAGAATAAACTAGCCATACTTGCATTTCACCCAATCCCATGAATCTCAGATTGATAAATTGCAAGTTATGGCCATGGAGGAGTAAAACCCTAGGTAAACCTTGGTTTTCTAGGCACCTACAGTAAAATTGGAATAACATGAGAAAAACACATGATCTGAACCTTAAACCAAAACCAAATCAAAGGTAACTCTCTACTCTAACCAATTCACATCATTGTTAATTGATCCCAATCTATACAATGCCATACTCTATACCAAAACTCTAGAATTGTAGGAAAAATTCAAAATTTCATTAGTTTGCAGTCATCAAATCTTTCCTTCGTACAGTCTAACCTTGGGAATTGGATCCACGAGGTGTATATACCACTCCACAATTATTATCAACCAAAAATAAGAGGTTAGAGCCATTAGAGGAGTTCAAACAAAACAACAATGTAAAATGTGCATAAAAGTTGCTTATGACAACTTTTGACAACTTTTGCCAAAGTTGTCAAAATGTCATCTCTAGAAACACTAAAACTACTAGGATAACTATGTCCTACACACTCTTGATCCCCTTTTGTCCAAAAGTCCTAATTGGCTTATTAAGATGCCAAAATAGGAGTTTGACTCACAAGATGGGGTCCTTTATTACAAACATACAATGCATGATTGAAACACATGTAAAACATCCTAAAGACATTAAAGACATGTTTGCTGCCTTATCATTCTTCCTTTGAGCCTGATTTATCATCTTGAAGGTGTGCTCCTACACCACTTCCTCTCTTCTACAATGTTTTCAAAATCAAAATACTTCTCCATCTCTGAGATCCAATCCATGAATTCATCTAAATCTAACTTCCCATCATATTATGGTGGGGTAAAATGAGGTTTAGTGTTTTCCCTACTCAAAACCCTTAAAAACCTTTCCTCCTCCATATCAACTATTGGTAAGTTCACTTGTTCTATTGGGGCTTCTTCTCCTTCATCTTCACTCACATCCTCAACATGTCAACCTCTTCTTTAGGCTGTCTCCACAACTTCTAACCGGACTGTTATTCCTCGCAACATCTCCATTACAACAGGGTCTACGTTCCCACATGCTCCACCATTTCTAGTTCCTCTTCATGCCATTGATCCATGCTAGTCCTTTGAAATTGTAGGCTAGATTCACAATCTACCACCCTACAACAAGATTTAGGACACGCAACTTCTAGAATGAACTTCACTCTGATACCACTTGAAGCAGTCATTGGTGAGGAGGGACCTCGAAGAGATCAGTCCAAACCTGTCAGCAAGAGTAAACACAATGGAAACATATAGATATGATGGAGGCAATGCATAACAAATTGTTTTTTATTGCATAAAAGTTAATTACATCCAACTGATAACAGTCGGGTTACAACATACCGGCACGCAGGCCTGGTAGAATAGGTCACACTGGGACCTTAAAGCAAAAAAGCTATCTTCTAGGCATAATATTTCTATCTGATACTTCTTGATTCTTGAATTGATTACATTCTAAAGAATGATTGCAAATATATATATATATATATCGATCCAAGGGATCCTATCGGCCCAAAAAGGATCAAAACCCGAAGAACAAGACCTAACATGCAAAATTAATAAGGTCAGCCTCCGCCAAGAGATTCCTCTAGAAAATCCAAAGCATGAAGTGCAGAAGGTCGGCCACATGCTAAGGAACATCGATATTGATGCCCAAGGCTCCGCAAGCTTCAGAATGGGTTTTGGTAGATCATCAGAATAGGTCTCAAGCAACCGGTAACAACAAAACAACCAATAACAAGAAACTGTCAAGGAAACTGGTAGCGATATCTTGTCAGAGAGCACTCCAAATTTGATGTGTTTTAAAAGGAAGCAGTCTGACCAAGTCTTCAAGTAGAATCCAACTCTAGAGGAACTGGTGAGCCAAAATCCAGACACACAGAACAGAAAACTGAAACTGTAAACAAAAAACAAAACAAAAAAGGAATTTTTTTTGGTTGATACAAGATTGTTGTGAACCAGGGATGCTCCTACATCACTTAGCATCCATCTAATAAACTTTAAAATCTCTATATGCAGCATAAGTGATAAATAATCTAATAGCTTCAATTCTAGCTACTAGAGCAAAAGTCTCCTCAAAATCAATACCTTCCATATGAGAATATCCCTTACAAACAAGTCTAGCTTTACTCCTAACCACTTCACCTTGTTCATTCAATTTAGTTCAAAAAACCCATTTAGTTCCAATTACACTCTTATCCTTAGGTCTTGGAACAAGAATCCATGTATTGTTCTTTTCAATCTAATTCAATTCTTCTTCCATTTCTTTAACCCAATTTTAATCTTTATAAGATTCATCAACATCCTTAGGTTTAATCTTAGAAATCAAGCAATACTCATTAGAAATTATTCTCTTAGTCATCACACCTTTATTCTTATCACCTATAATATAATTCTCTGAATGATTCAATCTTACATACCTGGGAGTCTTATGATTTTCTTGATTTCTAGACTCTTGAACTCTGTCTTCTGTACTAGCACTTGCACCTTTTCCTTCATTCACAAACTTTTCTAGAACACTGTAAATTTGATTCTAGGTATGACCTTGTTTTCCTTTATCTAAACTAACATCTTGATTGATGCAAGAGCATCCTCGGATGATCCACAATATTGCATCAACCCAAAATATTTGTTTTTGTTTTGTTTATGTTCAATTCTGTGTTGTAGCTTTTGTGTTTCTTCTAACATTCTCCGGTAGCTATTTATTTTCTATTGTGGATCAAATTCATTGCTTCTAGATGTGTTCTTATTTCTTATTCCATATTTTCATTTTATTTGGATATTTTTCAGGCATGTTGTTGCCTCCGGATTATCTATTTCTTGGTTCCTAGAGCAGTTTAGAGCTTAATAGCTAGTTCGAGATTCCTTCTCTTGTGGAGTGATTTCTTGGCTTATGGATCTAATTGGCAATCTATTTAATGTTCTTGAGCCCCTGGTTGACCTTCCTTGGTGGTCTACACTTCATTTTTCATTCTTGGCGGAGGGGATATTTATGTTTTGGGTCCGACTTATTTTACACATTTCATTTTCCTATCTTGGAGAATGTAATATTTTGTGGTCGACCTGGATGTGTTTCGAGTGCTATATATATCATTGTATTTGATCCTTTGAGAGATAGCAAAGAGATATGATTATTTCAATTGGAAATTTGTTATTAGGATACCTCTTGGAGGTCTAGATGGATTGATTTCTGGAATGTATTATGCTCTAGGCTTGTAAGCCTGTATATATACTAGATGTTATCAGCTAGTTTAAGATGAATCTGTGATGTTGTAGATGTCTAATTTTCTATTTTCTCTATATGTTGTTGTTGCTTACATTGTGTTACTCTTACTGCATGATCTAGATTGTTTTGTTTGAGGGCCCTCTAGAACATGGCTATGTCATTGATCATCTTAATCATATCTGCAATATCTAATATGTCGTTCATTGCATTCATCAAATTTCACATTAGTACTCTCAACTATCTTCCTCAGTCTCTTGTTATAAAATTAGTAGGATTTTCTCTCAGTAGAATAACCAAGAAAGATTCCTTCATCACATCTAGCATCAAATTTCCCTAAATCTTTATCTCTTCTGATATACAATTTACTTTCAAAAATCCTGAAATATCTAACTGTAGGAGCATGACCAAACCGTAATTCATAAGGAGTATTACCAGTATCACCTTTAATGTTCACCTATTTAAGAATATATACAACATCACTCACAACTTCTCTCCAATGGATTTGTGAAACATTTCCTTTAGTCATTATGGTTCTAGCAGCTTCCTAAATTGTCATGTTCTTCCTCTCGACGACACCATTCTATTGAGGGGTCCATGGAGCAGATAAATGTCTCTTCACCCCATTCTCTTCACAAAATGCATTAAACTCACCGAAAGTAAATTCACCACCTCTATCAAATCTGAGACACTTTAGTTTCATTCCAGTCTCAGTCTCAACCATAGCTTTGAAAATCTTGAACTTTTCCAATGCTTTAGATTTCTCCCTTAAGAAAGTAATCCACATCATCCTTGAATAATCAGAAACATGAAACACTTGTCACCTTGCAAGCTTCTCACTATAGAAGGACAATACTTGAATTATAATGCACAAGATCCAACAATCCATTAGAATTATATTGTTTTCTTTTGAAAGTAACTCTTGTCTGCTTCCCTAATTGGCATTCCTTACATACCAGATTAGTAGGCTTTACCAATTTAGGCAGATCTATTACTACTTGAGTAGAACTTATCTTAACCATGCAATCAAAATTCACATGACAAATCCTTCTATGCCACAACCAACTTTCATCAACCTAAGAAGTCAAACAACTTTTACCACCAACATTCAAGTGAAAGATATTACCTTTACTCTTTGTACCTGATGCAATCTCAATTCTAGAGTTACATAAGATCTTACACTTTCCATTCTTTAATTGCAAACTATATCCCTTATCAACCATCTTTCCAACACTCAAAAGATTATTCTTTAGATCTTCACCATATAAGACATCACCAGTATTATCCTTACCATCAAGAGATTAAACCTCTACCACAGATTATACTAGCTTTGTCATCACCAAATCTTACTACACCACCATCATACTTTTCCATACTCACAAACTTACTCTTAACACTTGTCATATGATGAGAGCAACCACTATCAATAACCCATTCATCTTTCTCTTCAACTTTAGTAGCTAATGTTTTCTCCTCATTAATGTAGCTAGTAGAACCAGTAGTAACTAGATCATCTTCCTTGATAGAAATAAACACCCATTCATCTCTTGAATTTCCTTTCTTAGACTCATCATCTATCACACCTTCATTAGTAGAATAATAACACTTATTCTAATACTTAGGCTTGTAAGGCTTGAATGGCTTCTTAGGAACTCTTTCTGAACACCTTGAAGCAAAATGCCTTTCTTATTACATGAAAAGCATTTAAGAGACAATTTACCTTCATACTTACCGACACCTTTAGGAAATCTTCGGCAATCAGGGCGTCAAGCTCCTCAAGATTTTTTTCGTCTTCTTTAATTTCTCTCATCTGCTTCTCATATCTAGACACCCTTGTAGAAATTTCTCCCTGATCATACTTCTACTTCTCAGAAATAGTAGCTTTGAATGCAGATTCTGTTGGCATTGAATGAAGATTGCATTGAAGAAGTATATTAGGAAGTGTTGTCATTGATGTCAATAGCAACTGGTAAAGAAGCAGTGAAGATAAACTGGTAAGCCTATCTAGTTGAGAAGCAAAACCCTAACCGATGGAGCTTGGAGATCGGTTGTGATGATTTATGATCGGATGATGATCGGTGATGAAGATGCCACAAAAGCATGTTGCACGTGATGAGTTTCTATAAGGTTTTGGCGTGTAAAGATAACTGTTTATCTTGGGAATGATCAAATTCATAGTATGAAGTGACAAACGTGTGGTGATCTAGGAGCAGTTGTAGATGCCTAGAAGAATGTAAATTTGTTGCAATGCAATCTAACGGTCAAGATTGAACTGATGTGTTTGTAATCTCTATGAGAATTTTAGTGTTTATGTTGTGTTATTGACCTAATGTATTTGTTTATAAGGTCGGTGGATTGATTAATGATTTGTTGGAAAATTTAATAAAGTGAAAGTGATTGTTGCCGAACCAGGATGTGTGTCTGCAAAATGATGTGAAGGAAGATAGGAGTGGTAACGGATCTGATTCAACAAGGAAGTGTTATTTCTAGATCGGTCAAAGAACCCATTGTTCTCTAACCATTACAGTAGTTTGAAATCCCCTCACAGGGTAAGCTCTAATAGGCTTGTTGTTTAAATCCTCTAACTAGGTGATCCATTAGCTTGGATTTGAAATCCTCCACTGAGGTTACCTTTAATAGGGTATTACCTTTAGTAGGGTATTTGCAGTCAATCCCTTAACCAAGTGGTCCTTAACTGGATCTATTCCTAACAAAACATTTTTGTATAAGCTTCTAACCAGGGTTAGCTCCTAACAGGGTGAACTTCAGAAGAGTTCAAAGAATACTTGTGGGTATTCATCCCCACCAGGGTTTTTCCCATTTGGATTTCCATGTGAAAAATCACTGTGTCAAGTGGTGAATGACCTTATGGATGTGTTTTTTGGTATGGTTGATATGAATGATTGGTAACTCTACATAAATATATTTAAATGATTGTAAATTCTCTTAAATGTGTTATTATTTGTATTAGTGAAGTGATGTAAGGTTTTGGTCAAAGGATATTTAAGTTTCAGATCTATTGCATTATATTAGTGAAGTATTAGGTTAACTGATAAGGTTTAATAGAGAAGCTGGAGATTTTTTTAAGTGACTAAATAGATACACTTTGTGAGCTGATTCTAAGTTGAAAATAAGTTTGGTGAAAATTTAGTTAATTTTTCAACTACTGATTCAGCCCCCCCTCTCAGTAGTTGACCGAATCTTTATAGTTTCATCATATTATCAATTAGTATTAGAGAATTCTATGTCCTCTTGAGTATAAGCCTAATATCTTGAAGAAAAGGTCCAAGAGAAAATGATGAAGAGAGAGGGTCCAAAGTTCAATAGAGATAACTACAGAATCTGGAGTGATAGGATGAAGATTTACATCAAGAGCTTAGGAAGTCAGTATTGGGATCATGTTGTTACTAAGTATAACTTGCCTAGTGGAACTCTGACAGATGATTAGAAGAAGGAGTAATAGGAGAACAACCAAGCATTGGAAGCCATCAACAATACCTTGTCAGATTTATAATATCTTGATGTTCATGGATTGGAGACTGCACATGAAATTTGGAATATAATGGAAGAAATCTATGGTGGTGATGAGCTTGTAAAGATAGCCAAGGAAGAGAGTCTCAGAAGAAATTTTGATGATATGAGAATGGTTGAAGGACAAAACATTCAATAGTATAGTTAGAGAATCAAGGAGATAATTGGAAAAATTAAAAATTTTGGAGGTACAGTGGATGATGCCACTATGGTTAGCAAGGTATTGAGAACCCTTCTACCAGTCTATGCTATCAGAGTTGCAGCCATTCAAGAACTCAAATCTATTGACAAGACAAAAGTAACTCTAGACTTTATCATTGGTAAATTGGCTGCATTCAAATTAAATGGTTTTGATGGAAGTGTTCAGAGGTCAGAATCTACATTTAAAGCCTTAGTCTCAACCCCACTAGTAAGGAAAAGTGGAGAAGTAAGTTACAGTCATGAATATAGATCCAACAGAGAAGTAGATGATGAAGATAGCCTGATGGAACTCGAAGCATTGTTGGCCAAGCGGTTACCCAGAGGTACCGGTAAGTATAGAGGTAAATTACCACTGAAATGTTTTGCATGTAACCAGATAGGACATATTGCTGCTAACTGTCCTAATGGAGATAATGAGAAAAAAACAAAATAAATATAGGAAGTTTAAAGGAAAAGGAAAAATAAATTGTCTCATTGTAGTGGATGAAGGTATTACAGATGAAGAATCTGAGGTAGATACAAATGAGGACATTGTCTTTGTTGCTATCAAAGAAGACATATCAAATCAAAAGGCATTGGTCTCTCACTTGGGTAACTCAGATGATTGGATTATTGATAGTGGTTGTTCACACCACATGAATGGTGACTGGAGCAAGTTTCTAACATTGGATGAATTTGATGGAGGTGTTGTTAGATTTGGGAATAACTCTCCCTGCATGGTGAAAGGCAAAGGATCCATTTCCTTGAATGGTAAGAGTAGTGCAAATGATGTCTACTAGGTTGAAGGTCTAAAACACAATCTTTTGAGTGTTGCTCAACTCAATGACAAAGGTTAACCAGTAGAATTCAAGAATGGAGTTTGGAAGATATTTGGAAGCAAAGGTGAACTAATTGCAACTAGCAAACAAACCAAAGGTAACCTTTTTCACTTAAACTCTAAAGTCAATAGTTGTTTGATTGCAAAAGTAGAAGATAGTTGGCTTTGGCATTGGAGGTTTTGCCATGTGAATTTTGATAACATTGTAAGAGTCAGCAAGTCAAACTCAGTAAGAAGGTTACCACAATTGGACAAATCGGTGAATGCTTTGTGCAAGGAATGTCAGTTAGAGAAAATGACATCCTCAACCTTCAAGAGAAAATCTTTCTCAACTGAACATTTTCTAGATTTGGTTCATACTGACCTATGTCAACCAATGAAAACTAGCAGTATTCAAGGAGATCGGTACTTCATGATATTTACCGATGACTACTCAAGGATGATGTGGGTCACATTCTTGAAAGACAAGACATAAGCATTCAACATATTTAAAGAATTCAGAGCCTTGGTTGAGATTGAAAGTGGAAGGAAGCTAAAATGTTTAAGAACTAATCAAGGTGGTGAATTTACTTCAGAGGAACTCACTAGATACTGTGAAAACAATGGGATCAAGAGGCAGCTATCTGCAACATATTGGTATTGTAGAAAGGAACAACCAGTCAGTGGTTGAAGCTCCTAGGACTATGTTAATCCAAGGAGGTGTAGCTAAGACATTTTGGAGAGAAGTTATTAGTACAACTATTTATACAATAAACCGTATACTAGTCAAAAGCGGTAAGGACAAAACACCCTATGAATACTGGTATGGTAGATCACCAAATGTTAGTTACTTCAAAAGTTTTGGAAGTGATTATATTGGAAAGTTTGATGCCAAAAGTGATGAAGGCATATTTCTTAGTTACTCCACCAAGAGAAAATCTTACAAGTGCTACAACAACCGGACTAAGAAGATCATTGAAAGTGTCAATGTCTGAGTAGATGAATTTCCTAAAAAAATCTGAAGAAACCAGCAAGAAGAAGAACCAAACACACTATTTTTGGAACTGGAACTGGTAAAGCTAGAAGTTGGAGGACTGAACATAGTAGTGTAGGAGTACCCAAGGCAAGAATGGCCATCATGAGGCCACAATGAAGATAAAGGATACATTTATGTTGTAAGATTAATTATGACCATTTGATATTGTAAACATGGCCAATAATGTCATTTGGAGTCATCGCAACTCATGTAATGAGTCATTTTGTAATAAGTTGTCAAAATTGCCATGTTGGGCAAATAATGTCAAAATGGGTAATGTAATGGGGTTCAATGGGTAGAATATGAGTTTAATAAGAATCTTGTGTTTCATAAGGTCTCATATGACCCTATTGATGTAATGGAATGATTAATAAGAGTCGTGTCGCAAGAAAGATCAAAACTTGTCAATTGACAACTAAAAGTGTCAAGTTGACAACAAATTAGGGATGTGACACCTAAAAGGTGGATAAGAGTTGGTTGTTAGTTATCATGAGAGTAAATGTATTTAAACATTGGTTTGAATGCCAAAAGCATGAGACAGACACAAATTGAAATGTAAGATTGACAAATTGATAATAAAATCTCAAGGTTTCCTGTAAAAGCTTATTAAATCTACTTCTATTTGTGACTGAGGTTTCTCTTTCTTTCTTAGTTATGGATTGATCATAGGAATATCAAGATGGAGTACAGTTAATACATTCATTTGGTGTTGTTTCTAAATTATTTTCATTCAAATTTGATCAATTTATTTTGACTATTCTATATACGGTTGTAGTTGACAGCTTTGAAGGGTTTTGAGAGTCAAAAAGGTGAAATTGACTCATCCCACTTTATATAGATTTTATAACTTGTAGGAAGAGTCTAAAATGTGTACTATAAGTTTTTTTTTGTTGAGAATGTAGGGAAGATCATGAACATGTAAGGAGAGTGCCTTGTGGGTGGAGAGTCACAAGTTGACTTAGTGAGTAACCGGTGCCATGTGAAGGTATGAAGGATTTCATTTAATAAGGGTAATATTTTATGGTGGATTATGTGTATGCAGGTTGGATAGAATGTTTTGTATCTTTTGGTGGGGTCTAGAAGTGATCGGAAGTGAGAGTTTGTGAAAACCCTAGGTGTGGGTTCCTAAAAACAAGGGTTAGGTGTTTGGTTGGGTAGATTGGCATGGCACCTCATGAAACTTGGAAAATATGATGTTTAGAGAGATGTATTAAGATAGTTTCAAGGTTTGTAATTGAGGGGAGTTGATATGTTGGTAGTTGTTTTGGAAAAGTGGGCTAATTGGGCCTAGTTGGAAAGTTGCAGGGTGTTGACCGTCCATACAATTTGTCCAAAGCAGTCATACCTTATTTTGACATATGTTATTGTACTCCCAAAAGGGTATTAGGAAATGTAATTTTTTGGTTAAGTATTTTGGGAAGTTTTGAGTTAATGTGCAAATATCGGTTTGAAGGGCTAGTAGGAATAAACTGATTAAGTGTTGTTTTGTGTATTGGGGATTGAACCGGTCATCTTGGGTATGTGGAATCTTGTGTCAAGGTGTCATAGGTGTGTTAAATGCATAAGACATTTTTGGTTAAGCCATTGAAGTTGAAAACCCCATTTGAGTGATTTGGTGAAGGTTTATGAGTGCAATGTGTGAAGGGTTGGGGAACCTAGTACTGGTTGGCTGAAGTGTATTTGTGCCAAGTCATTTGAGTGAGATAAAGAAGTTGAAACAAGGATCCACATCACATAGAAGCCCTAGTTCAATCAGAATAGGAAGGTCCAACAAAAGATGAAGAAAGTGAAGAAGAAGAAGAACCTAAAAACCAAGATCATGTTATTCCAAGGTATGTCAGAATCAATCACAAGCCTGATCAGATTATTGGAGACAAGAATACAAGTGTGTTAACTAGAAGAGGGCTAAGAGAAAACTCTTGTATGATCTCCACCATTGAGACTAGAACAACAAAAGAAGCCTTTGCAGATGAACACTGGATCAAGGCAATGAAAGAAGAACTTGATTAGATAGAGAAGAAGAATACATGGTCATTGGTACCTAGACCGGAAAACAAGAATGTAATGAGAACAAAGTGGGTATTCAAAACAAATTGAATGAAGATGGAGTAGTGGTCAGTAATAAAGTCAGACTGGTATGCAAAGGATATGCACAAGAGGAAGGTGAAGATTATGGTGACACATTTGCACTAGTAGCAAGATTGGAAGGAGTAAGGATTCTACTTACATTTGCAGCTGATGAATAATGATGAACAACAAATACCCTAATTGGTATTGAGAGGGGGGGGGGGTGAATCAATACATACAAAAACTTCTCAGCAACTTATCAAGTTAAAACAATGCTAACCAGTTGTCGTCATTATTGAACTTAACCATGGTAATACCGGTTAAACATAGCAATACTTCAGACAACATAAACTGGTAAAACTAAATACTTCAAATACATTCAATACTTGATAATTACTTCACCCATAAACATATGCATATGGTGTGTCAGCAATACCATAACCATTATCTCTACATGCATAATCACTTAAACAAAGAATGTTTAATCATCACATGAAAAATGCACAACTCATGACACATATTTTTCATGTGGAAACCCAAATGGGAACAACCACGGTGGGGATGAAAACCCACAAGCTTGTTTTGAACTCTTTTGAAGCTCACTTTGTTAGGAGCCTAGTATAGTTAAAGACTTTACAATAAGGTTTTGCTAGGAACCGATCTTGTTAAAGATCACCTGGTTAAGGGATGGCTATATACCCTATTAAAGGTTACCTTGCTAGAGGATTTAAAGAACTCAATGAACTTGAGTCACCTGGTTAGAGGATTTACAGTAAGCCTATTAAAGCTACCCGAAAAAGGGATTTTCCTTTTGTTGAAATGGTTAGAAGACAACAGGTAAAACTCCGATATGATAACAACACTATGTGCTAAGGAAGATCCTTTTTAGTTCCTCTAATCTGCATTCACACTCTATAGTTTTCTCTCACTAGTCTGGCAAGTATCTCATCACTTGGATACACACATTATTTTGCCAACACTTACAATAACAAACACCATCAACCTTATAGACAACTAATTGGGTTGGTAACACAAACCCTAAACCCTAAGCATCTTAGGTTTACTATCACAAGCGATTTGATCCTGACCGTCCAAACACTTTTCATAGAATTAAAAATCTTAAACAGATCACAAGTCATTCTGCATCATCCATTTTTTACCGCACATAGAAATTAGTAACCCATCACTCTTTCTTATCATACCACTAAGAAGAATGTTCATTCCCGAGGTAGACATTTAATGCAGTCCATCTTCACATGCAAGATCCTCAAGGAAATCCTTTCACGTACACAAAACTGACATGGCATCTCGATATCATCCTTATTTCTTAGCTAACTCATCACAAAATATCATCGGTTGCATCGCACAAGCTAGATTGCCAAACCGGAAACCCTAGAGCTGAGACTACCAACCGGTAGTCACACTTAGTGAAACCCTGACACGGGTTCACTACATCTCTTCATATTGGTTCTCCAACTTGATCATTAATAACAACTTCTTCCAATATTCATACTGGTTGACCTATAATTATTGGCATCAATGACAACATATATTATTATCATATTATCATACTGGTTCATCACATGCCAACAATATCCCCCTTTGGCATTGATGGCAATACTTAGCATAGCATTGCAACAACAAAAAAATATCATAGACCAATGCAACTAAAATATATTCATTAGATATCTTCTCCTTTATCTCATATCTTCTCCCCCATTGACAACAATGCCAAAGTGGAGGCACAAGATCCCATACTCCAGTATGTTGCTCCCCCTATGGAGTAGCATCCTTCAACATATCAATCCTGAAAGATTTGTCACTGTAATACTTGACTAATGTGGAGCACACATCTTTAGTTTACTTCATGAAGGGGAAAAACCCCTAATTCACCTTTCAAATAGGTAAATGTAGTCTTTGGTAAGGGCTTAGTGAATATGTCTGCTAGCTGCTCCTTACTAGAAACATGTTGTAATACAACCTCTTTGTTTTGAACCTTCTCTCTCAAGAAATGATACTTGAGCTCAATGAGCTTAGTTCTAGCATGCAATATCGGATTCTTGGAAATATTGATTGCACTAGTATTGTCACAAAATATACTCATCGGTTCAGATATAGGTACTTTGAAACCATCCAATACATGTTTCATCTAGATTGCCTGAGTGTAGTTCATAAATGCTGCCACATACTCCACTTTAGCTGTAGACTGAGAAATATAGCTCTTCTTCTTACTCGTCCATGAGACTAGTCTTCCACCAAGAAAGAACGCTCCACTGGTTGTTCTTTTTCGGTCGTCCACATTACCTCCCCAATCTGCATCGATAAATACCTTGAGAGTAAAACCACCATTGTATGGATACCACAATCCATAGTCAACAGTCCCTTTCAGGTATCTAAGAATCCTCTTGGCTGCTACCAAGTGGGATACCACATAGTATAGCTTACCGATCATTGACCGATACTCCTCATTCACCAATGCTGAATCATCTTCCTTAGTTAGTTTACAGCCAGTCACCATTGGTGTACCAACTAGTTTTCTCTCCTCCATGCCAAAGGTCTTCAATACCTCTTTGACATACATGGACTGGGTAATAAAGATACCCTCTTTCATTTGCTGAATCTATAAAACAATGAGGAACTTTATCTCTTCAATCATAGACATCTCAAACTCTTTCTTCATTTCATCTGTAAAATCATGACTCATTTCATCATCTCCTCCAAAGATTATGTCATCTGCAAATACTTCACAGATCAGAATCTGATCACCTTTAGATTTCAAGTAGATGTTGCTATCCTCACCTCTTCTCTAAAATCCCATCTTCACAAGATGAGAGTGTAAACATTCATACCATGTCTTGGTGCTTGTTTCAACCCATACAGGGCCTTGTGTAATCTACACACCATGTTACTATCTTCTGATAAGGAAAACCCATCTGGTTGCTCAATATACACTTCCTCTTCTAGGATTCCATTCAAGAATGTAGACTTCACATCCATCTAGTATACCTCAAATCCCTTGAATGCTGCAAATGCAAGTAGCATTCAGACACCTTCTAGTCTAGCCATAGGAGCAAATGTTTCTCCATATTCTTCTCCCTCTTCCTAAGCATATCCCTTGCATACAAGTCTTGCCTTGTTCCTCACAACTGTTCCTTCTTCATTTAGCTTATTCCTGGAGACCCATTTGGTACCTATGACATTCTTGTGTTCTAGTATAGGTACCAAAGACCATGTTGCATTCTTTTCTATGTGGTCTAGCTCCTCTTCTGTTTCCTTAATCCAATCTTCATCTGTAAGTGCTTCTCTGGAAGTCTTGGGCTCCAATTCAGAAATCATGCAAAAAAAAAATCTTTCACCTTTCTTCTTGTGAGTATCTTTGCATTTCTATCTCCTATGATTTGCTTCAGATCATGATGTAGTTTCACATATCTAGGAATGAATCTAGCTAGTTTTGCTTGCTTCTCTTCTTCTTTTTCACTTACTTCTTCTTCTTCACCCACTGCAACTTCTACTGGTACAAGAACACTGAGATCTTTACTTGTCTCTTTCTTAACCGATTCTCAAAAGGCTATACCCGGTTCATCTTCCACTTTCTCAATGTAGGTTTCCCCAGGCTCCTCAGGGGATTCATCAACCCTGACATTGATACTCTCAACAATTTTTTGTGTTCTATTATTGTAGCATTTGAGAGCTTTTCTCTTAGTGGAATATCCAAAAATATTCCTTCATCATATTTAGCATCAAACTTGCTCAGATGCTCACCTCTCTTGATGTAACACTTACTGCCAAATACTTTAAAATAACGCATAGTGTGAATCTTCCCGATCCAATACTCATAAGGGGTTTTAACTCTACCTTTCTTGATGAGTACCCGGTTCATAATATAGACTGTAGTGCTCACCGCTTCTCTCCAAAAAGTGTGAACAACCTTTCCTTGGATCAACATCGTTCTAGCAGCTTCAACTACAGTCATGTTATTCCTTTCTGCTATACCATTCTATTGTGGTGTCCTTGTGATAGACAACTGTCTCTTGATACTGCTATCTTCATAGTACTTGTTGAATTCATTAGAAGTGAATTCACCTCCTTGATCAGTTCTTAGGCATTTTATCTTTTGACCACTTTCCTTCTCTACTAATGCTCTAAAGGCTTTGAACTTTCCAAATGCCTTAGACTTGTCTTTCAAGAATGTGACCCACATCATTCTTGAGCACTCATCAATAAGAATCATGAAATACCTATCTCCCTGAATACTTCTAGTTTTCATAGGGCCACACAAATCAGTATGCACAAGATCAAGTAAGTTTTCTACTGAAAAAGACTTACCTTTGAAGTTGAGGAAGACATCTTCCCAAGTTGACATTCTCTGCATAAAGAATTCTTTGGTTTGTTCAACAAAGGCAATCCTCTTACTACCTCGATCTTACTAGCCTTTACAATATTATCAAAGGTCATATGACAAAGTCTCATATCCCATATCCAACTATCATCAAACTTTTCCATCAGACACCAACTTATCTTGGCATTCAACTGAAACAAGTTACTTCTATTCTGCTTACTAGTGGCAATAAGTTCGCCACTCTTTTCAATTATACTATAGACTCCACCTTTGAACTCCAGAATGAGCCCTTTATCATTTAGATGAGCAACACTCAATATGTTATACTTAAGACCTTCTACCCAGTAGACATCATCCACACTTCTCTTTCCATTCAATGAGATGGATCCTTTCCTTTTACCAAGCATGGTGCATCATTGCCAAATCTGACAACACCTCCATCATATTCTTCTAGAGACAGAAACTTTCCTCAATCACCAGTCATGTGGTGAGAACAACTACTATCAATAATCTACTCATTAGAGTTGTTAATGCAAGATACAAGTGCTTTCTTGTCAGACACTTCTTCCTTTATAGCTACAAACACTATTTCCTCATTCTCTTCATCCTTAGATTCTTCATCAATAACACCTTGATCCACTCCAACAAGACAATTTATTCTATTTTCTCCTTTATACTTTCTAAACCTCTCTAGTTTATCCTTATTGTAATTGTTAGGACAGTTAACAATTATTTGTCCTATCATATTGTAGGAAAAACATTTTAAAGGAAGCTTACCTCTGTATTTTCCAGTGCCTTTTGGAAGTCTCTTGGCAAGAAGAGCTTCAAACTCTAAAATCTCTTCATCATCCATACCTCTTCTTTGCATAGATTCATAACTAGTACTTACTTCTTTTCCTTTTTTGGTTAGTGCAATAGATGCTCTAAAACTTGACTCAGTCTTGTGAACACTACCATCATAGCTATTCAACTCATATGCAGTCAACTTTGCAATGATAGATTCTAAGGATACCTTGGTTTTGTCAATAGACCTTAGTTCCTGAATAGCAACAACTCTGATTGCATAGACCGATAACAGTGATCTCAAAACTTTACTGACAATGGTGGAATCTTCAATTGTTCCACCAGTGCTCCTGATATCTCCAACAACAGTCTTGATCCTTATGCCATATTGTTGAATGGTTTCAACTTCAACCATCCTCATGTCTTAAAATTTTCCTCTCAAGCTCTCTTCCTTAGCTTGCTTGACATGCTCATCACCACCATAAATAGTTTCTAATGTGTCCCATACAACCTTAGGAGTGTCCTTATCTTGTACATCAATGAACTTAATATCAGACAAACTACTAATAAGGGCTTCCATGACTTGCCCATTTTCTTGAATCTCTCTTTTCTGATCATCGATTAAAGTATCAGTTGGGATTACATAGACATTCTCAACATAGATCCAGTGTTGAGAACCCAAACTCTTAATATAGATCTTAATTATGTCCTTCCATATTTTGAAGTTATCTCTATTGAACTTAGGACCTTCCCTCTTCATCATTAAGGCAGTATCTTTTTCCTCAAGCGGTTAAGCTTATATCACTGAGGACATGGAGTCGCTCTCATACCAATTGATGAATAATGATGAACAAAAAATACCCTAACTAGTACTGAGAGGGGGGTGAATCAGTACATACAAAAACTTCTCAGCAACTTATCAAGTTAAAACAATGCTAACCGGTTGTCTTGATTACTGAACTTAACCATTGAAATACCAGTTAAACACAGTAAGACTTTAGACAACATAGACTAGTAAAACTGAATACTTCAAATTCATTCAATACTTGATAACTACTTCACCCATAAACATATTAATATGGTGTGTCAGCAATACCATAACCATTATCTCTACATGCATAATCACTTAAACAAAGAATGCTTAATCATCACATGAAAAATGCACAACTCATGACACGCAGATTTTTCACGTGGAAACCCAAATGGGAAAAACCACGGTTGGGATGAATACCCACAAGCTTGTTTTGAACTCTTTTGAAGCTCGCTCTGTTAGGAGCCTATTCTAGTTAAAGACTTTACAATAAGGTTCTGCTACAAACCGATCTTGTTAAAGATCACCTAGTTAAGGGATGGCTATATACCCTATTAAAGGTTGAAACCCTGTTAAAGGTTACCTTGCTAAAGGATTTAAAGAACTCAATGAACTTGAGTCAGCTGGCTAGAGGATTTACAGTAAGCATGTTAAAGCTACCCAACAAAGGAATTTTCCTTCTTTTGAAATTGTTAGAAGACAACAGGTAAAACTCTGATATGAGAACAATACTATATGCTAAGGCAGATCCTTTTTAGTTCCTCTACTCTACAAGCACACTCTGTGGTTTTCTCTCACTGATCTGGCAAGTATCTCATCACTCAAATACACACATTCTTTTGCCAACACTTACAATAACAAACACCATCAACCTTATAGACAACTAATTAGGTCAGTAACACAAACCCTAAACCCTAGACCCTAAGCATCTTAGGTTTACTATTACAAGCAGTCCAATCCTGTCCATTCAAACAATTTTCATAGAATGAAACAATCTTAAATAGATCACAAGTCATTTTGCATCATCCATTTTTCACCACATATAAATCAGTAACCCATCATGCTTTCTTCTTATACCGCTAAGAAGAATGTTCATTCTCAAGGTAGACATTTAATGCAGTCGATCTTCACATGCAAGATCCTCAAGGAAATCCTTTCACATGCACAAAACTGATGTGGCATCACGATGTCATCCTTATTTCTTAGCTAACTCATCACAAAATATCATCGGTTACATTGCACAAGCTAGATTGCCAAACCGGAAACCCTAGAGCTAAGACTACCAACCAGAAGTCACACTTAGTGAAACCTTGACACCAGTTCACTACATCTCTTCATACCAGTTCTCCAACTTGATCATTAATAACAACTTCTTCCAATATTCATATCGATTGACCTATAATTATTGACATCAATGTCAATATATATTATTATCATATTATCATACCGGTTCATCATATGCCAACAACAACATATAGAGGATTTAAGGTATATCAGATGGATGTTAAATCAACATTCTTAAATAGAATATTGGAAGAAGAAGTCTACATAGAACAACCAAATGGTTATGCATTAACTGAAGAAAAGGATATAGTGTGCAAGCTAAATAAGGCACTATATGGATTGAAACAAGCACCAAGAGCATGGTATGAAAGATTTCACTCTCACTTAGTAAAGATAGGTTTTCAAAGAACCAGTGAAGATAGTAACATATATCTCAAGATAAAAGGAGATAAAATATTGGTAAGTGAGGTATTTGTTGATGATATTATTTTTGGAGGTAATGATGATATGTGTTATGATTTTGCTAATGAAATGAAGAATGAATTTGAGATGTCTTTGTAGACACCTAAAAATGTCTCATTAATTCTACACTAATTATTTGATTAAATTAACTATTTCTTCTAATCATCACCCTTAAACACTTCTAATTATTCTATTTTTATTCTCAAATCATTTTAATCAGTTAACCATGTCTCAATTATTAATTAAATATCAATTATTTAATTAATTACAACCTTTTCCTTAGTTAAATTATCTTTATTATTTAATTAATTATAATTCCTAAGTTTAAATAATTTCATTTAAATTATTTAAATTAATTAACTTATTCTTCCAATTCCCCAAATTATAATTCCAATTAATTTCATTTATCTCAAATTCATATTTCCCCAAATTCGAATTTCAATTAATTTCATCTAATTTCATATTTCCAAATTCACATTTTCCCCAAATCTGAATTTCAGTTAATTTCATGGGCATTTCAAAATTTGAATGACCAAATTCAAATCCAAATTGACAATAAAAATCAAATTCAATTTTAAATTCCTACAACACATGCTAAAATCAAAACTGATTGATCAAATCAGTTGTCTAATCCGTTAACTCATCAATCATCCTTTTTAACTCAAAATCAGCTTTTTATGACTGATCCTTCAATTCAGTCATCTTCCTAGTCTATTCAGTTCACGCTCAAATCAATCTAGCTGACAACTCAATCAAATGAGTTAACAAATCAATCAACTCTGTTAACCGATCAATCAATTTCAGTTGTCTCCCAATCAACACTTGAGTTCTATTTCTCACCCCATTTGTGTTGAAAATCTATAAATTCAACATCATTTTTTCATTTCAATCTAGATTTTGAGAATCATGAAATCACAGTCTTCAAAACATTTGTATGTAGGAAATTGGTGCAATACCTAAGAGCCATCAACCACACAAATTGGAGAACAATGGAAGCAAAGATGCAAAATGAGGGAGTTTTTATTTGAATTCATTCCTCATTTCTCGTATTTATTTTCATTGATTATGTTTGATGTCTGCTAATTAGTTGAGAATTGGTGATTCATTCTTATTTGTTGATTAGCTTAATAACACATGACATTCAAGCATGAAATATTTGGTGAACCCAACATGAACTAACAACAATTTGAAATTTTATGTATGCCTGCAGGTTTCCATTTCTAGAAAGTTTCAATTTTTGGCAGGTTTCGGTTTCTAAAAAGTTTCCATTTTTGGCAGGTTTTTTCATTTTTGAAAATTTTATGTTTTTGGCAGGTTTCCATTTTTGGCAGGTTTCCATTTTTGAAAAATTTCTATTTTTGACAGGTTACCATTTCTGAAAAGTTTCCATTTTTTGCAGGTTTCCATTTTTGGCAAGTTTCCATTTTTGCAGGTTTTCAAGTTTCCGTTTTAGACAGGTTTCCATTTTTGGAAAGTTTCTATTTTTTGGAGGTTTCCACTTCTGAAAATTTTTCATTTTTGGTAGGTTTCCATTTTTGCTAGGTTTCCCATTTCTGGCAGGTTTCCGTTTTTGGAAAGTTTCATTTTTGGTAGGTTTCTATTTCTAGAAAGTTTCGTTTTTTGGCAGGTTTCCATTTTTGAAAAGTTTCTATTTTTGGTAGGTTTCCATTTTGGGTAGGTTTCTACTTCTGGAAAGTTTCCATTTTTGTAGGTTTCCATTTTTAGCAGGTTTTCATTTTCGAAAAGTTTCCATTTTTAACAGGTTTTCGTTTTCAGAAAGTTTTCATTTTTGGTAGGTTTCCATTTCTAGAAAGTTTTTGTTTTTTGCAGGTTTCCATTTCTAGAAAGTTTCCACTTTTGGCAAATTTCCATTTTTGGCAGGTTTCCATTTCTAGAAAATTTCTCATGTAAAAAAATCCTATCTATTCTTTCATTTTTCTTAAAGTCTAGTCTTTTAGTGTTCTATTTTATAACAGATCATTGAAAAACACTGAAGTAGATTTTTGTAACCAAAGGAAGAAATATTAGGCTGGATAGCCCACCATGTGTCTACTAACGCTATTTTCTCTACAGGGGTAGCTTAGAAACACTTCAGTTTGGTGCAAATAAAATAAACCACAAACATCCTATTTTCTTTTTCACAATTGCTATGAAGGTTAAAAATGAACACCATGCCTATGTGGAGCATGTTAGGTCTTGGAGACAACTAAGAGGGGGGGGGTGTGAATCAGTTGTCTATTAATTTCAAACCAAATATAACTTAACCAAACTTAGTGCATAATACCAGTAAACCAAACTTTATGTCGGTAAACAGTTTTGACAGTTAATTGTAATGTCGGTAAAGTTTAATGCATGAAACAAAAAGAAAAATAACATCCACAACACATAACACAAATATTTGTACGTGGAAACCCTGTAGATAGTATGTGTGTACAATATGGAGTCTGCACATGCAGAAAGGCCAACTGTCTAGAGCTCACTGCTCAATCACAAAATAGGAGTCACACTTACTACAATTGGATGGTTAAATCCAATGATAATGTACTGCTCAAAATAACATCTTCATATGTTGGATTCAATATGGGTTAATCTCTAATTTTCCTTCTTCAAAACCTACTTGAATCTTGAATGATGTCTGCATGTATAGCTCTGCTTATATTCACATATACCTTATTATATTCCTCTTCCACACTCACACTAATCTCACAAATGAGATCTTACATATATACCAAAACCTAAGACCAAATGTGTAGGTCGGCTCACTAAAGATATTACAATAAAATCAATTACAAATGAATCAATATGCGATGCATCATCTCGACTCAATGCATTTACATTAATAATAAATAATCTCCATAATGTGTCATGCTGATCTGGAATAGATAACGTTTGCCGGTCCATAACCTAGACCTATTTTCTAGTAACAATAAATATGCAAACTCAATTAGATCAATGACCAAATCACCAAAACGAAGTGTCCAAACAATGTCTTCGACATAACCAGGTAATCTTCAAGTCATTAGTACCAATGAACAATATAACCTGTCGGTGAACTAGATACCGGTGACTATGCATAAGTCATAGAACATGCAGATGAACATAACCAAGAATCTCCAAGTGCTGATAACTGTTGACACGTATTGACATCAATGACAAAACCAGTGCAACACATTCATAATACCAACAGAGCAATATCTCCACTTAGAATAGAAAATAATTGCAATGGAAGGATAAAAAGAACTTTGTTTTTGTGTCTTCGAAGGGATAGGTATTATGCTCTCTCCTTCAATGGGTGATCAGAAAACCAGACTCTCTTCTTTCATGATTTCATTTATTTCCTATAATTAAATCCTTTAGAAGGCCTGCCTTTTGAGTTTCCATTAGGGCACCATTAAGGTCAATGAGAGGGGAACGACCTAAGTGGCAATGGCTAAAGCCAAGTAATTGAAGCCACCATAAATAAATGCATATGTGATAAAAATCATATGCGACGAGTGTTACATGTTGTTACAACGATGTTATGCCTCCCTTAGTGCCTATATGGTACGTTAAAATCTATAGAGCATAACATCTACACACTGGGAGACCTCCCTCAACAAAGTGTAAAATGTTGCTGATTGTGACCACTCGAACAAAACCCTGTCTAAAAACCATAGAAATTTGATGTCCAACTGAGTCAGTAACCACACACTTGTTTTATCATAGTTCAAGGGTGGGGAAGAATCCACCCCCAAGACACTCACCATATATCTCTCAGGATAACGGTCCAATTGAGGAACAATCTTCTTTGGTCGAATTTTCGGAAAAAGGCAAAAAAAACGGGCGCACCTTAGGGTGTGACAAGGTTGTTTGAGCTGACAGAGTATCAAGATGTGGGTTATGATAATACTTGTGACCTTTTGACCTTAGGAGAGTTTGCTTGATGTGATATCGAATTTCCCAAATACAATGAAAACAAAATGGGGTCTTGAAAAAGACTCCAACATTCATGGGAATTTGAAAAAAGTTCCTTAAACAAATATTTTTTTCATGGTTTTATTCTTTTTTATGTGTCTGTTGTGTCCTTTGCTACATTTCACCAAGTTCAAACATCTTATAAAATACCAAAAACAAAGTGGAATCTCAACCAAAGTTTTGTAAAAAACATGAACAAGATCAAATCCCTCAACAAAGTCAAGTTTTAGTATCAACAAGATCAAAACCCTACAGTAAACAAGCTTCTGAACATCAACATCAAATCAAACTTATGCAACATTCTAGAAATGAAGAAAACATCTTACATGTTGTGATCTTAGGTTCAAACCAATCAATCAAACATCATAGATTGGTGTTATGTATTTCGTAGGGAAGGTGAAGAATTCATCCCTTCCATTCCCATTCTATTGTCATCTATAGAAACATTAGCTCAACAAATCAATACTTTGCAACAACAAATGAGAGACATGACTAGTCCTAGCAACCATAGGGGCTAGCTAGAAAATATGATGAGGGAAGTGATAACCACGAGGGAATCATTATCAGGCCAACCTTCTTCTTCTTGTGAGACCATTCAAAGATGCCAACCTTCATTCTTCAACAAAATCATTCCTACCTTAGTTTAACCAACATTAGAGTCATGTCAACCTTCTTTCAACCCAACATATCAATGATACCAGTCATATCAACCCAACATTCAAAGTACCTCTTTCAACCAAAATCAAACCCCTTTCAACCAAAGTCCAAATAAAAATTCATTCAACCAAAATCAAACCTCTTTCACCCAAAATCATACTCCTTTCAACCAAAATCAAATCCCTTTCAACCAAAATCCAAATCAACCATATATATCCACCATTTCATCATCCCCTGAAGTCACACAAGACCAATCCACACCATATCTACCCAATAACACAATCTCCCAATGGGTATCCATAGCACAAATCCAATCTAATTCAAGTCATGATTTAGAGAGTCTTGTTCAAGATCCTTCCTCATCAAGTTAAAAGGTTGAAACCTTCCAAAAATATCCCATGCAAACTCCCCCATGTCAGGAGGACAATCCAAAATCAGAAGAAATCAGTCATGAAATAAATCAAGATCAAGAACAAACCTTTTCATCATACCCAATTTTCGATCAAGATCCAGTCGACCAAGAATCTTATGATGATCCCCTCATTCTTTTCTATTCAACTCATAATAACACCCTTGTTTCTCAAAGTACCATCCAATATCCACCTCCTAAACAAGATCTCGTTATCATTTCTCCTAGTCTCTCTCATGATTCCAATACACAAGTTGTTCATGAACCCCTTATCAATAAAATTAACAATCTAAATCATACTACATAGGACAACTTGTCAACAATGGTATGTGCACCATCTTCAAATGCCAATGCCATGACAGAAACAAGCATAACACCAACTAATGAAATCAACACTTGGTTGGCTTCATCATACTCTTCAAGTTCATCAATAAAAATAGGCATAGAACCCATTCATGTCACAACTTCGAAACCAAAATATATTTTCCTCATACACCCACACTTGAAAGACTAGGGGCAAGAAGATTTACCACAACTGAATTGGTTTGAAAACAAGGAGGCTATAGTAGGAATTGTACATGAAAGACTCCCAGCCGCATATCCTATTGAAAAAGATAGGTTCATCCAACTCTTCAAACAAAGACCAATTAATTATCTACACAAAGTTCATACCAGCTCAATAACAACATGCACCTAAAAAGATATTACATCTAAGGGTGGGTTCATTTTAATTTTTCCATACTTCATTTGCATATTTCTTTACTGCATTGCATTATCCCTTTTTCATATAGTTGTATCAATAAAACATGATGATTGTTTGAGTTATTCACCTGTCTACACTGAAAGGAATGAAGGTTGTCTCATTTCCTAGATACTTGTTCATGAAGTCTTTAGGAGGCCTTTAGTCATTCATCTTCAACGTCACATTATGATTAAGCTTTATCCTTGGGTGGATAGAAGTTTCATTATTAAGTCGTGTTACCCAAATTCTATAAATTGTTATATCTCATATATTAATCAATAACTCTAAGTCATTGCAGATACCTAGTTGATCATGTGGCTAGTGAAAAATCCAATATTCTTCTTCAGCGCCACTGTAATTGTCATACCGAAGTAGGTTTCATTACTTACAAGTCAAGGCAAGAAAATAAAAGAAAAAAGTCTTATGTCAATCTCAAGGTGAAAAAAAATATAAAAAATGATATAATATTGAAATATCACGCATACAAGTGCGATAAAAAAAAAATCTTGACTATGGGAACATGCACTCAACTCCATCAAGACTATGGACGCCTACTAGCAATGGAGCAATATTTGAGAGATTACGGTGCATAACCTCGTCGGAGCCCTAAAAGCTTGTTGGCAGCGAGGCTCTATCCAGGTTGCTTTTGAAGTCAAAATAACTCATGTAGCTAGCCACATAGGATTCTAAGGGTCTTTGATGGTTATAAAAGTTGGAATGAACTCAATTGCACACACATGGGCAAAAGAAGACAAAAATTTCAAAAATTGATGGAGAAGTTTTTTGTGTCTCCATTCATAAATCTTGGTTACATAGTGTGTTAGGTTGGATGGTAAAAGTCTTTTTGAGAATGGATTGAACTCCTATCTTCAAAATGTTTCACACCTTTAATCCAATTAGTGCATTTTAGAATGAAAGACACACACACTCATCCTTATTCAAATAGGAACTACATTTTTGTCATGCATCCTGCATTAGCATAACTCATATCAAAAATTCATTGTCTCCACTGTATCATGCATCATCATGTTCTTATCATAGGTCTACATACTTGGGGGTATAACTGGAAAAATTCTGAAAATCAGATAAGGTCTTGAAAAAATCAATCAAAAACATTCGGATAAAGTCCTAAAAAAATCAATTAAAAAAAAATTAGATCAAGCCATGAAAAAATCAATCAAAAACATTCACAAAATGTCATGAAAAAATCAATCAAAAAAAAAATCAGATAAAGTCATGAAAAAATCAATCAAAAAAAAAATCAGATAAAGACATGAAAAAATCAAAAAATCACAAAATGTCATGAAAAAATAAAAAACATTCACAAAATGTCATGAAAAAATTTAAAAAATCAAAAAATCAAAGCAAGAAAGCATGGGCCATCTATCAAATCAAATCAACAACAAGAAAACTCTCAATGTCTACAATCAAACCGATCACATGTCTTGTTAATCAATCTATCAATCAAACTTTATCAAACATCAACATGTCTTATACAAGGAAGGGTATACTCGAAACCAGACAAATCAGTCTTATACGGGGTACTCATTCTTTAAAACCAGACATTCCTATCAATGATCACACAAATCAAAACAGTGACATAGATTAGTATGACTGTTGGATTTTGTCCAAGTTAGTCTTATCTTTATCAATTGTTGGCAGGTCATGTTTCATCAATACCAAAAACATTTGAAAACCATAAAAATACCAAAACATTAAAAAATGATCTTAAAATAATCCAAAACATTCAAAAATGATCTTGAAAAAAGTCCAAAACATTCAAAAATGATCCTGAAAAAAATCCAAAACATTCAAAAATGATCTTAAAAAAATACCAAAAACAAATAAAAAATAATCCTGAAAAAAATCCAAAACATTAAAAAATGATCCTGAAAAAATCCTAAACATCAAACATGATCCTAAAAAAATACCAAAAACATTAAAAAATGATCTTGAAAAAAATCCTAAACATACAAAAAAACTCCAAAATCCAATCCAAAAACAATAATATCAATCTGCAAAATCCAAAAACATTTAAATATTAATTTAAAACTTGCAATAAATTGTCTCACAAGAATCAAACACCCCAAGAAATGTCCAACAAACACTTCACATGAAGTTAAACAAAAGATACAACTATCTTTTCAAAACGTCTATAATCAAACTGATTAACTGTCCAACCTATCGATCTATCAAACTATCAACATGATCAACATCTTGTCTTAAACAGAATCGGTACACTCAAAACCAGACAGGTCAGTCTTAAATGGGGTCCGAAACTTCTGAAACCAGACATTATCAAAATCACATCAAACACATCAAAGCAAAGGCACAGTCAGTCTAACTGCTAAGTTTTGTCTATTTTTGGTTGACTCTTTTTTATCAAATTGGCGAAGGTCATTGCTTTTAGCTACTCAAGGATGCCCAAAAGTGACTAGAGAAGCCATGATGGGCATGATCCTTTTCTTTGTTTATTGTTTGTGGTTTGAACCAATGAAGTTCTGGGGCAATTGCTCTAGGGGGTGTCTGTGATAGGAGCATTCAACTTTTGAATGCCACACATACCTCGACCCCTAGTGTAATTCCCATAATGGAGGGTTCATTCCTTGTCTATTATGTGTTTGTTTCTTTGCAATGAGATATCTATACATCTTGGTTCCTCATACCCTGGTGTAATAAGCTCCATTATTATATAATAAGGCTCAATGATGATAATGTATTACACTATGAATAAAGAAATGAAGACTTTCTCATCCAAATTTCTATCATATCATCCATTATCACATCAAAATCCAGAATAAACAAAGATTGATTCAGTTGATTGATCATTCTACATCTAACAACTAAGAATTCTTTCAAGGTCTTCAACACATATTTTGACACACAAAAATAAACATCATTGCATCACATGTTCATAATCATAATAAAGTTTTCATCAACCATTAAGCATCACGACATAGAGCTACATCAAATCACTGCATGATATCACATTCATAAAGAATTCATCATCACAATAAAGAAACATTATACCATGAAGTTCACCATCAAAGGTTCATCAAGAAAGCATATCATATATATTATATATAAATGTGTCAAAATACATCGTATCTAGAACATCAAAATCAATATCCAATCTCTCAACCTGTACTGCCTCTATTAGTAGGTGCATCTCGACTAATTCCAGCCTATCTTGACGATGCTCTAGGTGGACCCATCACTCCTCCACTACTAATCTATCAAGAGGTAGATCTACTCAATCTTCTCCCCATGAAAGCACTAAAACTAGGTTCCCTTTGACCCTTAGGAATAACTCTCTCATAAGCCTGCAGATAATAAATAGCCTCTGGTGTAGCAACAAAATATCTATCTGCCTAGCTATGAGCCTCTGTCATTGGCCCAAATAACTGATCATATGTATCCATAGTGATCTGAGTCCTCCTAACTGCCTCATCTCTCTCCCTCTGTAATCAATCTCTCTCAGTAGATACATGATCCCTCTCTGCAGTCAACTCCTCCATGGCATGCCAATACTGATCCCTATCCTCCATCCATTCCTACCACAAAGTAGCGACCAAGTCCTCTAAATACCTAACTCGATCTCTCAATCCCTTCTCATCTGTTCTCTCCACACCTACAGACTCCAAAGTCTAGGGCATCTCCACATCATTGTTGAACACATAGTACCACTGAGAGGGGGGTGAATTAGTGGTTCCTAAATTTTTCCTCTTGTGATCTAAATTGAGAATTTTAGTTATTTACTTAATCACTTAAATGATCAAACCGGTAATACAAGAAAGAAATCCAAAGAGACCATACACACACAAGTAACTCATAACACAATATTTACGAGGAAAACTTGATATGGGAAAAACCTCGGTGAGAAAAGTTGTTGAAGACCACTGCTCCAATCCAGCCTCACAGGTAAAACATAGATTTACAAAGATTTTGGGCACCAGCCCAAGGAGTACCAACCCCTACATTTTTAGGGCACCAACCCAAGGAGCACCAACCCCTGCACCAAGCTTCAACTTGGCGATATATATTAAAATACTATTTGAATACAATTAAGGCTTCTTGTTGCAAATGAATTCTACAACTGTTGAATCAAATAACTCTTTGTTATCTTTCTCTCCCTTTCACACACAATCTCTCAACAGACAGTGTCACACTAGGATGCTGCCTATTCTGCCACACCTTACCAGTTAGGCTCAACTGCTAGACTATAATACTATCGGTAGAATCCTCTCACCGATCTGCTTGCCCACCCACACTACAACTTTCTCAGAATACCTTCTAAATTTTTCTCCTTGCTCGCTCTCCCTTCTCTTCTCTACTCAATCTTCACAACATCAAAAACAACTTCTGTCTAGAGCTCTCATTTCTTATTATCTATTTTCCTGCCAGAATGCAAGTCAAAAACTTGAGCAGTTAGGGTTTTCTCTTTTCGACACAATCTTCATGAGATCCAATTCCCCCAATCTTAGATCAATAACCTATCCTTAAAGACTGCACCTGCACATAGTTTTCATTATCCAATACATGTTTTTATCAAAGTGGTAATCACGAATCAGATTTTCAGTCATGAAGTCAAACGACACATAAATTGTTCCAAAAGTTTCCTTTATGAGAACGTCCTGAATTAGATTTCCTTTGCCTTGATTTAGGTGACAACTGCACCCTGATCTTCCTCGAGTCGCAATCAGTCAGGTGCAATCCCATGATTTGTGGCTCCTTCATTAATGGTGATTATCTATTTCATCGACCCTATCAATGAGGCTTCACCAACCACAACACACTTGCCACCTCTGCTCCACATGGCATCACATGGATTAAGACATGGCCCACCAACACACAGTTGGTCTAGAAAACACATACTAGTATATCCCTTTACCAGTAGAGTGTTCTTCTTCTGTTACCCGGTAGAACATCTTGTACCGGTTACACATCTTCACCTCTGGTAGTGTGAGACAACTTTTAACATTCTCCCTCTTCATCATAAAAAAGAAACCATCCTTCAGACTAGTTTGTACTTTATCCATCAGACTGGTAGACCTTCATTCTTTATGCTCACCCTTATGTGGATCTCCATCATGCCAGTTGATATCAATGAAAACTTAGTGCCAAAATGCCAACAATATCCCCCTTTGGCATTAATGTCAACTTCTCACGATCCACTCTATACCGGTACATGTCTCCCCCTTTCACACAGTGACAAAGGGTACTTGCGCACTCCTCATTTGACCCATACCAAGCTCCCCCTGAGTCACATAAAAGCTTCCTAGGAAGATGACATAACTCCCAGCTTGTGTCGGAGGTATTCAAACATTCTACTTGTTCACCAGTAGGAACATAGTCCATCCTTACGTCCTACCCTTCAACCTTCTCTCGGGGAAAGTGATATTTGATAGCAATATGTTTTGTTCTAGAATGCATGACTGGATTCTTTGCTATGTTGATTGCACTTGAATTGTCACACCGAATGAGAATAGGTTCAATGATGTCCACTTGTATATCTTTGAGAGTCTTCTTCATCCAAAGCACCTCAGAGCAGCATGTAGCAGCAACAATGTACTCAGCTTCAACAATAGATAAGGAGACTGAGTCCTGCTTCTTGCTATGCCAAGAGACCAACCGATCACCTAGAAAGAATGCACCACCGCTTGTGCTCTTTCTATCATGAATGCATCTTTCCCAATCAACATCAGTGTATTCTTCCAAGATAAAATCTCCATGTTTAGGATACCACAAACCATAGCTGAGAGTTCCTTGTAGGTACCTAAAAATTCTGCTAACAACATTCATGTGTGACTGCTTTGGTGTAGCTTGGAATCTGGCTACCATGCATATTGCCTGAACTATATCCGGTCTTGAAGTAGTTAGATATAGTAGATTGCCCATCATGGATCTGTATAGAGTCTGATCCACTACTAACAATTCATCATTCGTACTCAATTTACTTCCGGTCACCATGGGGGTATTTACCAATTTGTAATATTCCAGTTGGAATTTCTTCAACATCTCCTTTGCATACTTGGCTTGTGAGATAAAGATTCCTTTATTTTTCTATAATATCTACAAGCCAAGAAAGTAAGTCAATTCACCAAGCATTGACATCTCAAATTTTGACTGCATCTGATCAGCAAACTCTTTGCAGAGAGTATCCTTGTTTCCTCCAAAGATGATGTCATCTACATACACAACCACAATAATTATGTGATTCCCATCTTTCCTTATGTACAGATTGTTGTCAGCACTCCCCTTTTTGAATCCCTTCTCCTTCAGATATTGATCTAATATTGAGTACCATGCTCTAGGAGCTTTCTTTAAACCATACAAAGCCTTCCTTAACCTACACACAAATGTCTCATCATCATGCAATAGAAATCCTTCCAGTTGCTCCATGTATACTTCTTCTTCTAAATTTCCATTTAGAAAAGAAAATTTTACATCCATTTGATATACTTTATACCCCTTGTAGGCAGAGTAAGCTAGAAACATCTGAATATCTTTTAATCTAGCCATCGGTGCAAATGTTTCTTCAAAGTCAATCCCCTCTACCTGAGAGTATCCTTTGCACACTAGTCTAGCTTTATGCCTCACAATATTACCTTATTCATTCATCTTGTTCCGGTAGACCCACTTTGTGCCAATGATGTTCTTGTCTTCCGGTCTAGGGACTTATTCCCAAGTCTTGTTCTTCTCAATCTGGTGCAGTTCTTCTTCCATGGCATCCATCCATTCTTGTCTCTTGCTAGCCTCATTGAAGGTTTTGGTTTCAACTTGAGTCATGAGGCATAGGTTGACTTGTTCATCATTTCGGGCAAGTCTTCTTCTAGTCTGCACACCATCACTCTTATTTCCCAAAATTTGTTCTTCTAGGTGATTCAGCTATACATACTAGTTGGGAACCTTCTGGGATGCTACCTCTAGTTTAGTATATGTCTGAGCTTCATAATATTCATCGCTGGAAACATCATACTAGTTAACCTGTGGTTGACATCCCTTGTGCATATCTTCATCCACTCTTTCATGCACACTCTCAATGACCCTTCTTAGCCTTTTATTGTAGCATTTGTAGGCTTTGTTGTTAGATGAGTAACCAAGAAAGATTCTTTCATCACTCCTGGAGTCAAAACTTCCTAAGCCATCCACATCTTTCTTGATGAAGCACTTGCTTCCAAATACTTTGAAGTATTTGACTGACGAATTCCGGTCATACCATAACTAATAAGGTGTCATTTTGTTGATTATTTTTAATTGAACCCAGTTCAAAGTATATGTAGCAGTGTGAACAACTTCTTTCCAATATGTATCCAGCAAACTGGCCTCATTTAACATGGTTCTGGCCATCTCCTTGGCTGTCATCTTCTTCCTCTCTACCACACCATTTTGTTGTGGTGTTTTAGGAGCAGAGTATTGCCTTCTAATTCCATGTTTTTCACAATAATATTCAAATTCATTTGATGTGAACTCTCCACCCCTGTTTGATCTTAGACATTTTAATTTGTACCCAGTTTCCTTTTCCACCATTTTCTGAAAGATCTTGAATCTTCCAAATCCTTGTGATTTATCTTGAAAAAAGGTGACCCATGTCTTCCTTGAATAGTCATCAATGAAGAGCACAAAGTATCTTCCACCAACAAGTTCTCTTGTTCAAGTTGAACCATACAGATCTGTATGCACAATTTCAAGTGGTTTTGAGGTGTTGTGCTCCTTTGTCTTTAAACTCACTTTTGTTTGCTTACCTTTTACACATTCATCACAAAATGTGTCTACTAGTTTGATGATGGGTGGAATATGTTATCAGTGTTTAAGAAATGGGTTTTCTTTTCCCATGATTGGCTAGGTTTTTGAAATTTTGAGTCAGGTGTGCTATTAACTGCTTCAAATCTATTTTAGGTCTTTAAGGGTTAAGGGTTTTTAGTTTTAAATCGCTCAAATGTCTGATCAAAACCCTCTAGTTTCTATTCCTACGTTACTTTATTCACTTAAGTAATGGGTCTTGGGGTCGTGTGAAGTGTCCCCCCCTGTTATTTGCCTAGGTGGTCATTAAATAATTGTAAAAAATCTATGCCTTATGTCTTTTTCCTTCTAATGTTGTCAAGTCCAGTAAGTGTCGCGTAGCTTTCAAATGAATCTACAACTTTCGCTATTTCATTAGGCAAAGTTGTGGGTGTGTTAAGCTATGTGAAATAGCGAAAGGAAAATGCATGTTTGACTATGTGCATTGGATCTAGTTTAATGAGACTCCATCTCACTTTAGATCTAATGACTGGCGTTGATTCGCAGCTAAAACGAGCGAGTAAATTACCTTTCGCGAAATGGTGAAAAGGTTTGGCAGGACCCAGCGGTGAAGATTTTCCCACGGCTAAAAAGCAATCAAGTTTAAAAGAAATCAATGGCTCATGTTGTTTTGTAGGAGATAGATGCTCACATGTTATGCTCTGCAAAATAGCAAAAGGTTTTTTGGGCCCGGGCAAAAGAGGTTCATAAGAAGCATAACAGATGCGCAGGTTCTCAAAGATCTAACTGCTAGTGCAGTTTCGCAAGAGAAAGATGCTTGAAAGATAGCTTTCATGAAACAATGAAATGACATGGCGTTCCAAGCAAGCAGTCCAACTGGTTGAGATGGCAAGTAAGAAAATGAAACGTGGCTGAAAATCAAAGTGGTCAGCAAATTGGATTTAAGGATTAAAGGGTGGGTCCAAGAAGATGAGTCATGTTGCAGGATAAGAAGTGACCTGGCAGATATAGATGGCAAGGATAAACTGGATCCTGATGTTTTCTCTTAGCGAATAAAAGGTTGACATGTCAGTTCAGGAATGACTAGACACTAGGTGGATAAAGCTGAGTTAGACAACCCATGTCTGCTGGATTCAAGTAGGTTGTTAAGCATCAAGCAAGTTTGATATAATCTAACGATTCACGTGTATTTGCGAAGGTAAGATGCTAGTGTTTTATGGTTTGTGAAATGGCGAAAGAGTTAGTGGGTCCGAAGAATAGATAAAGCATAAAGATAAAAGGGGATCAACTCTGTTTTGATCCAAGGGTTCTCGTTGCTTCGTGGCTATAAATCAACCAAGGATTAAGGCCCGTGAAATGGCAAAAGAGAAAAAGAGGTTCTTCTCGGCATGAAGTGGAGTGACAGCTATTACTTCTTGTAAAGCTTGATGGTGATGTGTTCATTGACATGTAGTTTCAAAAGGTGATTAAGGGTCCACCAAGGTGTAACTAATGGTTATGCATAAAGTAAGACACATGATTGACTTTGAACTAAACCCGAAGAGTTTTTCAGGGCTAATGGTTGAGTGCCACGTGGCATTTGTTAACCCGTGAATAAGTGGGGTAAACAATGTCCGGATAAAGGTCTCACTTAAAAGATGGTCATCTCAAGATTGATCCAATGCTTCTCGTTGTTTCATGGCCCAAAGATGTAAGTGGATTAACCCTTGTGAAATAGTGAAAAATTGTTAGCCATCAAGATGAGGCGCAGTTAGTGAAAAGGTTGACGGTCCCGGTGGAGTTAAAGGCCAGGTGGTCAGAGTTCCATCTAATGCTTGGCATAGCTTCGCGAAAGGAAAGTGCTCAGGGGATAAAGCTTGTGGTAGGGTCCGATGCAAAGGTAAAGAGGTTAAAATAGTGTAAAGACTGATCAAGTCTCATCTGATCGGACGACTGGTGTGATTTTGTTTGGCAAAATTTCTAGGATGTTATGCTCTGCGAAATAACAAAAGAGCGAAAAGAAAATATACAGGTATGTTATGACCCGTTGGAGCAAAAATTTTGAATTCTTCTATGAATTCAATTCTAAAAGGATGGCCAAAGCATGTAGTATCAATGTTGTAGTTAAGAGCCCGACTACCATATATGATCTCGCATCAATTGAATGAAGGCATCATTTTGAAAAGTTGTTGCAGAGAAGCAGTTGCAGAGCAAATTTCTTCAGTTGCAAAGAGGATTTCTTCAAGCCAAAAATAGGTTCTCTTGTACTCTTGCTTGGCAATTACTTGACAGTGTGCTTTAATTGAGGTTTTGATTTGTTAAAGAATAGTTGGGGCTAGTAATTAAATTGCTTGCATAGTTGTTTAAGATGGCACCTAAAAGAGAATTCTCAGGAAAGGTTAATTACTAGGAGAGGGCTATCTGTGATGATTTCCTAGAATAGTTGACAATTTCAACTAATGTGGCAACAAAGGTAAAGGAATTAGTGCCAAGAGCTCCTCGCCTAAAAATAGGAGAAGGATTGTATGACAAGGGAAACAAGTTAAAAGACCCTCAAATTGGGTTGTTTGGGTTGGGATTATTTAAGGTTGGATTTGGTATGAGAAACTTCCCAGCCCCAATGAACAGTATTTGGGAGTTGGATGTAGGCAAATTGGTGGTCCCTGGAGTATTCATGGATGTGGATCTCATAACTCAGATTGCACACAACTATGACCCAAACACAATAAGTGTTAAGGATATAAGTGGGAAAACCCTCATTGAAATAAATAATGAGGAGTTCAAAAAGGCTTTTGGGCTTAGTGAGTTTACCAATTTTTTAGAGCCTATTAACTTTAAATCACTAGCTTAGGTTTATAGTGTGCAGAGGAATCACCTTAGAAATGGGCCTCTTAAAGAATTCTTTGTGAAGATAGGTGGGTTACCTGTTGTAGGACCTAACACTGAGGAGCCTTTTTCTTTAAATCTGTTTATCCTTAGGGCCAAAGGATTATACTGGTCACTCTGCCAAATTTTAGGAGAAGATGTTGAGGCAAATATGCCAACTCATTACATGTTAATGATTGCTCAAATTCTGAATCCGTCTTTGGTAGTGACCTTTGATTATACTTCCTATATCACTGATGCCATCCATGAAGGCTTGATAGGAATAAAAAATGGGAAAGTGGATAGGCCTTTTGGATGGTACTCCCTCCTTATGCATTTATTTTTATTCAAGGGTGGTGACTATTTTGCAAGTGGAATGGATACTGTGAAAGAGAAAGATGGAGAGAAGATGCCAGTGCAATTATGGAGTACAGTGTTGTCATGGGACAGAGAAGATGCAAGATTCTTAAAGTTTGATAAGTGTTTTGCATCTAAGATTAGGACTCTTATCTGTTTAGAGAATCCAAGAGTCCCTAAGGTTCTTTTGGAATTCATTAGGCCAAAAGAGTTTGCTGAGAATGTTAAAATTGTCCACAATTGGGGTGATATCTATTTATACCCTATCTCCATAGTTTTTAGAGTATATGGTTTCAAAGGCACTCCATTTTTGTTGCCCTATCAAGTCCCTCTTAAAGTGGGAATTGTAGAGATCCTCAGGCAGATTGGTAGTGTGCAAGAGGCAGAGTTAACAGGCAGAGGTAAAGGGACCATTTTCCCTATAGTTACCATAGCACATCAATTTCTAATAATTAAAGAAGGTTGGAAGTATTTTGAAGATTTCCTTCGAACGTACCACTTATCAACTATAGTATCCCGATGTGCTGACCTTGAAGATTTCTTCAATGGCATGTTCAGAAAGAGGGCAATGTGTAGAGGTAGACCCCACCAATTCCAGTTTCCTGAAGACCTCATTGAGAATGAGTTTGATTTAGATGAGAAAGAGCTGAGGAAAGAAAAGTGGGTGGCCTACAAGAAGGCTTTAGACTTTGTGCACCAATTTGACACTAGCTATGACCCTTTCTCTAGCTTTCACCCCTTTGAAGAGAAGATAAAATTCTTAATTCTTTGTTTTGAGGATGTGATGCAAACATTGAAAGAAAAGAGGGAGGCTGTAATTAAGAACAACCCTGAGAAAGAAAGACTAGCTCTAAATAGGTCTGCATCTACTAGAGCAATCCCTCCTAGTGATTACATGTTGCATAAGAAGTCCAACTACAGTGTGTTGATGCCAATAATAGGGGAGCCTTCTACCTCAAAAGGCAAGAGGAAGATACAGGATGTCATTGACATTGAAGATAGCCCAAAGAAACAAAGAGTGGGAAAGGAAGTACAATCTGATGAACCCTTGTATTCCCCATCTCAATCCCCTATTCATATAGGAGATGAATAGGCAGTAGCTAAACAACAATTACAGTTAGGCAGTCTTGGAGAGATAGGATACACATATGATGAAGTGGAAGAGGGAATGCCAGAAGAGCCCCTTACTGCAGAGATGAACATTACTACTAATGAGTTCAAAGGCCATGAGTGGGGTCCTGAGATGAAACAAGATAGTGAGGATTTCTTGGCTGATAATAACTTTGTCACATCAGGAGCTTTCATGCAATTTGTGTGGAAACAGAACATTTATAAATTTAATGCTAGGTGTGAAAAGAGGAAAGGTGAGCAGCCCCACAAGGATCCAGCTATGGTGGAGGAAGAGATAAAGCAAGAAATGGTTGATGAGTTTAAGACTATCACCCCCGAGTAGGGAAGAATCATGGTAGCACAGGCTAGGGTACTCATTCTCCCCGAATGGGACATAGCAGATGCCTTAGTTATAGAGGCAGTAAGAAAGGAGACCAAACCTATGGAAGGAGTCACTTTCAGCAAAGATAATGTTGCACTGGTCATGTGGTCTCTTAAAAGAGATGAAAATAAGAGGAATAAGGACACCACAGGGTCAAGCACTGGGGTAGTGGAAGCTACTAGCACTGTGCTAGAGACTGCAAAGTTTAGTGTTGCAGTAGCAGAAAGAGAGGCTAAGGAAAAGGAAGATCGCCAAGTTAAGTTGGAGACAATTCTGAAAGCTTACAACAGTGCCAAGGAAGAGGTAAGGGGTAAAGATAGCATCATTGCCAAGCTACAAAGCCAGTTGGTAGGACAATACCATCAAGGTGAGTCCTCAACATTGATGATCTCCTCTTCTCCTACAAGACCTCCACCTACCAGCCCCATTATTGAGTTCCCACCATCTCCAACACCTTCTAGTTCTTTGTTGATTGAGATCACTCCCCATGAGTTGGAGAATTTAAAACAGGCTTAGGCCCTATATGCAAAGAAATATGAAGAGAGAGTAAAGGCTACAATTTTAAGTTTTGCTGACACTATAGGGTCTTCACTAATGTATAACAACATGAGTAAGATTTTGGAAATGTGGAATGAGTTAAATGGGGACAAGGCTATATTAATGCCTATTTTTGATAAATGGAGACCCGGAGAGCAGGATATAGAACTAATTTGTGTATCCTACGATGAGGCAGGGGCTGACCGCATTATTAAATCCACCAATGATATGACAAAGGATTTAGTAAAGTTGGCAGAAGGAGTAGATAATGCAGATAGAAAGATCAACTTATACAAGAAAGAGTACACTGATCAAGTTTTTGAATTACTCCCAGGAGGTTTCGTCAGCCCACCCAATTAAAGGACAAACAAATATGGCTTAAGTAATTGGAAGCCAAATTGTCACTGAGAATAAAAGGAATTGTTAAATCAGAGGATGCCTCCATACTTGTCAAAACAATTGAGGAGATTGAGAAAATCAAATCTCATTATGGTTTCCTAAATTTAGAGGTCAATAGAATGTGGAATCCTTGGAAAAGATTAGCCAAGACAAAAGCAAAAGTAATTAACTTCTCATGGCTTTCTGATGAGGTGTATCAGGAATGGACAATAAAATATGGAGTGCTTGATGTGGAGCAGTTAGAAAATGTTGCAACAGAACAACAAGAGGAAGAAGCCGCGAAAGTTGAAAGAGACTTGTAACCGCATTTGTAAAAGGTTTTGTAACTTCTTAAGAAGTAATGATTGTAACAAACTCTCCTAGGAAATTCCGAAGCTATGTGTGCATCCATATTGTTATAAATGAATACCAGGACTAGTAGAAAAAAGGATCACAAGGAATTGTAAGAAAACGCTGCAGAAATTTATCTGAGCTTTTTTCAAGTTTTGATAAAGAATATTCGAATGTTTTTGTAATACTTTTAGAAGAAATATTAATACACAGACCTTTGGTTTTGAGTTTAAATTTTGTGTTGTCTTCAAGTATGTTTGCAAATGTTTACTATTTCATTCTAAGTAATCTAGCGTTATTCTTTTTGAATATGGGTTGCAAGTCAATTTTTAGTAAAAATGTTTCTTAGCTTTTCTGTTCAGGAGGGGAATTAAATACGTAGGAATTATTTTTTACCAATAAATTCTTTGTGGGATACTTTGAATTTTGATGAACATAGTTTAGTCTGGTATGAATAAATTATTATGTGTGTCAGGCATATATAGGGATTTGCAGAAGCCAAACTGATGGAATATGTAGAGATGTTTGATTGTGGAAGTATTGTTTGAACTTAGATGACTCTATGACCTTGGATAAGGCACTGATATCTATTAAGGTTATCTTCTATACATCTTGTAGATCAATACTGAACATGAGTATAAGTTTCATTCCTTTGTTTCAGTTAGTTTTAAGGTGATAAGATCCACTGGTTTTCGGACTGGTTTGTTGTAGATTTATCTTTTAAAAGTGTGAATTTAGTTCACAAAGGTATACCGGCTTGAACTTTGGATAAGTTCAAAGTGTAGAAGGTTAATCAAACCTTGCCATACGTTGTCCTAAAAGTTTTCCTTCTCTTTAATCTCTCTTCTGCATACAGAGTTATCATATCACTATAAGGGTTTTAAGGTGAATCAGATTTTGAGAACAACAAAAGTGGTGACTCTGCTGGGGAGAGTCACAATAAGGATCCAGACACAGATTTGTGCTTAGATTTATAAGGAAAAATCATTGTGTTTTTGTGGAATAGATTTGTGCTTCAGTGAATATAGCAGTGGTGTCTAGAAGTCTCTATTTGGAAGTTCCCTCTATTTTGTTTTGATATATGATTTGGTCTAAAGTTTTACAACATTTTTTCAAAGCTTGTGTTCATATTTTCCATAGTCTTGTGGGTAGTGACTCTGTTATTTTGGAACTAGTCCTTGTGAAATACATAAAATTTTAAAAGGAAGACAAGCATAATGCAAGGAGGAAAAAACACCAGATCATTCAGGAAGAAGCATCCTCGTGAAACTTTGTAAGAAGGTTTGCTTGAACAGTCACGAAGAGGTTAGAAGAGGTCAGTGCTTCACGAACCATCAAATGCTGCTTGGGTGCAAAAGAATAACAATACCGGTAAGATACCTGATCGACCTGTTTATACAAAGTCTAATTCTTCTTCCAAAGAATCTGAACATGATATATTCAGTTTCCATTCTAGATTGCTTGGAAATATAGATAATGCTCATGCTCTAAATCAAGATATATCTCATGTTAGTGTATCTATGAGAGATAGGACTAGTTCAAATGCAATCAGACACTCTGTGCCTAGAACAATTGATGGAAATATCAGCTTGTTTGATATAGATCAAGTCAATATATCTAACTTTGAGGAGAATTTCCCTGATGAAGATAAAGTGTCACAAGAAATAGAAGATTTAAATAGAAGGGTTCACCACTTAATCTCCTTAAGAGCCCAAAAGGAAGCAAATAAGGAAAAGGAAGTCAAAGCAAAACTAATGGAGAGGGATAGGCTTCTTAGGCAGATAGCTAATCTTGAAGTGTTGGCTAAGGAAAAAGAAAAGAGTGATGAGGAAGGCCCTGTGATTAGAGAAATTTTAATCCCTAAGGCTAAGCCAACATATAGGTCAGTAGTCCAACCAAATAGGGAAGTGCTTAGTGATTCACAGCCTCCTAGGAATAATGTTGATAAAGGGAAGCAGAAATGGGTGGATGATGGAACTAGATCTAGAAATACAAAGGAGATTTCTCATAGGCTATCAACATAGGAGAGAGAGATGGAAATAATGAGGAAGGAAAAGGAGGATCTACAAATAGAGCTAGAGAAAGCTGAGTTGGAAGTAGCTAATCAGGAAGTTAAAAGAAAAATTAGTTACCTAGAAGCTCCCCCTATTATTTTTCCATCAGAAGATCTTAGTAAGCTTGATCCTCAGCAAATTTCCCTCCCCCCAGTTAAGATACAGCCTACTATGCCTGCTAATACAACATCAGTGAGTCAAATCCCTGTGAATAATCAGCATGGCCAAATATCTTAGTCCCGAATTCCAAAAGTCAGAATGAACATGGGAAACAATAATGTTGCTAACCCTTTTCAAAGGAGACCTATCAATTTGGAGCTGTATAGACAATTGTTCTTTGATGGGATCCCAGGATATCCCAACCATGTTCCTACTAAGTTAAGGGACAGACTCCATAAGTTTGCTGGAAATAATGCAATTAGTGCTGAGGAACATTTAAAATCTTTTGGTGACCTTATAAATGATTATGAGATAGTGGATGAAGATGTTATAATGAAATTGTTTGTTTAGTCCCTGGTTGATGATGCAAGAGATTGGTACAAAGGTCTTCTAGTTAATAGCATTGGGTCATGGGAGGACTTTAAGAATTATTTTCAAGAACAATACGGTGACAAAACAAATGTGAGCTTCATGCTCAATGAATTTAATAACATTAGAAAATCTGATAATGAAATGCTCACTGATTTCAAAAGGTCATGCATAGATTGTATCTGGTGATGAGGTTAGATGATAACATGTGTCTGAACACCTATTATAATGCATTTGATTCTAAAATGGCCTATATATTAAGGGATAAAAATCCACATAACCTGAGGGATGAATTTAGAATTGCCATTAATGTGGAAAGCAATAGAAAGGCATATGGGAAGTTAGGAAGGAGAATAGATGGTAGGTTATGGCAGGAAACAAAATAGCAACCTAACAAAGTTGCTAAGGAAGAAGACAAGATAGAAAAGTTGGTTATTGCCATGAAGGATCTGACTGCCAAGGTAAATAAAAATGATAAGCCTCATTATAACTAGCAAGATAGGCCCCCTAGACTGCATGACATGCCTTATAATACCAACTAGAAAGATGGCAAACCCCAAAATGAGGAGCCTAAAATTGCTCAGAGTCAGGGTACTCCAGATCCCTTAAAAGGGAAAAATGTCCATAATATAGAAAACACCCCTTGGTGTATTGCTTGTGATGGGCCACATTCTCCTCATCAGTGTGCAGTAGCTCAAGCCCTTGAAGAGTCCATGAGACAAGAAGCTGAGCCTGACATTTGAGACTATAATAGAGAGTGATGAGGAATCTGTACAAAGTGAATGTAGTGATGTGTTGGATAATGAAAGGTTTGTTCAAGGACAACTAACACCGGACTGACATCCTACCTTGAATGTGGTAATAATTGAAGATGAAGAAGTTCATCTTAGAAGGCCTAGTGAGGAAGAAGTTAAAAATCTCACCAAAGCTACTATTGCTAAAGCAAAGCACAATTACAACTTAAGGAGCACCAAGAAGGACACTGGTCAGGGTGAACCTGGTTCCATGTTCATAAAAGAGGTTACTCAAAAGAGGGCAACAAGTAGCGCTACTACTTTCCCTAAAATTGGTCAAGAAAAGAAGGAATAGGTTAAAGATGTACCCAAGAGTACAGATGATAAAAGTACCAATGATATACAAGGAGCTACCACAAAAAAAAGGGCAAGTCAGCTTAAGGCAGAAAGAGTTAGAGCTAATACTGAATTAAGTAGTAGTTCCACATTTGACATGGCTCAAGCTCTTACACAAATGAAAGTTACTGTCCCATTAATAGAATTACTAAAAATAAAAGAACATAGGGATGCATCTTTGTCTTTGTTTTCTAATATATCTGACAGTGACACAGTCCTACCCACCGGTTCAATTAAAAATGGAAAGGATCAAGAACTCCAAACCCCAGAGGTTTATGTTGGAACCACTATTACTCAAGAGCCTTCATAGGTAGATCCTTTTTATGTTACTTTGTTAGTGAATAAACGGCTGATAAAAAACTATATGATAGATTGAGGAGCTGCTACTAATGTAATGCCCTATGGTGTTATGAAAGAACTAGAACTGTCAGTAACCACTGTATATGGAAAATTCTATGCTATGAATAACAGGGAAGTACCTGTGATAGGTACAATGAGAGATGTTGAAGTAAAAACAACAACATTCCCTGAGGCAACTTATAAAATAGACATTATTGTTACTGACACTAAACCCTATTATGGTATGTTGTTGTCCAGGCAGTGGGCAGTAGTAGTAGGAGAAAATGTCCAACTAGATTTATCTTATGCCACCATCCCAATCAATGGAAATCGGGTCAAATTGTACAGAGAACCATGTGATGCTAGAGTAATTGAAAATGTAGATCCTAGTATGCTCAATTGTATGATTGATGTGGATCTTGATAATTTCAGACTATAACCAATTTTACCCCAGTTGAAGAATACTGATCCCATTGTAGTCGAATTAGAGTCACAACAGCATGGTTTATGGAAGATGTATTTTGATGGAGCTTGCTCCAAAGAAGGATCTGGGGCAGGGGTTCTTTTTGTATCTCCATCAGGTATAACTTTTAAGTATTCTTTCTTATTGGCTTTCTAGTGCATAAATAATATTGTTGAGTATCAAGCCCTGTTATTGGGGCTTGAAGTTGCAAAAAGGCATGGAATCCAGCTGTTGAAAGTTGTAGGGGACTCAAAATTGGTTGTCTCTCAGGTAAGATCCAAATATGCATCCAAAAATGATAGATTAAAGTGGTATAAACATGTAGTTTGGGATGTCATTGAGCATTTTAGTGCATTTTCTATTAATTGGATAGAGAGATCAAAGAATATTATGGCAGACTTTCTAGCTAATGTTGCATTTAAAAATGACGATGCAACACTAACCGGCATCTCCACTGTGGAAATAAAATCTAGGCCTACCATCCCTGATAATGTGTATAATTGGCAAGTTTTTGCTGATGATGAAGATATTCTTAGGTTCATTCAATGTGTTGATGATTATGATGGACAGAAGATTGATTGCAATGCATTGGTGGAGGTGGTTGACAATAAGGAAACAGTGTTTGGGAACGACTCGGTCCAGTTGGAAACAAATGAGATACCTAAAGGGTTGGTAGAGCTAGAGAGCATGTTCACTTACAATGACAGTCACTTACATCAGCAGTCTACCACCAAGTTAGAAGAATTGGAGGAGGTAAACCTGGGGACTAAATCATCCCCTAAGTTAGTATACATTGGGAAGAAATTACCCCCTCATGTCAGAACTAATCTTATTAGTTTATTGAAAAGATATAAACATGTTTTTGCTCGGTCTTATGAAGACCTAAAGGCATATAGACAAGACCTTTTTCGGCATGAAGTTCCTTTACTTCCAGATGCTAAGCCTTTCAGATAGAAGCAGAGACCTATTAATCCCATGTTAGAAACTAAGATGCAACAAGAATTGACTAAGTTAAGAGAAGGGGGGATTATTAAACCTATAAGACATTCTTCATGGGTCTCCAATTTGGTCCCAGTAAGAAAGAAAAATGGGGACATTAGATTGTGTGTGGATTTTAGAAATTTGAATGTTGCTTCTTTAAAAGACAATTACTCTTCCCTTAATATGGAAGCTATGCTGCAGAGAGTAATAGGTTGTGATCTTTTGTCCATGATGGATGGTTTTTTAGGATACAATCAAGTGTTAGTGAGAGAATCTGAACAGTTCAAAATTGCTTTCACTACTCCATGGGGAACATATGTCTATGTAAGAATGCCATTTGGATTAAAAAATGTTGGAGCTACATTTCAGAGAGCTATGGATGTAGCCTTTAAAGAATTCATCAATATCATCATGGTGGTCTATCAAGATGATCTAACTTGCTTCTCTAAAAGGGCCAAGGACCACTATGGACATTTGGAAAAGGTGTTCAATAAGGCTTTGGAATTTGGTGTGTCATTAAATCCCAAGAAGTGTCATTTTGGGGTCACTGAAGGAAAATTATTGGGGCATATTGTTTCCAAGGAAGGGGTAAGAATAGACCCTGAAAGAATTGAAGCAATAAACAAAGTGCCTGAACCAAAGAATGTTAAAGGTATTCAATCCTTTTTAGGCAAAGTAAATTTTGTTAGAAGATTCATTGCAAACTTTGCAGAGATAGTGAAACCCATTTTCAAGTTGCTCAAGAAGGATACCAAGTTTTGTTGGGATCAAGAAGCCTCAAAGGCTTTTGCTGAAATTTAAAAAGCCATTCAAGAAGCACCAGTGCTGAAATCTCCTGATTACAATAAACCCTTTTCTCTGTTCTCTTTTCCTTCACACCATATAGTAGTTGCAGTGTTGTTACAAAACGATAATGAGGGATATGAACATCCCATAGCCTTTTATAGCAAGTCTTTGCAAGAAACAGAATTGAAGTATGAAACCATGGAGAAATAGGCTTATGCTTTAGTTAAAGTTGTCAAAGCTTTCAGGCCATACCTTGTGAATGCAAAAATCACTGCTTATGTCCCACATGCTGTAGTTAAGGATATTTTGTCCCAATATGAGGTTATAGGAAAAAGTTGTAGATGGATTAATAGAATCCAAGAATTTGACTTGGAAATAAAGATCACCAAATTGGTGAGAGGCTTAGGTCTGGCCAATCTCATGACTGAATCTACTCTTCTGAATGTTGAGATACATAATGTTGAAATCAAAAGTACTTCAGTCACTAGTATTGAAAGGCAACCTTGGTATTCAGAGATAGTCTGATTTTTAAGGGATGCTACATTTTTAGAAGGAATGACACATAATCAGAGAAGAACTCTAAAACTCAAGTCACAAAAATATGTTCTCATTCAAGGTGATCTGTTTGGAGAAAAAGAGATGGAGAATTGCTAATGTGTTTGGATGAATTCCAAGCTAAAAAGGTGTTGATTGAAATGCATGATGGACTATGTGGAGGCCATTACTCTACTAAGACAACTGTTGGTAAGATAATTTGGGCTGGGTACTATTGGCCTACCTTATTCAAGGATGCTCATGAACATGTCAGGAAATGTGACCCATGTCAAAAAATTTCATCCAAATTGAAGTATGAAGGAGCTTTACCCCTAAATCTAGTCACAGTGGAAGCCCCTTTTGTCCAATGGGGCATTGATTTTATTGGAAAAATTGTTGAGAGATCAGGAAGAGGTCATAGATGGATCATAGTAGCCACTGATTATTTTACTAAATGGATTGAAGCTATTCCCACAAGAAGAGCTACAAGTAAAGTTGTCATTGACTTCCTGATGGATAATGTTATAACTAGATTTGGAATACCTACAAAATTAGTAATGGACAATGCCATGAGTTTCAGGTCAGAAGAGTTTGTTGGATTTTGCACCAGTCATGGAATAATCATGTCTTACTCTTCACCATATCATCCTCAGGGAAATGGACAAGTTGGATCTAGTAATAAAAGCCTCTTGAACATCATCAAGAAAATCCTAGAAGAGAATAAGAGGTCTTCGGATCAAAAGTTGAAATTAGCTTTGTGGGTTGACAAAGTAACAGTAAAGAAGGCCATTGGAATGTCATCTTTTGATCTAGTTTATGGTACACAAGCTAGACTGCCAGTAAACAATCTTCTTCCAGTTTATAAATTCCTGCAAGCTAAAGACATGGAGCTATCTGAACCTATGGAAAACTAAATGATTCAAATAGTAGAAGTGGAAGAGATCAGAACTCTAGCTCATAAGAGAAATCTGAAGATCCAACTACAATCCAAGTACCTTTTGATAAGAGGACATCATTAAGGAAGTTTCAAATTGATGATATTGTTCTTCAATGGAATGCATGAGGATAGGACAAGGGAAAACATAAGAAATTTGAATCATTATGGATTGGCCCTTTTGTGGTCTGTGATTTAAATGGAAAGGATTCTTATTTTATGAAAAATATGAATCATGAAGTATACGAATTTCCAGTGTATGGACAATTCCTGAAACATTATTTCTCTTGAAGTCCATGCACAGTAGGTCCTTTGTTTGTATATATTTTGTTGCTTCTTGTTGTTTTTTGTTTGGGTCTGTGTTTTGGTTTGTTTCTCTAGAGTTTCCTAAGTTTCTTGTGTTGACCTTGCGATCAACCATCCCCAGTCAGAGCTGATGTTATCAGTGTTTAAGAAATGGGTTTTCTTTTCCCATGATTGGCTAGGTTTTTGAAATTTTGAGTCAGGTGTGCTATTAACTACTTCAAATCTATTTTAGGTCTTTAAGGGTTAAGGGTAGTTTTAAATTGCTCAAATGTCTGATGAAAACCCTCTGGTTTCTATTCCTACGTTACTTTATTCACTTAAGTAATGGGTCTTGGGGTCATGTGAAGTGTCCCCCCCTGTTATTTGCCTAGGCTATTGTTAAATAATTCTAAAAAATCTATGCCTTATGTCTTTTTCCTTCTAATGTTGTCGGGTCCAGTAAGTGTCATGCAACTTTCAGATGAATCTACAACTTTCGCTATTTCGTTAGGCAAAGTTACGGGTGTGTTAAGCTATGTGAAATAGCAAAAGGAAAAAAGTATGTTTGACTGTGTGTACTGGATCTAGTTTAATGAGACTCCATCTTGCTTTAGATCTAATGACTGGCGTTGATTCGCAGCTGAAACGAGCGAGTAAATTACCTTTCATGAAATGGCGAAAAGGTTTGGTAGGACCCAGCGGTGAAGATTTTCCCATGGCTAAAAAGCAATCGAGTTTAAAAGAAATCAATGGCTCACATTGTTTTGTAGGAGATAGATGCTCACATGTTATGCTCTGTGAAACAGCAAAAGGTTTTTTGGGCCCAGGAAAAAGAGGTTCATAAGAATCATAATAGATGCGCAGGTTCTCAAAGATCTAACTGCTAGCACAGTTTTGCAAGAGAAAGATGCTCGAAAGATAGCTTTCGCGAAATAGAAAAATGACATGGCTTTCCAAGCAAGCAGTCTAGCTGGTTGAGATGGAAAGTAAGATAATGACCCATTGCCAAAAATCAAAGTGGTCAGCAAATTGGATTTAAGGATTAAAGGGTGAGTCCAAGAAGATGAGTCATGTTGCGGGATAAGAAGTGACCTGGCAGATACAGGTGGCAAGGATAAAGTGGATCCTGATGTTTTCTCTCAGCGAATAAAAGGTTGACATGTCAAATTAGGAATGACTAGACATCAGGTGGATAAAGCTGAGTCAGACAACCCATGTCTGCCGGATTCAAGTAGGTTGTTAAGCATCAAGCAAGTTTGATATAATCTAATGGTTCACGTGTGTTCGCAAAGGTAAGATGCTAGTGTTGTAAGGTTTGCGAAATGGCAAAAGAGTTAGTGTGTCCGAAGAACAGATAAAGCATAAAGATAAAAGGGGATCAACTCTGTTTTGATCCAAGGGTTCTTGTTTCTTCATGGCTGCAAATCAACCGAGGATTAAGGCCCGCAAAATGGCAAAAGAGAAAAAGAGGTTCTTCTCAGCATGACGTGGAGTGATAGTTGTTACTTCTTGTAAAGCTTGATGGTGATGTGTCGATTGACACGTAGTTTCAAAAGGTGATTAAGGGCCCGCAAAGGTGTAACCGATAGTTATGCAGGAAGTAAGACACGTGGTTGACTCTTAACTAAACCCGAAGAGTTTTTTAGGGCTAATGGTCGAGTGCCATGTGGTGTTTGTTAACTGGTGAATAAGTGGGGTAAACAATGTTCGGATAAAGGTCTCACTTAAAAGATGGTCATCTCAACATTTATCCAATGCTTATCATTGTTTCATGGCTTGAAGATGTAAGCGGATTAACCCCTGCGAAATAGCAAAAAATTGTTAGCCATCAAGATGAGGCGTGGTTAGTGAAAAGGTTGATGATCTCGGTGGAGTTAAAGGCTGGGTGGTTAGAGTTCCATCTAACGCTTGGTGTAGCTTCACAAAAGGAAAGTGATTGAGGGATAAAGCTTGCGAAATGGCGAAAAGAAGGTAGGGCCTGATGCAAAGGTAAAGAGGTTAAAATAGTGTAAAGACCGATCATGTCTCATCTAATCAGACGGGTGGCGTGATTTCATTTGGCGAAATTTCTAGGATATTATGCTCTTCGAAATAACGAAAGAGAGAAAAGAAAATATACAGGTATGTTATGACCCATTGGAGTGAAATTTTTGAATTCTTCTATGAATTCAATTCTGAAAGGACGACTAAAGCATGTCATATCAATGTCACAGTTAAGAGCCCAACTACTATATATTATCTCGCATCAATTGAATGAAGGCATCATTTTGAAAATTTGTTGTAGAGAAGCAGTTGTAGAGAAAATTTCTTCAGTTGCAGAGTGGATTTCTTCAAGCCAAAAATAGGTTCTCTTGTACTCTTGCTTGGCAATTACTTGACAGTGTGCTTTAATTGAGGTTTTGATTTGTTACAAAACAGTTGGGGCTAGTAATTAAATTGCTTGCATAGTTGTTTAAGATGGCACCTAAAAGAGAATTCTTAGGAAAGGTTAATTACCAGGAGAGGGCTATCTGTGATGATTTCCTAGAACAGTTGACAATGTCAACTAATGTGGCAACAAAGGTAAAGGAATTAGTGCCAAGAGCTCCTCACCTAAAAATAGGAGAAGGATTGTATGACAAGGGAAACTAGTTAAGAGACCCTTAAATTGGGTTGTCTGGGTTGGAATTATTTAAGGTTGGATTAGGTATGAGAAACTCCCCAGCCCCAATGAATAGTATTTGGGAGTTGGATGTACGCAAATTGGTGATCCCTGGAGTATTCATGGATGTGGATCTCATAACTCAGATTGCACACAACTATGACCCAATCACAAGAAGTGTTAAGGATATAAGTGGAAAAACCCTCATTGAAATAAATAATGAGGAGTTCAGAAAGGATTTTGGGCTTAGTGAGTTTACCAATTTTTTAGAGCCTATTCACTTTAAATCACTAGCTCAAGTTTACAGTGTGTAGAGGAATCACCTTAGAAATGGGCCTCTTAAAGAATTCTTTGTGAAGATAGGCAGGTTAACTATTGGAGGACCTAACACTAAGGAGCCTTTTTATTTAAATCTATTTACCCTTAGGGCCAAATGATTATACTGGTCACTCTACCAAATTTTAGGCGAAGATGCTGAGGCAAATACGCCAACTCATTACATGTTAATGATTGCTCAAATTTTGAATCCCTCTTTGGCAGTAACCTTTGATTATGCTTCCCATATCACTGATGCCATCCATGCAAGCTTGATAGGAATAAAGAATGGGAAAGTGGATAGGCCTTTTGGATGGTACTCCCTCCTTATGCATTTATTTTTATTCAAGGGTGGTGACTATTTTGCAAGTGGAATGGATATTGTGAAAGAGAAAGATGGAGAGAAGATGCCAGTGCAATTATGGAGTACAATGCTATCGTGGGATAGAGAATATGCAAGCTTCTTAAAGTTTGATAAGTGTTTTGCATCTAATATTAGGACTCTTATCTATTCAGAGAATCCAAGAGTCCCTAAGGTTTCAAAGGCACTCCATTTTTGTTGCCCTATCAGGTCCCTCTTAAAGTGGGAATTGCAGAGATCCTCAGGCAGATTGGTAGTGTGCAAGAGGCAAAGTTAATAGGCAGAGGTAAAGGGACCATTTTCCCTACGGTTACCATAGCACATCAATTTCTAATAATTAAAGGAGGTTGGAAGTATTTTGAACATTTCCTTCAACTGTACCACTTATCAACTGCAGTATCCCGATGTGCTGACCCTGAAGATTTCTTCAATGGCATGTTCAGAAAGAGGGCAATCTGTAGAGGTAGACCCCACCAATTCCAGTTTCCTGAAGACCTCATTAGGAATGAGTTTGATTTAGATGAGCAAGAGCTGAGGAAAGAAAAATGGGTGGCCTACAAGAAGGCTTTAGACTTTGTGCACCAATTTGACACTAGCTATGACCCTTTGTCTAGCTTTCACCCCTTTGAAGAGAAGATAAAATTATTAATTCTTTGTTTTGAGGATGTGATGCAAACATTGAAAGAAAAGAGGGAGGTTGTAATTAAGAACAACCCTGAGAAAGAAAGACTGGTTCTAAATAGGTCTACATCTACTAGAGCAATCCCTCTTGGTGATTACATGTTGCATAAGAAGTCCAACTACAGTTTGTTGATGCCAACAATAGGGGCGCCTTCTACCTCAAAAGGGAAGAGGAAGATACAGGATGTCATTGACATTGAAGATAGCCCATAGAAATAAAGAGTGGGAAAGGAAGTACAATCTAATGAACCCTTGTATTCCCCATCTCAATCCCCTATTCATATAGGAGATGAACAGGCAGCAGCTGAGCAACTGTTATAGTTAGGCAGTCTTGGAGAGATAGCTTACACATATGATGAAGTGGAAGAGGGAATGCCAAAAGAGCCCCTTACTACTGAGATGAACATTACTACTAATGAGTTCAAAGGCCAGGAGTGGGATCCTGAGATCAAACAAGACAGTGAGGATTTCTTGGCTGATAATAACTTTGTCACATCAGGAGCTTTCATGCAATTTGTGTGGAAGTAGAACATTGATAAATTTAATGCTAGGTGTGAAAAAAGGAAAGGTGAGCAGCCCCACAAGGATCCAGCTATGGTGGAGGAAGAGATAAAACAAGAAATGGTTGATGAGTTTAAGACTATCACCCCCAAGTAGGGAAGAGACATGGTAGCACAGGTTGGGGTACTCATTCTCCCCAAATGGGACATAGCAAATTCCTTAGTTCTAGAGGCAGTAAGAAAGCTGACCAAACCTATGGAAGGAGTCACTTTCAATAAAGATAATGCTGCACTGGTCATGTAGTCTCTTAAAAGAGATGAAAATAAGAGGAATAAGGACACCCCAGGGTCAAGTTACCTTGGGGGAATGATATTGAAAAGAGTGCAGAGCACTGGGGTAGTGGAAGATGCTAGCATTATGGTAGAGACTGTAAAGTTTAGTGTTGCAGTAGCAGAAAGAGAGGCTAAGGAAAAGGTAGATCTCCAAGTTAAGTTGGAAACAATTCTGAAAGCTTACAACAGTGCCAAGGAAGAGGTAAGGGGTAAAGATAGCATCATCGCCAAGCTACAAAGCCAGTTGGCAGGACAATACCATCAAGGTGAGTCCTCAACATTGATGATCTCCTCTTCTCCTATAAGACCTCCACCTACTAGCCCCATTATTGAGTTCCCACCATCTTCAACACCTTCTACTTCTTAGTTGATTAAGATCACTCCCCATGAGTTGGAGAATTTAAAACAGGCTCAGGCCCTATATGCAAAGAAATATGAAGAGAGAGTAAAGGCTACAATTTTAAGTTTTGCTGACACTATAGGGTCTTCGCTAATGTATAACAACATGAGTAAGATTTTGGAAATGTGGAATGAGTTAAATGGGGACAAGGCTATATTAATGCCTATTTTTGATAAATGGAGACCCGGAGAGAAAGATATAGAACTGATTTGTGTATCCCATGATGAGGCAGGGGTTGACCCCATTATTAAATCCACAAATGAAATGACAAAGGATTTAGTAAAGTTGGTAGAAGGAGTAGATAATGCAGATAGAAAGATCAACTTGTACAAGAAAGAGTACACTGATCAAGTTTTTGAATTACTCCCAGGAGGTTTTGTTAGCCCATCCCAATTAAAGGACAAACAAATATGGCTTAAGGAATTGGAAGCCAAATTGTCACTGAGAATAAAAGGAATTGTTAAATCAGAGGATGCCTCCATATTTGTCAAAACAATTGAGGAGATTGAGAAAATCAAATATCATTATGGTTTCCTGAATTCAGAGGTCAATAAAATGAGGAATTCTTGGAAAAGATTAGCCAAGACAAAAGAAAAAGTAATTAACTTCTCATGGCCTACTGATGAGGTATATCAGGAATGGACAAGAAAATATGCAATGCTTGATGTGGAGCAGTTAGAAAATGTTGCAACAGAACAACAAGAGGAAGAAGCCGTGGATGTTGAAAGAGACTTGTAACCGCATTTGTAAAAGGTTTTGTAACTTCTTAAGATTTAATGATTATAACAAACTATCCTAGGAAAGTTCAAAGCTATGTGTGCATCCATATTGTTATAAATGGATACCAGGACTAGTAGAAAAAAGGATCGCAAGGAATTGTAAGAAAACGCTGCAGAAATTTATCTGAGCTTTTTTCAAGTTTTGATTGTGAATATTCGAATGTTTTTGTAATACTTTTAGAAGAAATATTAATACACAGACCATTGGTTTTGAGTTTAAATTTTGTGTTGTCTTCAAGTATGTTTGTAAATGTTTACTGTTTCATTCTGAGTAATCTAGGGTTATTCTTTTTTAATATGGGTTGCAAGGCAATTTTCAGTAAAAATGTTTCTTAGCTTTTCTATTTAGGAGGGCAATTAAATACGCAGGAAATTTTTTTACCAGTAAATTCTTTGTGGGATACTTTGAATTTTGATGAACATAGTTTAGTCTGGTATGAATAAATTCTTATGTGTGTCAAGCATATATAAAGATCTACAGAAGCCAAACTGATGGAATATGCAAAGATGTTTGATTGTGGAAGTATTGTTTGAACTTAAATGACTATGTGACCTTGGATAAGGCACTGATATCTATTAAGGTTATCTTCTATACATCTTGTAGATCAATACTGAACATGAGTATAAGTTTCATTCCTTTGTTTCAGTTAGTTTTAAGGTGATAAGATCCGTTGGTTTTCAGACTAGTTTGTTGTGGATTTATCTTTTAAAAGTGTGAATTTAGTTCACAAAGGTATACCCCCCTGAACTTTGGATAAGTTCGAAGTGTAGAAGGTTAATCAAACCTTGTCATATGTTGTCCTCAATGTTTCCTTCTCTTTAATCTCTCTTCTGCATATAGAGTTATCATATCACTATAAGGATTTTAAAGTGAATCAGATTTTGAGAACAATAGAATATTCCTCACACACCCCTTTTTTCTTACTGCAACTAAGTTATCAAAGTTGATATGACCTAATCTTCTATGCCATAGCCAAATTTCACCTACTTGACCTAACATACATTGGGACTCATAGCATTCCTTCAGATTATAAACATTTCCATCAATTCTCTGTCCTTCTGCCACAAATTTACCGATATTGTATTTCTTTATCTCACAATCGGTTGAGTCAAAGGTGAATTTGTAACCTTTGTCACACATCTAACTCACACTCAATGGATTGTGCTTGAGGCCTTCCACATAATATACATCATGTGCCTTAAGTTTTCCATCAATGCTTAGAGTTCCTTTTCCCTTTATTTTGATGGAGGAGTTGTCTCCAAACCTTACTGATCCACCATTCTAGTCTTCAAGTTTGATGAATTTATTTTTGTCACCAGTCATATGGTTTGAACAACCACTATCTACCACCCATAGATTTTTCCTTTCAACATGCAAGGTTGTCTGTACTAAGAGACTTGATTATGCTTGTTCCATTTCTTTCTCAACCCAAACTGATTTGATTTCCTTCTTCTTGTCTACCACTATATTGAGCTCAGGTTCTGTTACTGGCTCTTGATCTGAATTTGCCTTTATTTGATTGATCTTCTTGTTTTTTCATAACTTTGCTATGTGTCCACATTCTTGATAGTTATGGTATTTTACATTTTTATTAAAGGGAACATCCTTAACATTATTGTAAGGTGCAGGTTTATTATTCCTACAATCAAAACTCTTATGACCATATTCGTTGCACTGATAGAAGACAACATTCATATCTTGGAGTGTATTAAATGGATTTCTACTTTCATAATTCATAGAAGGCTTATTGTTTAATCTACAATCAGTTATTCTGTGTCCAAATTTATTGCACCGATAACAATAACAATGAAAATTTGAAACATACTCATTAAATTGTCTTGGTTCTTAGTGGAACTGCCTCATGGAGGGTTTTCCCTTCATGTTGTTGAATCTGGTGAATCCTTCACAATTAATTCTGGCATTTCTCCTTAGATCTGCATTTTGGTGCAAGAAGTGTGGCCTTTGGTTCATTTCTGCATAGCGGTTTGAGTGATGGTTTCCAATAGCATCTGCATATGTCTTTTTGCTAGTATCCTTGCCTACAATGAATGTCTTTTTTTCTTCACCTTCAATTGAAGAAGTGAACATTATTTCTTTGTCAGATTTATCTTTGTGGTTTTAACTTTGACCTTCTTCAAAACCTAATCCATCGGTGTCTTTGGATTTCTTTTGTTTGCTCAACATCTTATCTAAGGCCTCAGTGTTGCCTTCATACTTGCTCCTTATTTTTATTTCTTCCTTGCTTTCTTCAAGCTCCTTTCTGAGCCTTATTATTTCAGCTTCTAGCTCTTGATGCTCCTTTTCTTTCTTTGTCATATCAAAGGTTGTAGCTTCACTAATCCTCTTAGTTTCTTCTAGTTGCAGCTTCAAGTCAGATATGACTTGATCGGACTCTTCTAGAGATTATTTCAAAAGATCTTGTTTATTTACTACAACAAGCTTAACCCTCTTGAGTTCTCTTCTTGTTTTACTCAATTATTCAAGAGAACTTATAAGTTTGCTCTCCAAATCAACTTCATCCTCAACATCCTCTTATTCCTCATCTTCATCAGCTGGTCTGTCAAGTGCCATGAAGAGATTGACTTTTCTGTTGTTCTCACGGTCATCATCTTCTAATGCATCTTCATCATCTATTGTGTCATCCTCAAAGGTATATAAGTTGTTCTAGTTTTGGTAGCCTCTTCTTCCCTACCGCTAGTCATTCCTTTCTATATCTTTGCCGATAGATCTTCTGAACTCTCTTGACTCATCTCCATCGGTTTCTTTGTGAGGACAGTTTGCAGCAAAGTGTCCTACCTTTCCATAGTTGAAGCACTTAAGTGGTAGATTTCCTTTGTACTGGTCAGATCCTCTTTTGAGCTTCCTGACAAAGTTTGCTACTTCTTCATCAGAATCTTCATTCGATTCTTTTTGAGTGATAGCTTCTTTTCCCTTTTTGGTGATGTTGAATGCTGCTTCTTTCCTTGAGGAAGTATCACCGGTTGTTCTCATCTCATAGGCTATTAGGGAGCCAAATAGCTCATCCATTGTAAAAGTCTTTAGATCCTTGGCTTCTTCAATGGCTAACACCTTAGTATCATATTTGGGAGTGAGAGATCTAAGTATCTTTTTGACAAGAATCTCATCTACAATCTCTTCTCCGAGTCCTCTAATGGTATTCACAGTTTCATGAAATCTATGAAGATAGTCTGCAATCTTTTCATCGTCTTTCATTTTGATGCTTTCAAGCTGACCCCTTAGTGTTTGTAACTTGGCTTCTTTGAATTTTGCATCTCCCTCAAATAATCTCTACAATTTGTCCCATGTCTCCTTTGCTAATATACAATGCATAACTTTGACAAAGTTATTATTGGACAGTCCACTCAAGATAGCATCTTTTGCCTTTGCATTATTCTCATACTCCTTTTTTGCATATGGATCAAAGGGAGAAGTATTAGGAATGGCATACCCATTCTTGACTGACATTCACACATCAAAACCAAGAGATGAAATATAGGTCTCCATTCTTTTGCTCCAGAAGGCATAGTTGGATCTATCAAACATGGGGGTTTTGAGGAAGCAAACTCACTTCTTGCCATTGTGCTCAAAGTCTAGAATCTACCAGAGGTTTAAAGATAACTGGGAACCAGGCTCTGATACCAATTGTTGAACACAGAGTACCAATGAGAGGGGGATGAATCAGTGGTTCCTAAAATTTTCCTCTTGTGATCTAATTTGATAATATCAATTATTTACTTAATCACTTAAACGGTCAAACCGATAATACAAGAAATAAAGCCAAAGAGACCTTACACACACAAGTAACTCACAACACCAAATTTATGAGGAAAACCCAATATGGGAAAAACCTCTATGAGAAAAGTTGTTGAAGACTACTGCTCCAATCTAGCCTCATAGGTAAAACACATATTTACAAAGATTTTGGGCACCAACAACTGCAATTTTAGGGCACCATCCCAAGGAGCACCAACCCCTACACCAAGCTTCAACTTGGCGATTATATTGAAATACTATTTGAATACAATTAAGGCTTCTTTTTGCAAATGAATTATGCAACACTTGAATCAAATAACTCTCTGTTATCTTTCTCTCCCTTTCACACACAATCTCTCAACACACAGTGTCACACTAGGATGCTACCTGCTCTACCACACCTTATCGGTTAGGCTCGACTGCCAGACTATAATATTGTCGGTAGAATCAAGACTTCACTAGAAAATAATAAAGGACCTAGTTTGAAAGGCAAAGAGAAGGTTGATGAGGTAAAGCAAGAATTTTCAAGACAATGGATTAGAAAGATAGATCCAAATGTTGATGAGACTATTTCTTCACTGGTAGAATATAGTATTACTCCACCGACAGGAGACTCTTCATCCAACTGAAAAGTAACCCTTGGGGGTATTGCAACAAATTGAAAATCATGCAGGTTTACCCTTGGTTGATGGTGAGAAGATGGACTTCTTCTCTACCGGCAAATGTGTTAAGTTTCACTTAACCGGTGAGCATTTATTGCAGTTGTTGGAGGAAAAGACATTATAAATCTTTGATTTTCTCTCTTTTTCATTCATTGAGCATTCAAACTTTCAGAGAGTGCAAAAATCCGAGTGAAGGCATCCATAGCGAGAAGTGGAGCAAATTCTTTCAAGCATCCAAACCTATCAGGCAGATTAAGGTATTTATCAATGGCTTCCTCCTCTGCTCTCAAATTTATTGCAAAGCCTACTGTTGTGGAAGTAGTTAAACGCCCTAGGCCTGTTTTCAAGATTATCCCCGAGATAGTGAAATAGGATGATACCCTAGGAGATTTTTCAAAAATCCCAAAAGGTGTTTCATATGCAGAAGATCCTAGAATCTATATTCATTGCCATATTGAGGAATTAGGTTCAGAAGAAATATTGAAAATGTATAAAAATGTTATTTGTGATGAAAGTGGAATTGTGAAATCCGAACATAAGGTTATTGAAACTCTAGATTTTGGGAAATGCACAATCAATAGAAAGTGATGTAAAAACATTGAAACAAAGAAAGAGAAGAGAAAAATACATAAGAAGTGCATCTAAACAAGTAAAGGAAATTAAAGAAAATGTCATGAATATCACTGGTATAAAGGAAAGTGACTTAGAAGGATTACAACCAGAGGCTCATCTCTCACCGGTTGGTACATCATCAGATAGTGAAATTCCTTTTGAATTCAAAAGAGTAGATAGGAAGAGAAAACCCTCACCAGTACCATCTCCTCCTCCCAACAAAACTAGAACACCAAGGTAGAAACAATAGGCAGTGAGACCACCGACAAAGAAGCTGACACCTAAAAAGAGAAAGCAAAAATAGGTCATACCACCACTGGACAACTTGCTGAATGAAATAATAGATGATGGTAATTTATCCAATGTAAGCAAATTGTATGATACATTCACAAATGAGGAAAAAGAAAGTATAGAGAATAGCATCATTCTACATCTTGACATCTATAAGAAAGTCTTAATAGAGGTTGTAGATGATTTGCCTAGTGAATTGTATAGGCGGTTAGATGCTAAGAGGTTAGCAATTATGGAGCTAGATAAGAAAATTAAAATTGAGAAACTGCTAGTTGTACATCCGATAAAATCTATTGAAGAAATTAATGAACTAATCAGTGAAGCAAACAGAACAGTCTTTTCAAGCGAACACTGGCATGTGAGCCTAATGGTCGGCAAAGTTAATAAAATTTCAGAACAGACAACTAACAAATGGGACATTTTCTTTGTTGAGAAAGAAAACAAGAAGAACTGAAAAGACCTAAAACTTTCAAGGTATATCAAAAGGACAAGGGAAAAGGAAAGGTAGGTGGACTACCCAATATAAAAGTGACTGATAACCTACCACCACCTTTAGTTACTCCACCGATATAGAGTGATAGTACACCGGCTACTAAGAATGTGGATACACCACATGAGGATACAAACCCCGAGTCTGAAATTTTGTACACTATGAACATAGACACTCAGGAGGTTAACATTGTAGTTGATAAAGAAAGAACTAAGGAAAAGAAAAATGATGTTTCTACTGAGAAACCGACTGAAAACATTGAGATTAGGATTGAGACTCAAACAGAGAGGTCAGAGCAAACTGAACATTCAGTTGATCCCTTGGTTAGTGGCATGGTTACTAATAACATTGATGCAAGCATTGAGAAACCAGCAAAGACAACAACTAAGATACCAGTAGTAGACAATACAGAAAAACAGACAAAGATACCGATAGATAACACTGTAAAACAAGTAGAGAAACAAGTTGATTCACAAGTACACACTAAGACAGTACCACCAGCAACCACTGAAAAGTCAAAACCTTTGCTAGTGGAAATGCAGACATAGACTGACCCACTAGAGGTCGATTCAGGCAAATTGGTTACTCCCAAAGGCAACACAAAGACTGTGAAGGTAATTGGCTAGTCATCAATTACTTCAATGATAGAATTTAGACCCACCAATGTGACTGAAGTACTCTTGGATTCAATAAAGAAAATTACAGAGTGTAATGCATTGGCCTATAAGGAATTAGCTGATACAATTCCTATTCTTAAGTTAATTGCACCCAAATGCAATGTAGATAATAAGGATTCTTTGAGTCAGTTAGACACATTGTCTAAATATATTACTGGCAATATATTGGCTATAGATCAAATAAATGAAGAAACATTTAAGGAGAAAATGGAGAAGGAAAGAGATAAATTCTTTGAAGAAACAATAAAAAAGTGCACAGAACACATTGACACTCTTTTACTGGCACTAAATAAAACAATTATGGAGTTCAAGGAACTGTACAGAGACACTTGTAAGATAAATCTTTTGACAGTGGATATTGACAACGAAATCAGCAAAGTTCAAAAAGAGATTAATGACATAGCTGATAATATCATTGGTTCATTTGAACCAATATCAGTTATTGAACAGGAAATTGCTAGATTTGAAGATAAATTGGAGAAGTTAAAGAAAGAGAAGGAAAGAATAAAGGGAAAAGCCAAAGAGATAAAATGTAGACTCAGTCCAAAGTTAGATAACCTCATCTCTCTAAAGAAAGAGATCTTTGAGGCAGCTTTAAAGGATAGTAATAGGTTTACTCAGAGCTTGAATTTGGTTTTAGCAGACTTATTCCAGATTGTAACCAACCGGTTACAAGGTTCAAATTGAAGACTGCACTCATTTGGCAATTTTGACAACGTTTGTCATTGATGTCAAAGGGGGAGTAGTAGGACAGAGAAAAATGGTTACTAGAGGAGATCATCTGCTCAAAGGGAGCACACATTTTGGAGCACACATTTTTGGTAAAATTTTGGACTTCATTTTTGGATATGATTTTTGGATTTTTCTCATGAGTGTTGCCATCAATGCCAAAGGGGGAGATTGTTGGCATTGCACACTCCAATGAGAATTGAAGGTGATTGAAGGTGATTTCATTGATGTCAACTTACTGGTAACCTTGTGGATATATTCAGGCACCGACATCAGTAGGCACTTCATCGACAGTGACAACAATGTTCACTAGCATCCTAGTCGACAAGAATAAAGTTTTGTTTATTGTATTTAATTGTAATATCTTTTGTAAGCCGACATGGCATATTGTAATAGACTCATATATGTATGAGGTCTTGTAAATCATTTCATAATATAGGAGAATAGTGATGGATGGACATATGATGGTAGAAGTGATAAGCAAATATTAAGGCAGATTTTGTATAAGGGTTTATGGTTATTGTATGAGCTTAAACCGTTACTGAACCTAGCATAGCAGATGAGAAATTATAGCAGTGCATTATATTGGATTTCCATAATCCATTTTTTAAGTCAATGAGACTTCCTTTTGTAATTGAGTAGTGAGCTCTAGGCAGTTGGCCTTCCTGCATGTACAGGCCCCTCTTGTAAGTAATATCCATTCATTGGCCAGTGAGTGAATATTGTGGGTCACAAATCCCACCAAGGTTTTTCCCACACCGGGTTTCCTCATTAAAAATATTGTGTGATGGTGTGCTTTCTATGTTGTCTTTACTATTCTTATTTACTGCATTAATTCTTGTTTACTAGTACACTATTTTGTAATGCAAAATACTTAATAAGGTCAAATATTCTGTTAATGGGTTAGATACTGATTCACCCCCCCTCTTAGTATCTTTGGGACTATCATCAATCCTAACAAAAAGGAAATTGGTGAAGATGGATAATCCCTACCATTCCCCTAAGCGTATTTGCAGGTCATGGAGGTTTATGCTATTTGCCACCATCAACTAAATTACTCTGGACAGGAGATTCACAAGGGCTTATGGGCATTATTTTGTGCTGCTTAATCACTTCCGGCATGGTGACAAGGTCAATCTTCCTTACTATCTTTCTTGCTCTATGGATCATACAATTAGAGAAGTGTAGAAAGACTCTCAAAGAGATCATGCCCTCCACAAGGGTTTAATGGTTTTAGTTTATAAGTTGTTGAAGGTGAAAACTATTGAGAAACCCATTAGTAAAGGCAAAAAAATTAGGGATGATGATACTGAAAGTGAGAATAGTGGGTTCAATCTCTTCTCTGAAACTGAAGGTGAGTCTGAGGATTTCAGCACCAAGGGGAAGACCAAGAGAAAGAGCAAGGGGAATGTTGTGGATTCTGACCTTTCAGACTCTGAGGATGAGTCTTTTGATGATAAATTCATAAAAAGCAAGAGGAGAAAGGGTATGGGTAAGCAAACCCAAAGGACCAAGAAGACCCATAAGGGGATAAACAAGGTGAAAAGGCATATTTTTATTTCTTCTGATGAGGATACTGAGGATGAAAAAATTGATAATAAGAGGGGTTAGGAGGAAGATGAAATGTTGGATGGTGATCACAGGGAGAACCTGAGCACATAGAGAATGTAGAATGAGGGTCAGGAGAACAACATGGGAAATCAAAATGACTGTCATGGTGACATTGGTAATGACAACATCAAGGGTTTTTGTGAGGTCATTAGCAAAATAGAGAAAGAGATTAGTGACTTGAAGACTGATCTCAATGTGATAAAAAAGGCTACTATGGGTGAGAAGTCTCTCTCTGAAAACATAAAAGAATTAATGGTTGCTATTAACAAGGCTGAAGTAATTGAGGCTATGGTTAGTAAAATTCTAGAAATGGAAAAGAAGGTGAAGGAGCTAGAAGGGAACAAAGATGCTAAGGGTCTGGATACTAACCTAAACAATCTGGTCAAGAGAGTGGATAGGATGGAGCTTACTATGAAGAGGATTGCCAAGCAAAACTTTCAGATCCTTAGGGCCACTATTGACCATATTAACATCCTGATTAATAAATTTGAATAGAATAAAGGCAAGGAGGGTGATAAGGGTCAGATGGAGAAGAAGGGTCACGAAAAAAGAACAAGGGCCAACACTTAGAAACATGTTGATATCAAGGAAAAAGAGATGGAATAAATGAAAAATTTTGCGATCAATATGAAGCAGATGGTGGTTCATGATGAAGAACTTATGAGAAAAATTTAACTGTACTTGTGTTATCTTTGTGCTTTCCTTTGGCTGTCTAGTGTTGCTTCCTTTGTCTTGTGTTCCCTTTTTGTTTTGGCTAGGAACTGTTCTATGTGTGGGTGATCTGACACTATTCTTTTCTGCCTCTTTTATGCTTTATCTTTCTCCTACTTTGTAACAAGGTTCTGGGTTCCTTTCAAAAACCTATTTTTAATTAATCAAAACAAAAACATATGTTGAATCAACTAGAAATATTTATCATAAAACAATTTAATCCATAACAACTGATTTGCAACACACTGGCCAAACCAACTTACTTAATCTAAATTCAACACTGGAACACATAGAGGAATATGCTAACATCAATGACAAAACATTGTTCTAGCAAACCTCTCAACAATATCCAACACCTACATAGGAAGCCTCCCACCCCCATAGAATAGTAGGGTAAGATACATAACAACCATAGAATTTTAGGGGTTGCCATTAATCAACTTGATAGAGTAACAATTATAGTTGGTAGGAGGGCCCCTAATTGGAACCTATATCCTCCAACATGGAATAGTAGAGACCCACCCTACTACAATAGATTTTTTTGAAATAATTGCAATACATCTAAACTGCCCACCCAAAATGTGAAATTATGAACCCTTTGAAATGGCCCTGAAATCCCTTTTTAAAAGAGTAAGGAAGGAACAAGCATCAAGCCATGTACAAATTTCAAGTATTTATTTGAGAAATTTTTTAAATAGAAGAATATGCTAAAGGGAATGTTTAAGGCACATAAGACAAAACAAACTGTATGTGGGAAATGAGGGCGGCAAAAGCATAAAATTCGGATCCAAAAGACCCACACACCAATGAGACTCTTGGTGCAAGTTATATGAACTATATTGAAATATCTCAACTTCCCAAGGGGTGTCCCATTGTTCTCTATCTCACAGGATCCCTAAAGTCAATGTCTTTTTTCTTAGATCACTGAGAAAAGTGACTTAAGAATGACAACTCCAAGAATGAGTGATGTTTGATTTATATGCATGAATTCATTCCTAAAACATGTATGATATTGAAACTATGATTATTAAGCTAGTAGGAAGATGATGCTATGATAAAGGATTAATAAATTTATCCTAACATGATATACTAGTCTAGAATGGATATCTTATGATATTAAAATGCTTCAATATTCTATTATGATGATTTAACAAAGAGGGGCTAAAACAATTAGTAAAATGACTATAAGTTTTATGCACAAAGACTTGGATATATGAGAATGAGAGAATGAGATCTCTATTTATAGGAAAAATAAGGCAATGGATGGTCAAGATTGGATAATATTAACAAGGGTCGGGATTGAAAGTTAATCAATCCATGTTTATAATTCTCACCAATGAAATGGTGACAATTGTCAACAAGAGGTTGCTTGAGAGGAGATGAAAGAAGCATTAAATGCTTGAGAAGAGATGAAGGTTACCTTAGGAGGTAAGGGTTAAAAAAAGATTAGGGTTATCCAATGGATAAATCTTTTACCCAAGGGGTAAACTCTTGTGCAAGGGTTAGAGGGATAACTAAGGTTAAAGCCATGAATACTTGATGAGACCCTTTGGGTTATATGAGGGTTGAGTTAGAGAGAAATTCTCTAATCATGCAAGAAGGTTGAGTTAACCATTAATGGTTATGTAAGAGCCTTAAATGGTTTGGAAGACTTTGAGGGCTTTGAGAAGTGACTTCTTTTTTCTTAGGAATGTGACAATAATTAGGATATGAATTAGGCTAAATTGGAAGTGATTAGGAGAATCTAGAAGGGGTTTATGAGGCAAGTGGAGGAAAAGGATTTTAATTAAAATAAAATTACTTTATTTCAACAAAACAGATGCAACTTGCATAAATACAAGTGGGGGATTTAAATAAATAAATTAGATTTATTTATTTGCAAGGATTAATTTAATTAAATGTAACTTTAATTAAAAAGGGAGAAAGGGGAATTAATTAAAGAAAGTGATTTATTTAATCAAAGGCTAGAAAAGGTTTAGGTGAACTTAATTAAATAAATTGAGTAATTCATTTAATCAAATAGATGAGTGTGAAGAAATTAATTAAATAGAATTTAATTAATAGGAGAATGGGGTTAAAATAAACATTAAATATTCATTTAGGAAAGTGGTTAGATTTATATGTCTACATTTTGCCCCTCTCTGAAGGGACACATGTACACATGTTGATTCAAAGAAAATTTGCTAGATATGTTGTCAAAGTTTGATCAATAGGATGCCCCAAATGTAGATTTGATGATCAATATTGATGATGCCCCAGATATCAAGAATTAATTTGATATGAAAATTTTATATGAGACCAATGTCGATATGAGACTGATATGAAATTGATATGGAAATTCGATATGATAATGCCCCCTCAAGACATTGTTCGTGCACTAAATGTTGGAAAATGCACGCTCCAATGAGAAATTGTAGGTGATTGAAGGTATTGTCGTTGATGGAAACCTTACAATCCTATGGCACTGACAGACACTGGCACAAGCACAGACACCAGCAGCGGCAATGGCAAAGATGTTTACCGACACCCTGGCTGACAGGGTTTTGTTTATTGTATTTTGTATTTAATTGTAATTTTTTTTGTAAGCTGACAAGGCGAATTGTATTAGGACTCATATAAGTATGAGATCTTGTAAATCATTTGTAAGAAGCGAAAAATGCATGGAAGGAATGTACTAGGCAAATGTGAATATTAAGGCAGATTTTGGAATAAGGTTTATGGAAGTTGTATGAACTTAAACCAATACTGAATCTGGCATAGCAGATGCTAAACCAAAGTAGTACATAACATTGGATTTACATAATCCATTTTTTGAATTCAGTGAGACTTCCCTTTTTGTATTTAAGCAGTGAGCTTTAGGTAGTTGGCCTTCCTGCATGTGCAGGCCCCTATTGTATCAGTAATATTCACTTATTGGCTAGTGAGCGGATATTGTGGGTCATAAATCCCACCGAGGTTTTTCCCAAACTAGGTTTCCTCGTTAAAAATATTGTGTTATACTGTGCTTTCTATGTTGTGTTTACTGATCTTATTTACTGCATTATTTTTGGTTTATTGGTGCACTACTTTGGCATGCAATTCATTTAATAAATTTATAAAAGTCCATTAACCGGTTAGATATTGATTCACCCCCCTTCTCAGTATCTTTGGGAATCCTAACAATTGGTATCAGAGCTTGGTCCTCTATTTTTAAAAGCCTAACAACTTGAGGAATATTCTGACACTGGTACAGATGGAAAACTTGAGAAAGCAATTGGAAACAGCTCTTATAGATTATGATGCAGAAAAGTTGAAGAATATGAAACTTGAAGATGATCTAAAGGCTGCACAGGAAATCATTCAAGGAGTTCAGGGATATCTCACTATTGCTAGGAACAAAAGAAGAGAACTTCATGATAAGATACAGAGCGATGATGATGAAAAAGAAACTCTTAATGATCTTGCAAGAAAAATGAAGCAGGAAAAATTCCTTGAGGAGACAGTAAAGAAGAGTAAGGAACATATAGATAGATTATTACCGGCACTAGGAAAGACAATTTTGGACTTCAATAAATTGTATAGAGACACATGTAAGACAAACATTTTGACAAAGGATATAGATAAAGAGATCAACAAAGCTCAAAAGGAAATCAATGACATTGCTGATAATTTAATAGGTTCATCAGACTCCATATTGGTAGTAGAACTAGAAATTACCAGCTTTGAAGAGAAAATTGAAAAATTTGAAAAAAGATAAAGAGAGATTATAGTTTAAGGCAAAGGAACTAAAATGTAGAGTAGGTCCTAAACTATATATCCTCATCACTTTGAGAAAAGAGATTTCTAAGGCTCTTGTTCCAGGACTTAAGACACCGGAAGAACAAATGCACATACTCATCAGTACAGTCCAAAGGACAAAAGAAGAACTAAGGATAGTGAGAGATTCTATAACAGCCTAAATTTTTCATTAGTGGAGTTATATCAGATTGTAACCAACCAGTTACAGGGATCAAGACGGGAACTACACTCAATTGACACTGAATGACAACCTTTGTCATTGATGCCAAAGGGGGAGTAGTAGAGGATGAGAAAAAGGAGTAAGATAGAAGAGATCATTTGCATAGGATACAATTTTGGAGCACATTTTTGGAGCACACAATTTTGGTAACACAGTTTTGATAGTTTTGGTAAGACTTTTGGTCAACACCTTTTGGATACAATTTTGGCTTTTTCTCATGAGTGTTGCCATCAATTCCAAAGGGGGAGATTGTTGGAAAATGCACACTCCAATGAGAAATTGTAGGTGATTGAAGGTATTGTCATTGATGTCAACCTTACAATCCTATGGCACCGGTAGACATCAGCACAAACACAAACACCGGCAGTGGCAGTAGCAACAACAAAGATGTTTACCGGCACCCTGGCCGACAGGATTTTGTTTATTGTATTTTGTATTTAATTGTAAAATCTTGTTGTAAGCCGACAAGGCAAATTGTATTAGGACTCATATAAGTATGAGATCTTGTAAATCATTTGTAAGAAGCGAAAAATGCATGGAAGGAATGTAATAGACAGATGCGAATATTAAGGCAGATTTTGGAATAAGGTTTATGGAAGTTGTATGAAATTAAACCGGTACTGAATCTGGCATAGAAGATGCTAAACTGAAGCAGTACATAACATTGGATTTACATAATCCATTTTCATAAGTTAGTGAGACTTCCCTTTTTGTATTTAAGCAGTGAGCTTTAGGTAGTTGGCCTTCTTGCATGTGTAGGCCTCTATTGTATCAGTAATATTCACTTATTGGCCAGTGAGCGAATATTGTGGGTCACAAATCCCACCGAGGTTTTTCCCACACCAAGTTTCCTTGTTGAAAATATTGTGTTATGGTGTGTTTTCTATGTTGTGTTTACTGATCTTATTTACTATATTATTTCTAGTTTACCGGTACACTACTTTGGCATGCAATTCATATAATAAATTTATAAAAATCCATTAACCGGTTAGATACTGATTCTCGCCCCCCTCTCAGTATCTTTGGGAATCCTAACACTAAAGGCATGAATGATCTCTCGAAAGAAGAAGAAAGGTATTTGAAAGATTGAAGAGTGGATAGTTGATGACATGCATGAGTTTGATAAGATTGATTAGATTGATTGGATTGAGATTAAGCATCTAGTTTCAGGAACAATATATCCTGTTTAAGACATGATCAAAACATCTGGTTTCAGGAAAGATACATCCTGTATAAGACTTGATCAAAACATCTGGTTTCAGGAAAGATACATCCTTTATAAGATAGGATAGAATTGATCAGATGAAATGGATTGATAGAATTGATAAGATTGGGATCAAGTATGGTTTTAGGAATGACACCCCCTGTATAAGACAAAGATGATCAAAACATCTGGTTTCAAGAATGATATATCCTGTATAAGACATGATCAAAACATTTGGTTTTAGGAAAGATATATACTGTATAAGACATGATAGATGATATGTTATCACTATTTTAATTTTTGGATTTTTGTTCTCTGGCTCTTTGAGGTGTGAAATGGTATGCTTAAACCCTTCATGTTGCCTCTGAGTTTTAGGTCCAAAGGTTTAAGAAGTTTCCTTTCCCTTTTTCCTATTTTGAATTTCCCATGTTCTATTTTTATATTACTTTTCCACTTAAGTGGAAGGGTCGGTCTGTCATGAAGGTGTCCCCCCTTTAGGTTTTCCCTAGGTGGGTTTTAAATGTATTTTAATTTTTACACCTTTACCTATGTCTTGTTTTTAATCTTTGTCGAGCTTCTTAACAATCATGCAAATCAAAGTTGATCTTGCAATGCACATTGTTTCACTGGGAGAAGATGCCCGTGTTTTACCTTCTACAAAGTAGCAAAAAGGTAAATGGGCCCAACAAAAGGATGGTTTGTAAGATAAAGAAAATGCATCTCATTTTAGATCCAACGGCCCGTGTTGATTCGCTTGCCTAAGATTCATTTCGAATAGCTGACTAACACGTAAGATTCATTTACCAGTGATAGAGCAAAGGAGGTAGTTTCCATGTCGAGGGCCCACTTTAAAGGTTTAAGTGCATTAAAGGTTGTACATCTCGAGATTGATCCAATGATGGGTGCTTTTTCTCAGCCCAAAGATGCAAGGTAGTTAGCCTTCGTGAAGCAGAAAAAACCACTAGCAGTGATGGTTGTGCATGGTTAGTGAAGTAGACTAGCCATCACCATAAGCAGTAAAGATCCAGTGGGTGGTAATTGATCGGATGGCCAACGTTGTTTCACGCAAGTAAAGTATGCAAGGTCTACCTTTCACGAAGTAGTGAAGGGAGGGTGGGGCCCATTACTAATATAGAATGATCAGGGGAAGTAAAGGCAGTGCAAGTTTCCAAGATCCGACGAGCATCGTTGCTTCATGAAGAAAAGGTGGGAGGGTTTTAAGCTCTGCAAAATGGGGAAACAACAAAATAGCGAAATACTTAGAAAAGCTTGTGATCTGTTGGAGCCCATTTTTTAATTCGATTGTGAATTCAATTCTGAGTTGATGGCTGAAGCATGCGGGTTAATGTCTTAATTCAATGCCAAGTTGTCATATTAAGGTCCACATCAAATTGAATATCAGCACCATTTTGATGAGTTTGTTGCAGTGGAGCTGGTGCAGAGCGATTTTCTTCAGACGAGTAATAGGTTTTTGTGTCTTGCTTGCTACTTACAGTTTGAAAATTGATATTACTATGTGCTTGCCTCATAAGAGTTTTGTTTGAGTCTTAATTGATATAATTGCATTACCAAGATGGCACCAAGAAGGGTAAATTATCAGGATAGAAACAAATGTGATGATTTCCTGGAACAATTGACTATGTCGACGAATGTTGCAGCCAGAATTAAAGAATTGGTACCTAAAGCCCCCCATCTAAGGATTGGAGATGGTTTGTATGACAAGGGCAATTGGTTAAGAGATCCACAAATAGGGATATCAGGTCTGGGTCTTTTCAAAGTAGGATTTGGTCAGAGACATTCCCTTTCCCCAATGCATAGTATATGGGAATTGGACGTAGGAAAGCTCAGTCCCTGGGGTTTTTTCGGATGTTGATTAGTTAATCCAAATTGCACACAATTATGACCCAGTTGCCAAATATATCAGGAATGTGAAGGGAGGAGCCCTGATTGAGATCAATGATGATGAGTTTAGAAAGGTGTTTAAGCTCAGTGAGGTGTCTAATTATCTAAAGCCCATTAATTTTGATACCCTGGCCTAGGTTTACAATGTACAAAGGGATCACCTCAGGAGTGGACCTTTGAAAGAGTTTTTTATTAAAATAGGAGGGTTAACTATTGTAGGCCCCAGTACCATGAAGCCTTTCTCCCTAAATTTGTTCACTTTGAGAGCTAAAGGCATGTATTGGTCACTATGTCAAATATTTGGGGAAGATGCTAAAACCACCATGCCAACTCATTATATGCTGATGTAGCACAGATTCGAAACCCCTCTTTGGTAGTAAAATTTGACTATGCACCTTATCTCATAGATGCAATCCATGCAGGACTGATGGAGATAAAAAGTGGTAAGGTAGATAGACCATTTGGATGGTACTGTCTTCTCATGCACATGTTTTTGTTCAAAGGTGTTGATTACTTTGCTAGTGAAATGAATTGAGTTAAGGAAAATGATGGTGAAGAGATGTCTGTAAAATTGTGGATCACTATTTTGTCTTGGGACAGAGAGGATGCCAGCTATCTAAAATTTGATAGATGCTTTGCATCTAAGATTAGGATTCTTTTGTGTTTAGAGAACCCTAGGATCCCCAAAGCTCTTTTGGAATTCCTTATGTCTACAAAATTTGCTGAAGGCATCAAGATTGTGCACAACTAGGGTGACATATACTTGTACCCTATCTCTACAGTTTTTAGAGTTTATGGTTTTAGAGGCACTCCATATTTATTGCCCTATCAAGTCCCATTAAAGATAGTAATTGCAAAGGTCCTAAGGAAAATTGAAGGTGTACAAGAGGTAGAGCTAACAAATAGGGGAAAAGGGACTATTTTCCCAACTGTTACCGTGGCCCATTAATTTGTGATCACCAAGGGTGGTTGGAAGTACTTTGAAGATTTCCTTCAACCATATAGGTTCCCTACTGTAGTAACAAGGTTTGCTGACCTTGCGGATTTTTTCAACGACATGTTTAGGAGGAGAGTAGTATGCAAAGGTAGTGCCAAGATGAACTTAACTGTAGATGAGTTCAAAGGTAAAGAGTTAGACCCTACTGTCAAGCAAGCTAGTCAAGAGTTCCTAGCTGAACTAGTTCGGAAGTTTGTCTGGATATCTATGTGTTTGTGGTAGATTGTATTATCTCTCATTTGTACTATCCTTTTCTCTGGAAATCCTCCTGATTTCTTTTAAATCTTTGCAAGAGATTTGTCAAAAAAAAATTTCTTATTTCCCCATAATTTGTGTGGGTGGCGACTCTAACAAGTATAACCAGTCCTTTTAGGTAAATATAACTCTTTTAAGAAAAATAAGTATAATGCAAAGAGGAAGGAACACCAGGTCTTTCATGAGGAAGCATCCTCAAGAGATGTTGCAAGAGGGATTACCTGAACAAGAAGGGAGAGGCCAGAAAAGATCAGTCATACATGTGCCATCTACTATTGCCTAGGTACAAAAGAGCTTTAATATGGGTAAGTCATTTGAAAGACCGATATATGCAAATTCAAATTCTTCTTCCCGCGAATCTGAGCAGGAAATTTTGGGTTTCCATTCTGGTTTGTTTGGTAATATTGAAGATGTCCCTATTTTAAATCAGAGGATCTCTCATGCTAGTTTATCTAGGAAGGACAAGAATAGTTCAAATATTAAGATAGATTTTGTACCTAGAACAGTTGATGGAAACATTAGTTTAATTGATATTGACCAAGTCAATGTGTCAGATTCTGAAGAAATGTTCCCTAATGAAGATAAGGTATCCCAACAAATTGAAACACTCAATAGAAGAGTCCATCACTTAATTTCCTTAAGAGCACAAAAGGAGGCAAATAAAGAAAATGAGGTGAAATCTAAATTAATTGAGAGGGATAGGCTTCTAAGATAGATTGTTGATCTTGAGTTATTCACCCAAGAGAGGGATAAGAGTGAGGAAGAAGGCCTAGTCATTAGAGAAATTTTAGTTGCCAAGACCAAACCTGCATACAAATCTATTGTACAACCGAATAGGGAGGTCCTTAGTGACCCACAACCTATTAGAAATAATTTTGACAAAGGAAAACAGAAGTGCATGGAAGATGGTTTTGGATCTAAGACTACAACAGAAATCTCTCATATGTTATCTACACATGAAAGAGAGATAGATAGGATGAGGAAAGAGAAGGAAGATCTGCAAAGGGAGTTGGAAAAAGCTGAATTAGAAGCAACCAATCAAGAGGTTAAAAGAAAGATTAATTATCTAAAGGCTCCTCCTATCATTTTTCCTTCAGCAGACCCAAATAAACTTGATCCTTAGCATTCCTCACTCCCTCCAGTCAAAATTTTAGTCAACCTTACCTATGAGCACTGTCCCAGCTAATCAAGCCCCTATTACTAATCAAGGTAACCAAATCCCTCTGACTCATGGTCCTAATGTAAGAATGAACATGGGAAATAACCTTACTGCTAATCAATTCCATGGAAGACCCATTAACTTAGAGTTATATAGACAACTCTTCTTTGATGCAATCCCAGGTTACCCTAACCATGTTCCTACTGAATTAAGGGACAGACTCCACAAATTTGCTAGCAATAATGCAATCAACACAAAAGAGCATCTAAAATCTTTTGGTGACTTGATAAATGATTATAAAATTATAGATGAAGATGTCATCATGAAATTGTTTGTACAATCCTTAGTAGATGATGCAAGGGATTGGTATAGAGGTCTACCTGTGAATAGTATTGGGTCTTGGGAAGATTTTAAGAATTGCTTTCAAGAACAATATGGTGACAAAACAAATGTGAGCTTCAGGCTCAATGAGTTCAATAATATTAGAAAGTCTGATAATGAAATTGTCATAGACTTCAATGCTAGATTTTAGAAAGCGTTGCATAGGCTCTATCAAGTAATGAGGTTAGATGATAATATGTGTCTGAATACTTATTACAATGCTTTTGATTCTAAAATTGCCTATATTCCGAGGGATAAAAATCTGCATAGTCTGAAGGATGCATTTAGGATTGCCATCAATGTGGAGAGTAATAGGAAATCATCTGGGAAAGTACGAAGGAGAACTGATGGAAAGTTGTGGCAAGAATCAAAATAGCAAACTAATAAAGTTCCTAAGGAAGATGGCAAAATAGAGAAATTAATGATTGCCATGAAAGATCTTATTGCCAAGGTAAGTAAAAATGATAAGCCGCATTACAATTGGCAAGATAGGCCTCCTAGAGTGCATGACATGCCTTACAATACAACTTGGAAGGATGGCAAACCTCAAAATGAGAAGCCAAAAAACACTCAGAACCAAGACACCCCAGATCCTTTGAAAGGAGGAAATGTTCATAATATGGAGAATACTCTTTGGTGCATGGCTTGTGATGGACCACATTCTCCTCATCAATGTGTTGTAGCTCAAGCCCTCAAAGAATCCATGAGAAAAGAGGTCGAGCCTGATATTAATATGTTTGAAACTATTATTGAAAGTGATGATGAGTCATTACAAAGTGAATTTAGTGAATGTGATGTGCTAAATAGTAATAGATCTTACCAAGGACAGTTCACACTTGATTGGCATCCTACTTTGAATGTGGTAACTATTGAAGATGAAGTTCATCTCCAAAGACCCAGTGATGAAGAAGTAAGAAATCTTACTAAGGCTGCCATAGGCAAAGCCAAGCATAATTATAACTTGAGAAGTAGTAAGAAGATGGAGATCAAGGGGAACCTGGCTCAATGTTCATAAAAGAAGTATCTCAGAAGAAAGAAGCAAGTAATGCCACCTTGCCTCAAGATAGTCAAGAAAAGAATAACCAAATTAAATATGTAGCCAAGGGTATGGGTAATAATGCTACTAGTTATATACAAGGAACTACCACAATGAAAAGGGCAAGTCAGCCTAAGATAGAGAAAGTTAAGACTAATACTGAGTTGATTAATAATTCCACTTTTGATATGACTCGAGCTCTTACCTAGATGAAGCTCATAGTCCCATTGATAGAATTATTGAAAATAAAGGAACATAGAGAAGCTGCTTTATCTTTATTTTCTAAGATATCTGACAGTAGTACAACTTTGGCTTCAGGTTCAATCAAGGATTAAAAGGATCATGAGCTGCAAACCCCAAAGGCATATGTTGGAACAACTATTATACAAGAGCCTTCATAGGTTGATCCTTTCTATGTTACTTTGTTAGTAAATAACCCATTAATTAAGAACTGTATGATAGATTCCGGTGCAACTGCAAATGTGATGCCATATGGTGTCATGAAAGAATTAGGGTTGTCAGTAAGTACAGTGAATGGGAAGTGTTATGCTATGGATAACAAAGAAGTGCCAGTGATAGGTACAATGAAAGATGTGAAAGTAAAAATAGCAGCATTCCATGAAGCAACATATAAGATGGACATCATAGTAACTAATACAAAACCTCACTATGGCATGCTATTATCTAGACAATGGGCTGCAGTAGTAGGTGGAAATGTTCAGTTGGTTCTGTCATATGCTACTATCCCAATCAATTGAAGCTAGGTTAAGTAGTATAGAGAACCACATGCTCCTAGGGTAATTGAGAAAATAGACCATAGTATGCTAAACTATATGATTGATGTGGATCTTGACAATTTTAGAATACAACCAATTTTACCTCAGTTGAAGAATACCGATTCTATTGTGACTAAATTGGAATCTCAACAACATGATTTGTGGCACATGTATTTTGATGGAGCTTTCTCTAAAGAAGGATCTGGAGCAAGAGTTCTTTTTGTGTCCCCATCAGGTATAACCTTCAAATATTCCTTTTTGCTAGCCTCTCAGTGTACAAACAAAACTGTTGAATATGAAGCCTTGTTATTGGGGCTTGAAGTTGCAAAAAGGCATGGGATTCAGTTGTTAAGAGTACTAGGAGATTCAGAGTTGGTTGTTTCTAAGGTTAGATCTAAGTATGCATCTAAAAATGATCGATTGAAAACATATAAGCATGCAGTATGGGATGTGATTGAACATTCTAGTGCATTCTCTATTAATTGGATAGAAAGATCAAAGAATATCATGGCTGATTTCTTAGCAAATGTTGCATTAAAAAATGATGATATAACACTAACCAGTGTATCCACAGTTGAGATAAAAGCTAGGCCCGCTATTCCTGATAATATATATAATTGGCAAGTGTTTGCAGATGATGAAGACATTCTCAGATTCATACAATGCATTGATGACTATGATGGACAAAAAATTGATTGCAATGCATTGGTAGAAGCAGTGGAAGATAGAGAAACTGTGTTTGGAAATGACATGGTTCAAATGGAAACTAATGAAATACCTAAAGGATTAGTAGAATTGGAAGGTATGTTTAGTTACAGTGACAGTCATTTGCATCGGCAGTCGACCACCAAGTTAGATGAATTGGAGGAAGTAAACTTGGGGACAGAATCATCCCCTAAGTTGGTGTATATTAGAAAAAATTTGTCTCCTCATGTCAGAGTTAACCTTATTAACTTGTTGAAGAAATATAAGCATGTTTTTGCCTAGTCTTATGAGGATCTGAAGGCATATGGACAAGATCTGTTTCAGCATGAAGTCCCTTTGCTTCTAGATGCTAAGCCTTGTAGACAAAAACAAAGACCTATCAACCCCCTGCTAGAATCTAAAATGCAACAAGAGTTAACCAAGCTAAGGGAAGGGGGGATCATTAAGCCTATAAGGCATTCATTATGGGTGTCTAATTTGGTCCCAGTTAGGAAGAAGAATGGGGACATAAGGCTTTGTGTTGATTTTAGGAACCTAAATGTTGCTTCTTTAAAAGACAATTATTCTTCTCCCAATATGGAAGTAATGTTGCAGAGAGTAACTAGCTGTGACCTGTTGCCTATGATGGATGGGTTCTTAGGATATAACCAAGTGTTAGTAAAAGAATCTGAACAATTCAAGACTGCTTTTACCACCCCATTGGGAACATATGTATATGTAAGAATACCTTTTGGGTTAAAAAATGTTGGAGCTACTTTCCAGAGAGCAATGGATGTAGCTTTCAAGGAATTTATTAATATTTTCATGGTTGTGTACCAAGACTATTTAACATGTTTCTCCAAAAGATTAGATGACCACTATGGGCACTTGGAAAAGGTTTTCAATAAAGCTCTTGAATTTGGTATCTCTTTAAATCCAAAAAAGTGTCATTTTGTTGTCACTAAGGGAAAGTTGCTCGGGTATATTGTCTCCAAGGAAGGGGTTAGAATAGACCCTAAAAGAATTGAAGCTATAAATAATGTACCTGAGCCAAAAAGTATCAAAGGTATCTAATCTTTCTTGGGCAAGGTAAATTTTGTTAGAAGATTCATTGCCAATTTTGCAGAGATAGTCAAGCCCATTATTTGATTGCTTAAGAAGGATACAAAGTTTTGTTGGGATGAAGAAGCTTCAAAGGCTTTTGGTGAAATTAAAAGGGCTATCCAGGAGGCACCAGTGTTGAAGTCCCTTGACTACAGTAAGCCTTTCTCTCTGTTTTCTTTTGCTTCATATCATATAGTGGCTGCAATTCTTCTACAAAAGGATAATGAAGGATATGAACATCCTATAGCCTTTTATAACAAATCTTTAAAAGTTGCAGAGCTAAAATATGAAATCATGGAGAAACAAGCATATGCTTTGGTCAAGGCTGTAAAAGCATTTGGGTCATATCTTGTAAATGCACAAATAATTTCTTATGTCCCACATGCGGCTGCCAAGGACATTTTATCTTATTTCAAGGTCACCGGTAAAAGATGTAGATGGATAACCAGAATTCAAGAGTTTGATTTAGAGATTAAAATTACTAAATTGGTAAGAGGTTTAGGTGTTGCTAAACTAATGGCTGAATCAAACCTTTTTGATGTTGAGGTGAATAATGTTGAAATTAAGGACATCCTAGTCACAAGTATTGAGACATAGCCCTGGTACTTAGAGATAGTACCCTTTTTAAGGGATGCAACATATTCAGAAGGGATGACTCACAATCAGAGAAGAAAATTGAAGTTGAAGTCTCAGAAGTATGTCCTTATTCAGGGTGATCTATATTGGTGAAACAGAGATGGGGCATTGTTGATGTGTTTAGACAAATCCCAAGCTAAAAGGATGTTAACTGAAATGCATGATGGATTGTGTGGAGGTCATTACTTTGCCAAGACCATAGCTGATAAGATAGTCTAGGCTAGTTATTATTAGCCCACTTTGTTCAAAGATGCCCATGAACATGTTCAGAAGTGTGACCCATGCCAAAAATTTTCTTCCAAATTGAAGTATGAGGGAGCTTTGCCTCTCAACCCAATCATAGTGGAAGCCCCTTTTGTCCAATGGGGCATCGATTTTATTGGAGAAATAGTTGAGAAATCAGGAAGAGGTCATAGGTGGAACATAGTAACCACTGATTATTTCACTAAGTGGATTGAAGCTATACCCACTAGAAGTGCCACAAGTAAGGTTGTTATTGACTTCTTGATGGATAATGTTATAACCAGATTCGATGTTCCTGTGAAACTGGTAATGGATAATGCCATGAGCTTCAGATCAGAGGAGTTCATTGAATTTTGCACCAGTCATGGAATAGTTATGTCTTATTCTTCACCATATCATTCTCGGGGTAATGGGCAAGCTAAATCCAACAATAAGAGCCTTCTAATCATTATTAAGAAAATCCTTGAGGAGAAAAAAAGGTCTTGGAACCAGAAGTTAAAGTTGGCCCTATGGGCAGACAGGGTTACTGTCAAGAAAGCAATTGGTGTGTCACCTTTTGAGTTGGTTTATGGCATGCAATCTAGGGTGCCAATCAATAATCTTCTTCTTGTATACAAGTTCCTACAAGTTGAGGATATGGAGTTATCTGAACCTATGGAAGACAGAATGATTCAAATGGTGGAGGTGGAAGAAATCAGAACTTTGGCCCATAAGAGGAATTTGAAGATCCAGTTGCAATCCAAATATTTGTTTGATAAAAGAACCACACTGAGGAAGTTTCAAATTGGTGACATGGTTCTTCAATGGAATGCAAGAGGGCAAGATAAAGGGAAACATAAGAAATTTGAATCATTATGGGTAGGCCCTTCTGTTGTTTGTGATCTGAATGGAAAAGATTCATATTTTTTGCAAACAATGAATGGTGAGATATAGGAATTTCCAATGCATGGACAATTCCTGAAGCATTACTTCTCTTAAAGTCCATGCACATTAGGTCTTAGTCTGTATATATTTAGGTTTGTTTCTATTAGTTGTTTTTGGGCTTGTGTTTGGTCTGTTCTCTAGAGTTTTTTGTATTCTTGTGTTGGTTTTGTAATCAACCATCCTCGGTCAGAGCCGCTGTTATCAGTGTTTTAATTTTTGGATTTTCATTCTCTGGCTCTTTAAGGTGTGAAATGGTATGCTTAAACCCTTCATGATGCCTCTAAGTTTTAGGTCCAAAGGTTTAAGAAGTTTCCTTTTCCCTTTTTCCCATTTTGAATTTCCCACATTCTATTTTTATATTACTTTTCCACTTAAGTGGAAGGGTCGGTCCATCATGAAGGTGTCCCTCCTTTAGGTTTTCCCTAGGTAGGTTTTAAATGTATTTTAATTTTTACACCTTTACCTATGTCTTGTTTTTAATCTTTGTCGGGCTTCTTAACAATCATGCAAGTCAAAGTTGATCGTGCAATGCACGTTGTTTTGTTGGAAGAAGATTCCAGTGGTTTACCTTCTGTGAATTAGCAAAAAGGTAAATGGGCCCAGTAGAAGGATGGTTTGTAAGGTAAAGAAAATGCATCTGGTTTTAGATCCAATAGCCCACATTGATTCACTTGCCTAAGATGAATATGTTTTAAAGTCTGTGAAGTAGCGAAACAATGGGTAGGTCCCAGAGGTAAGTGGTTCTTTGGTTAATGGCCAATCAACTTGGAGTTGATCCAATGGTGCACATGGATTTGCAGCTAGAAATGGTCTGAGGTTTACCATTCGTGAAGTAGCGAAAAGGTGGAGGGCCTAGGTAAGGTGGTCATGAAGGGGTTAATAGATGATCATCTTAGACAGGATCCAATGGTTCACATTAGTTCACGAGGAAAAGTTGCTTGAGGTTTAAAGTCTATGAAATAGCGAAAGGTTGGTGGACCAAAAGGATAGGCAAGTCATGGTTTTAAAGACCGATCAACTTGTAGTTGATCAAATGGCCCCTGTTGATTCACAGCCTTAAATCAAATGAAGTTTACTATTCGCAAAGCAGCGAAATGACATGGCAGTCACATGGCGGATGACATGGCAAGACAGGTGGATCACTTGGTTGAGGTAAAAGATGGCCTATCAGATACACGTGGCTCCAAAGGATTGTTGAGGGCCTGCTTTGATTTAACTGGCGATGGTGTTGAAATCCATTGTGAAATAGAACACATGGCGGTCCTAAATTTGAGCCCGATGGAGTTCTTGGGTGAATAGCTGACTCACATGTAAGATTCATTTATCAGTGATAGAGAAAAGTAGGTAGTTTCTATGCCCAAGGGCCCACTTTAAAGGTTTAGCTACGTTAAAGGTTGTACATCTCAAGATTGATCCAACGATGGGCACTTTTTTGCAGCCCAAAGATTGAGGGTAGTTAGCCTAAGCGAAGCAGCAAAACCGCTAGCAGTGATGGTTGTGCATGGTTAGTGAAGTAGATTGGTTGTCACCATAAGCATTAAAGATTGAGTGAGTGGTAATTGATTGGATGACCAACACTATTTCACATGATAAAAGTACGCAAGGTTTACCTTTCGCGAAGTAGCGAAGGGAGGGTGGGGCCCATTACTAATATAGAATGACCGGGGAAAGTAAAGGCAGTGCAAGATTCCAAGCTCTGATGAGCGTCATTGCTTCATGAAGGAAAGGTGCGAGAGTTTTAAGCTCCACGAAATGGCGAAAGAATGAAACAACAGAATACTCAGAAAAGCTTGTGATCTGTTGGAGCCCATTTTTGAATTCGATTGTGAATTCAATTTTGAGTTGATGGCCAAAGCATGTTGGTTAATGTCTCAATTTAATGCCAAGTTGTCATATTAAGGTCCACATCAAATTGAATATCGGCACCATTTCGACGAGTTTGTTGCAGAGGAGCTGGTGCAGAGCAATTTTCTTCAAGCGAGTAATAGGTTTTTGTGTCTTGCTTGCTAGTTACAGTTTGAAAATTAATATTACTGTGTGCTTGCCTCATCAGAGTTTTGTTTGAGTCTTAATTGATATAATTGCATTATCGAGATGACACCAAGAAGGGATTTCACAGGGAAGGTAAATTATCAGGATAGAAACATATGTGATGATTTCCTGGAACAATTGACTATGTCCACAAATGTTGTAGCCAAAATAAAAGAATTGGTACCTAAAGCCCCCCATCTAAGGATTGGAGACGGTTTGTATGACAAGGACAACTGGTTAAGAGATCCATAGAGAGGGATATTAGGTCTAGGTCTTTTCAAAGTAGGATTCGGTCAAAGACATGCCCTTGCCCCAATGAATAGTATATGGGAATTGGACGTAGGAAAGCTCATAGTCCCCGAGGTTTCATGGATGTTGATTTATTAACCCAGATTGCACACAATTATGACCCAATTGCCATATGTATCAGGAATGTGAAGGGATGAGCCCTGATTGAGATCAATGATGATGAGTTTAGAAAGGTGTTTAAGCTTAGTGAGGTGTCTAATTATCTAGAGCCCATAAATGTTGATACCCTGGCCCAAGTTTACAATGTACAAAGGGATCACCTCAGGAGTGGACCTTTGAAAAAGTTTTTTGTTAAAATAGGAGGGTTAACTATTATAGGCCCTAGTACCATGGAGCGTTTCTCCCTAAATTTATTCACTCTGAGAACTAAAGGCATCTATTTCTCACTATGTCAAATCTTTGGGTAAGATGTTGAAACCACCATGCCAACTCATTATATGCTGATGATAGCACAGATTTTGAACCCCTATCTGGTAGTAACATTTGACTATGCACCTTCTCTCATAGATGCAGTCCATGTAGGACTGATGGGGATAAAAAGTGGTAAGGTAGACAGACCATTTGGATGGTACTCTCTTCTCATGCACATGTTTTTGTTCAAAGATGTTGATTACTTTGCTAGTGAAATGGATTTAGTTAAGGAAAAGGATGGTGAAGAGATAACCATGGAGCACTATTTTGTCCTGGGACAAAGAGGATTCCAGCTATCTAAAATTTGATAGATGATTTGCATCTAAGAATAGGATTCTTATATGTTTAGAGAACCCTAGGATCCCCAAAGCTCTTTTGGAATTCCTTAGGCCTAAGGAATTTGTTGAAGGCATCAAGATTGTGCACAATTGGGGTGACTTATACTTGTACCCTGTCTCTACAGTTTTCAGAGTTTACGATTTCAGAGGCACTGCATATTTATCGCCCTATCAAGTCCCATTAAAGATAGGAATTGGAGAGGTCCTAAGGTAAATTGGAGGTGTGCAAGAGGCAAAGCTAACAAATAGGGGAAAAGGGACCATTTTCCCAACTGTTACCATGGCCCATCAATTTGTGATCACCAAGGGTGGTTGGAAGTACTTTGAAGATTTCTTTCAACCATATAGGTTGGCTACTACAGTAAGAAGGTTTGCTGACCCTGAGGATTTTTTCAACGACATGTTCAGGAGGAGAGCAGTATGCAAAGGTAGGCCACATCAATTTCATTTCCTCGAGGATCTAATTAGAAATGAGTTCAGTTTGGATTAGAAGGAATTGAGGAAAGAAAAGTGAGTAGCCTACAAGAAGGGTCTAGATTTCATTCATCAATTTGATAGCATTTATCACCCTCTATCTAGCTTTAGTCCCTTTGAGGAAAAGATCAAATTATTAATTCTTTATTTTGAAGATTTAATGCAAACTTTGAAGGAAAAGAGGGAAGCTATAATAAGAGATAATCCTGATAAGGCTAAGTTGGTTCTAGCCAAGCGTGCCTTTTCTAAGGCTATCCCTCTGGGAAATTATGTAATGCATAAGAAGTCCAAATACTGTGTGTTGATGCTAGTAATAGGTGATCCCTCTACTTCAAGAGGGAAGAGAGAAATTCATGATGTCATTGACATCCAAGACTCCCCTACAAGGAAAATGGTGGGGAAGGAAGTGCAAACAGGTGAACCTTTATACTCTCCATCTCAATCCCCTATCCATATAGGAGATGAACATAAAGTAGGAGAACAATTATTACAGTTAGGAATCCTCAGAGAGATTGCTTACACATATGAGGAGACACAAGAGGGAATTCCAGAAGAGCCACCTAGTGCCGAGATGAACTTAACTGTAGATGAATTCAAAGGTAAAGAGTTAGACCCTATTGTCAAGAAAGCTAGTGAAGAGTTCCTAGCTGATAGCAATTTTGTCACAATAGGGGCCTTCATGCAATTTGTATGGAAGAAAAACATTGAGAAAGTCAAGGCAAGGTGTGAAAAGAGAAAGAATGAGAAACCTCACAAAGATGCCACTTCAGTAGAGGAGGAAGTGAAACAAGAAATGATGGCAGAATTTCAAGCCATCACTCCTAAAGCAGGAAGGGAAATGGTGTCAAAGGCTGGTATTCTATTCCTCCCTAAATGGGATATAGTAGATGCCTTGGTACTTGAAGCAGTCAGGAAAGAGACCAAGCCTATGGAGGGAGTGACATTTAGCAAGGATAATGCTACTTTAGTCATGTGGTCCTTGAAGTGGAATGAAAGTAAAAAGAGGAAAGATACTTCAGAATCCAGTTTCCTAGGAGGTATGATAGTGAAGAGAGTTCAGAATTCAGGGGTGGTAGAAGCCACCAGGATAGTTCTATAAATTACAAAATTCAGTGTAGCAGTGGCCAAGAAAGAAGAAAAGGAGAGAGTTGATCTCCAAGTGAAACTAGAAACAATTCTAAAGGCTTATAATGAAGCCAAAGAGGAGGTAGCCAACGAGGATAGTATTATTGGTAGACTACAGAGTCAAATGGTAGGACAACACCAAGGAGGTGAGTCCTCTACCCTGATGATTGCATCATCTCCAGCAAGGCCTCCACCTACGAGTCCTATCATAGAATTTCCCCCTTCTCCCATGCCTTCTGGTTTTCGACCAGCTAAGACCATTCAACAATAGTTGGAAAAGTTGAAACAGGCTCAAGCCCTATTTGTGAATAAATATGAAGAGAAGGTAAAGGCCACAATTTTGTGTTTTGGTGATACAGTAGAGGCCCCCACTATGCACACTAATATGAAAAGAATTTTGGATACTTTGTGTGTGTTGAATGAGGACATGGCTATTTGAGAGCCTATTTTGAATAAGTGGATGCCAAGAGAAGTGGATTTAAAACTTATGTGTGCATCCTATGATGAAGGAGGATCTAATGCCATTATTAAATCCACACGTGAGTTAGTAAAAGGCATGACCAAGCTAGCAGAAGGAAGAGACAATGTAGAGAGGAAGGCTAACATATACAGGAAGGAATATACTGAGCATAAATTTGAATTGTTTCTTGGGGGTTTTGTTAGCCAAAATCAGTTGAAGGACAAACAAGTATGGCTTGATGAGCTGGGAGCTAATATGTCTTTTAGGGTGAATGAAATCATTAATAAAGATGACACATCTTTGTTTGTTAAAACAATTGAATAAATAGAAAAGATAAAGTCACACTACGGCTTTTTGGAATCAGAGGTTAGGAAAGTGAGAAACTCTTGGAAAGGGTTATTTAAGTTGAAGGAGAAAATTGTTAGCTACTCATGGCCTATTGATGACATGTTCCAAGAGTGGACCAAGAAGTATGTGGTGCAAGAAGAAGGAATCCCAGAGTAGTTAGAAGATGCTATAGAGGAGCAACAAATCGAAAAGTCTATTAAGACCAAAGAGAACTTGTAACTATTTTTTGAAAGGATTTACTGTTGTAACTAATTATTCTTAGGAATGTTTGAAGCTTGTATGCATCCATAATGTTATAAATGGATACCAAGATTAATGTTGCTTGCATAAAATAGATAAGAGTTAACCCTTTGCACGTGCAAAGTGGAAAATATATTCAATGATATGTTTCCAATCATGTCTTGAGACAAATTTGCACTGTATGAATGATAGCCTCATAGACAGAAAACCAAATAAAATGTCAGATTCCTTTGTTACTTCTCTACCTGAATGCATCCTTGAGTAGCTCAGGAGATCTAATGATTCAAAAATTTAAGATACAAAATAGTCAAAACTTCATGCTAAAATGTAATCAAATCATAATTCATAAAATCATCCATCATGTGTGTGCTAAAGTTGTAGCTGGATAATGGTCTTGTTTTCTATCCTAATGAGAAGTTTTTTACATTAGTTCTCTTAACATGTTGTGATCCTTGTCATTTGTTTTCGGAATGCTTAAAGTGATAGGAATACTGCCCCTAGTCATAGATATGTATTGATGTGGATATACATGTTGATTACCAAGCCATGGTGGGATATGATATGGATAAGTGTTTCTAGATAATCAAGGACAGTGACTATGCTAAGTATGTCTGGGATAATGTTGTGTGAGCAAGTGTATTGGCGATTGGCTTTTAGCTGAGACTAGATCGATTAAAGATATGAGTATTGATAGATAGAGGAGACATTCTCTCACAAATATTGCCTGTTGCCAGGTTTTCACTACTTGGTTTTATTGCACTTTTTTGATTTGTTTTTTATTATTTTGTATTTTTCAGATTTTTTGATTTTTTTTTCTTTTTTTTCTTTTTTCGTGCATTGGACAACTCAAGTGTATAATTTCTTCAGATAGATACTTTTGGTTGGTTCATCAAGCATGTCCCCTTCTAAAGTTGTTAACTGATATGCGCCTGATCTATAGGCTGATATGATGACAAAGGGACCCAACCAGTTAGGTTCAAACTTCTCCTTCTTTTCTTGATCTTGCTGATTTTTGGGATTTTCCTTTAGTACGAGATCACCGACTTTGAAAGCCCTTGGGATAACTTTGTGATTATATCTTCTGCACATTCCCTGCTGATATGCTTTGAGATGGTCAAAGGCATGTTATCATTTTTCATTAAGAATCTCTAGTTCATGCAACCTATTTACTAGATATTCCTCATCTAGTATGAGGCCCTTCAAAGATACTCGGATGGATGTGATTTCTACCTCAAGAGGTAGAATTGATTCTGAACCATACACCAATGAATATGGTGTAGCCCCTGTAGGTGGCCAGATACTAGTCCTATATGCCTAAAGTGTCGGATTGAGTTGTATATGCCAACCTTGCACACATCATTTACTGTTTTCTTGAGGATTTTTAGAATTGTTTTTTTTAATGCTTCCACTTGGCCATTCTCCTACAGGTAATATGGTGTGGAGAAGTGATGTTGGATTTTGAATCATTCACATAGCTCTTGCACATCTTGATTCTTGAAAGGACGCCCATTATCTATGATGATGGAATTGGGAATGCCATATCTACAAATGAGATAATTAAGAATGAATAAAGAGATCTATTTTCCAGTTATAGTGGTCATCGGGACTGCTTCAATCCACTTTGTGAAATACTCTATTGCAGTGATAATGACGTTATGTCCATTTGAAGAAGAAGGATGAATTTTCCCTACTAAATCAAGTCCCCATTGATAAAAGGGCAAGATATGGTGAATGGCTGCAGCTCCTGTGCTGGTGCATGGATAAGATTGTCATGAATTTGACATTTAGGACATTTTTTAGCAAATTGATAAGACTCTCTCTCCATTGTTGGCTAGTAATATCCCATTCTCAAAAGTTTCTTGGCGAGATTAGGACCACTTGAATGCGTACCATAGATACCCTCATGAAGCTCATGTAAGGCAGAGTTAGATTCATTACGATCGAGGCAACGAAGAAGAGTACCATCTAGACCTTGATTGTAAAGTGTGTCCGTGGTTAAGGTATAGCGGGCGGCTTGTCGGATGAAGCTGTGTTTTTGGTTGCGAGATAAGTTGGGTAGAAGAGTATTGTTTTTGAGATAATCATAGATTATCCCATATAAAGGTGAATTTGAACAAGTTAGGGCATAGATGACTTGGGATGCGGAATTATCATATGTTGGGGAAAACAATTTCTCTACCAGGAACTCGTAATGACTCTATTTATCTGGAATTTGAAGCAGTGAAGTGATAGTGGTCATTGCATTGACAACTCTATTGTCCAATCTTGGTATTTGCTCAAAGGTGATATGTACAAAGTACTATTTGAAATAATCCACCATTCTCTTGTAGGGCATTAGCTTATCATCCTTTGTCTCATATTTATCATTGATCTGATTGATAACTAATTGAGAATCCCCATAGACTCTCAATTTTGTGATTCTCCATTCCACTTCCATTTTGATTCTTATCACCAGAGCTTCATATTCAACAATGTTGTTGGTGTATGGAAACATTAGTCTATAAGATCATGGAATTGTGTGCCCTTCTGGGGTGATGAATAAGATGCTAGCACCCGATCCATGTTGTGCATAGGATTCATCAAAGTATAAGACCCATTGCTTGGGTGTGATAGTGAGTACATCCATGTCTAGAAATTCCACCTGTAGTGGTTGTTGATCTAGTAGTGGTGCTTCTGCAAATTGATCTGCAATTACCTGTCCTTTGATAGCTTGATGTTTTGTGTACTGGATATCAAATTCATTAAGAATCATGACCCACTTAGCCAATCATCCTGTAAGAGTTTCCTTGCTAGGTAAATACTTGAGAGGATTGATTTTTTCTACTAGCTTGATTGTGTGAGCTAGCATATAGTGGTGGAACTTTTGAGAGGCAGACACCACTGCTAAGTAAGCCTTCTCAATGAATGTATAATTTATCTCATATCCGTTTAAAGTTCTGCTGATGTAATAAATAGCTCATTCTTTGCCTTCTAGATCTTCTTGTGCTACCAATGCCCCCAATGATACTTATGTTGTTGATATGTAGAGATTGAGTGGCTTGTCTGCTATCAGTGGTACCAAAACTAGTGGGTTCATCAGATATTGTTTGAGCTAGTGAAATGATTCTACACACTTGTCTTCCCATCTGAAAGGTATATTCTTATGAAGCAGATGATTGAATGGTAGACATTTATCTGATAGTTGAGTTATAAATCGTCTAATAGATTGCAGTCATCCCTACAGAGATCTTAGTTGGCTAATGTTCCTGGGAGGTGGCATTTCCATGATAGCCTGTAACTTTGCTAGATCTACTTCAATGCCATTTTCAAACACAATGTAGCCTAACAATTTGCTTGATGTGACCCCAAAGACACACTTTTTAGGGTTTAGTCTGACCTTGAATTGTTCCAATCTTTGAAATATTTTATCTAATATGCCCAGATGTTCTACTCAGGTGAATGATTTAGCCAGTAAATCAGCCACATAGTCCTCCATGAAGGTATACAGCATATTGTGGAAGATTGTCTTCGTGGCTCTTTGATAAGTTGCCCCAGCATATTTCAAGCCAAAAGGCATGGTGTTCCAACAATACGTTCCCCATGGATAGGTGAATGCAGTTTTATCTTTATCCTCTAGAGCAATCTTAATTTGATTATAGCCAGATAAACCTTCCATTAATGATAACATTGTGTGGCTTGTTGTTACATCCACAATTATGTCAATTCTTGATAAAGGAAAGTCATCCTTTGGACATGCTTTATTGACATCTCTAAAATCTATGCATATTTTGATGCTTCTGTCAGGTTTTAAAACTGGTACAATGTTTGAGATCCATTCAGCATAGTCTATAGGTCAGATGAATCCGACATCTAATAACTTCTTTAGTTCTAATTTGACCAACAATGCCACATGCGAATTCATCTTTCTTATTTTCTGCTTGACTGGATTAGCTCTTGGAGCGATGGATAAATGTTGCATGATCAGGTTTGGGTCTATTTCTAGCATATCAGCATAAGACCAAGCAAAATTGATTTGCTTTTCCTTGAAGAATTTGATAAAATCTGGTTGTTCCTCTTATGTCAGTGATTTTACTAGATGTATGGTTTTGATTGTTTCTTTAGTACCGATGTTTATTGATTAAGTTGGCTCAATCAATATGGGTGACCTTTCTTGATAATGTTCAGGAAGAGTGTCAAGTCTCCCATTGTTAGGTTCCTCAAAGAGGTTTTCACCTATAGATGCATCCTTTATTTTTACTTTTTTGTGATATAAAACTGCCATTGACTGGTTTTTAGCATTAGATCCTTTATTTCTTTCATTTTTGCGACTGAGACACTTGGCACTCCCCTGATTGTAGATATCATTATTTTGTTTGCTGGTAGAGAATGTTTCCGGATTGACTGAACATAGATACTAGACAATGGATTCATCATTTGGGAATATTGGTATATCATGGTGTTCAGGTTCTTCCCAGTCTATGAGGTCAGGATATACGAGTGGTAAGGAGTCATTGGGTGGGTTGAGATCAGCTGGGGCAATTATCATGATATAGTCATTGTTATAGTTATCTGGGATACTGGTTAGGTCTATGATATTGTCAAGGTCTTCGATGGCATTATCTTCAATGTAGCCTTGTTCATATTGTCATTTCTCGTTCTCACTAGCCTCGTAGATATTTCGTGGTCCAAATTCAAGTGGTCGAGATTCGGCGCCTTGTCCCTCCTGAGAAAGGGACGTGTATGAGTGGATGATATCTACCTCAATATCTTCAATAATATCTAAACAAATACCCCACTCATATTCAATAGAATTGGTTTCCAAATTACTATCCTAGATTATCTCGTTGCTTCTAACAGATGTGTTGTATGGTGAGAAAAGATCTCTGACAATTGATACCAGTTTTGTAGCTTTTTTTATTTGGAATCAGAGACTTCTTGTACTCTTTGCATTTGTTCATACACTATTTCTCTTTGGTGAGTAGTAATTACTTTGGGTGGTGGCTCTACCTTGGTTTTATCAGGTTCTTGCACATGATGAACTTTCTTATAAGAGGCTTCTTGTCGTTTCTCATTTTCTTGATGTTCTTTCTCTTTCCTTATTATTTATGCAGCTTGGTGTAGTGCTTCTTGCCATAAGTTTTCATTATATTTTTTCTTTGTTCTCTACTGATGTTTTTGATAGTTATATTGCTTTTGCCTAGGTGATACATGTTGTCCATACCCTAGTCCTATTTTGTCTCTTGCAAATTGTGAAGGAAGTTGCAAGGGCTCTATAATGCCTTCTTGGTGCTTGACAATAGGTCCTTTGTCATTATATCCCATATGTTACATGATCTGAAACCCTTTTCCACATTGTTGCGTTGGTATGGCCACTTCTATGGCAGCAACTCTGACTTCTTCTTCACCCTTATATAGCCAACTAAGTATGTCTTTCTCCTCTGATTCATTGGCCAGTGTGCCCAATTGGATAAATTTACCATCAAACTTGGTGATGAGCTATGTTTCTTGATGTATTGATGCAAAAGGTTGTCCATAAGATTTTGGTGATGTTGGCAATGTCGATAGACATAAGGGTTCAAAATAGTATTCCCCCATGCCTTGATCCTTTATTTTCATCTTTTGTTTGAAGTCTATGGATAGAGACTTGAGTTCTTATTGATGATGATTGGATGTTGAGGAAGCTTGGGCCTCCCTGTTGTGTGGATCTTGGCTATCTTGAGCTGCCCCCATAACATTGCAATGCTGAAAAGGATTATTATCTGCACATATGGAAATTTATTATCCATTGTACGGGAACTTGATACATTGATGGTATGTTGAAGGCACCACTTTCATTTCATGGATCCATGGACGACCTAATAGAATATTATATGTCAAGTGTATGTCCAAGACTTGGCACATGGTGTCCTTTTGTATTGGTCCTACCTGAATAGGTAGTATTACTATTCCTTTGGATGCCCTTTCTTCATCATCATAGGCTTTGATGGTGATATTCTTATTCAGATCAATAGATTGCTCAGAGAATGCCATGCACGGATAAGATTTAAAGTACAGATATTGAGACTAGCTCCTCCATCTATTAACACTCTTTTTACTTGATGTTTATAGACTAAGACTTCGATATGGAGTGGAGTGTTATGCAGATGATTCAAAGAGACATCATCATGTTTGAAAAAGGATAGGTTATGCGTCCCTATCATAGGAGCCACCATGGCTTGGAATCGATCAATGTCCAGATCATTTGGAATGTTTGTTTTGACAAGTGCTTGTTCCAAGTCATCACTATGTTTTGGTGAGAGTTTGAGAAAATCAAGTATGGATATTTGAGTGGGAGTTATCTTCAGTTGATCAACCAAGTTATATTGAGTCTTGGGGAGAGTTGTGGATGTTGATGTGTTCCATTTCAAGATGTATTTTTGTGCTCTGGTTGTCACATTGATCGACGCATGTTCTTGTTTGCCCTTGATTTTTAAGATAGGTACTTGGTTGTCGCATGTCGATATGTGATTGATGGTGTTCTTATATAGGTGATTTATATGAGCTCCTCGGGTATCATTTGATGTTGAAGCTCCTCCCTTGTTGTAATTTGGAAGAGGATTTTTAAAGGCTTCATGGTCATCATTCATTTTGTGACCATCAAATGTTAAATCACCTCTATCGATCATGTCCTGAATGATGTTCTTCAACCTCATGCAATCATTTGTGTGATATCATTTGTTTCGACTAAAATTATAGAAATGCAAGTCATTCCACCAAGGTGGTTTGATATGGGGTTCAAAGTTGTTCATGGCTGGTAATGCGATGATCTTATTCACCAAGAGTTCCCGAAACACTGATTCTAAGGTTTGTCCTAATGGTGTGTAGATACGTCGATATGGGAAAGTGTTGGTGTTGCCTCTCTAGTTTGTATTATTCCATCAGTTAATGTTGTTGCCTTGGTTAGTGTTGTTGCCTTGGTTATTTTTGTTGGTGTTTGATGTTGAAGTTCCTTGATTTATATTTTGCAGATAAGTGTTAGTTCCTTGATTAACACTTTTTTGATCTTTGTTGGATGGTGGGTTACCTGATAAAGCTAATATTGTTTGTTTAGACTTCACATTGTTGGTATCAACTACCCCATCATTAACAACATTTTTGTTCCTTGTCCAAAATCTAGATTTGTCTAAAGTGTTGTTGTTGTTTTAATTGTTAAAGGGGTTAGTGCTTGATGAATTAACACCTTCTTTAAAGAACTTCAATGTTCCTTTCTTGATGCAAGATTCCTCCACTTGGATTCTATTTTCTATCAATTTGGCAAAAGATGGTATGCATTAGAGTTTGAGTTGATAACTCATCTCACTGATTAGATTATCAATAAAGATTTCCATCTTTTCCTTTTTAGGCAAGTCTCGAGGATACCTTGAAGCCATGCATCTCCACTATTGAAGAAACACCATGAATGTTTCATTTCTCTTTTGTTTTGTGTTACACACATCCAGCATGGTGATTGCATGTTGAATGTTATAGGAGTATTGTGTTATAAATTTCTTTACCAACTCATCAAATGATCTGATGGGAGGTGTAAGTTTAGACAACCACTCCATTGTTTTCCCTCCCAAACTTCTTGGGAATATTCTCATTAAGTAAGTGTCATCATGAGAAAACTCTAGGCTCATGGTACAAAATTCCCAAACATGATCACGGGGATCACTTTTACCATTGTATTTGTCATAGTTTCGTATATCTAAATTTGAGGGAAACATTACCATGTTTAGTATCCTATCAAAAGGATAAGGACAAATCTCATCCAAGGAGTATCGTACCGTAGTCCCCTATTGCATGTCCTGTATTTGCCTTTGCAGTGTTTGGATTTGTTGTGTAAGAGAAACCATGGGCACATTTTTCCTCTGAAGGAGATCTTCCCCTCATTCATTAAGATTGTCCCAATTATAGGTATGGTCTTTCTTGTGGCTGTTGTCTTGTTTGCGTACATTTTCCAGATCATGTGTCTCTTCTTCTCTTTGTTGTTCTTGGCAGGCATAATTTATTGACCTTGTTCTTGAAATTCTATCATCAATATTCCTTAAGTTTTATGTATCAAAATCTTTAGGAATGTTGACTCCTTTGCTAGTTAGCATGAGTAGATATTTTTCTTTGTCTTCTTTGATAAGTCTTTTCATGAGTTTTTGGAATGTTGCGTTTTCTTGACATTCTTAGAGAAGTTCCTCTGTGATCTATGTTTTGCCCATATTGGAATACTCATCAAAAGGATTGGATAATCTACGACCCATACTTGATTCTATTTGTGATTCCCTTTGGTTGTTTCTCTAAGATTGAGTGACAACAAGCATTTAATATATTTCTATCATGATGAATTCTTATTCTTCTATTGAAGTTATTGGTGGTATTGGTGGCTTAGGTTGAGCTTCGTTATAAGTGATAGGGGAATTTGGGAATAAAGTGGGGTTAATCCTTCCTCCATGATTTAGGCGTTGGTTGAATGCCACTTTATGAATGTAAGCCCTACTTCTCAAAGGCTCCTTGTCAAACTCATTTGTTTTTATTTGGATATACAATCACATATGATGCAAAAATCCATGATGTGATGCAAAGAGTTAACAATTGATATAGAGAAATATATTCCTTTAGTAAGTGCCTTAGAACTTGGTTCTCTCTTCTTCAAATTAGTTTTGTGATGAAGACTTGTTCTTCTCAAAATATGAGGAGTGGTCATACACGAATGATCAAAAGTTGACATTGATATTGGATTTGGATACTTTGTTTGAATACTCAAGTTTACTTTATCAAGTAGAGGTTTAGTTAGATTTTCCTCCACAATAAAGAGTGTCAAATGATATGGATAAAGTCTCCCGATATGGAAATTTGACTTGACAACTTAAGGATTAAACTAGGTATTTTTATTTGATAGAATTTGTTGGATGGTGAAACTTTGATCACTATTTATGATACTCCCTGATTTTGTTGGGTGAAATCTGATTTCAAGCTAGTTTAATGATTTTGAAAAACTCGTTCTAAGAGTGTCTTGTTGATTGGAAATTTTCTCACTGATGATTGGATTTGAAGTTTTGTTGCTGAGTTCGCTAAAGGACCTAAAAGGGTATTTGAAACCGTCGATAAAATTTTCCCAAAGTGCTGGATTTGCTCTTTGTTTTTCCCTAAAATTGATCATGTGCTAAGATAGAGACCAAATGTGCTAAATAATTTTCAAGATGCGCTACACTGCCCTTTATATGCGCTAGTTTAGACTATTCAAAAATGACTATTCTAGATAGGTTATGCACTATTATGTCCTACTTACGCACTATGTTTGATATGAAAGCGCTGTGATATGATTCTGATGCGCTATGTTGATGTTTAAATGCACTACACTGATGCTGACAAGCGCTACTAGGAATTTCACCATTATGATACTGATTAGGTGCTAAGATAAGTGATGAAAGTGCTAAGTTTGGGGTCAAATGCACTATTGAATGTTGGCTACGTGCTAGGATGTTGCTCCTATGCACTAACTCTCCTGATTTTTTTATTTCTGACATTTTGAAAATTAGCACTTGTGATTTTGATGGATGATTTTCTGAAGAAGAATGACTTGAAAACATAGCACATAGAAGAACCAACAATTTTGTCTATGCTAAACAAGTAGTATATGTTCTTTTGAGGATGTGTTCAAATCCCCAATGTTTTCACTAGTTTGGATAACAATAAGATAGATCAAGTAGACTCTTTATTCAAGGGTCATCAACAATATCATATCCCACTAGTCTCGATACTTCATCAGCTCAAACAGCCTTGTCACCCCCTAGGGGGTGCCCATCTTTTTGCCTTTTGCTAGAAATTAACCCAAAGTGAATTGCTTCACAATTGAGTAGTTATCTTGGGAGATATATGGTGAGTGATCTTGGGGGAAGATTCTTCCCCACCCTTGCACTATGGTATTGAAAATGTCTGGTAAATGACTCAGCTCAAAGCTTCTAATGCTAATGTTTTTAATTAGGCTTTCGTTTGGTCTTCAGTGATAAAATCCCTCGGGAGGCTTCCCAACCTTTAGAATTCAAGTCTTTATGTATCTTAAAGATACTAGGGGAAGGCTAATTGTTGAGAAAAACCATTGAAGGGGACTTTCGTTAGCCTCCACATTTGATTATAGTGGCTTGGAACACTTGGCAATAAATTTGTTCCCCCCTCACTAGCCATTAATGATGCCCTAAGGGCAACTTGGGAGGGCGGGCCTTCTAAAGGATTTAAATGCTTGAAGTAAAGAAAGCATGAAAGAGTGGTTTGGCTTTTTGGTCAACAAATTAAGGGGAGAGCATATACCTTCCACTTTCGAGACAAGGAAAACAAGGTTCTTTTTAGCCTTCAAGACAATGATTTTCTAGCTTTTATTTGGAGATGTTGCTCCAACAAGCATGGTGTTCTTTTTAACTCTTCATAGCAAAATGTGTATTTCCAAAACCTTTGAAAACAAACCTGGTCAACAAAGTAAATTGTGATTTTGGTCAACAAAAGGAAAATCATGAAATCAATTCTCAATGAAAACTCTTTTTGCCTTAATGAAAGTGAAGTTTTTGTTTTAAGCACCAAATGAGTAGTGAAGTTATTTTTAACTAATACCAAAAGAAAAATGGGATCCTTTCTAACCTTTGCAAAAATGAAGTTTGTTTGTATTTCTTTTTAACCTTTGCAAAAATGGAGTTTGTTTGTAGTTCCTTTTAACCTTTGCAAAAATGAAATTTGTTTGTAGTTCTTTTTAACCTTTGCAAAAATGAAGTTTGTTTGTAGTTCTTTTTAACCTTTGCAAAAATGAGGTTTGGTTTTGTTTTAAGCAGCAGATGAGTAGTGAAGTTCTTTTTACCCAACAAGAAATGAACTATTTTTAAACTAACTTGAAAAATCTAGAAACAAAAATAATCAAATCCCTAAATAAAACTCCTCTTATCTGCAAACAAAGATTAGTAACCTGCAACAAAATAAAAGAGTGAAAAATTTAAGTCCTAGGTGAGCTTATATACAAGCCTAACTTTTAACTCTGTTACAAAATTATGTTTTCTTTCTGCAAGAGTCACGCACTGGACTTCTCTACAGATGCGCCACAGAAAGTTACAGATGCACTATAGAAAGACTCCTAAATGCTATACTAATTACCGAATGCACAAAAAATAAATTGAAGCATAATGCGCTAACACTAAGTTCAAAAGTGCTAGAAAAAGGTTCTGATGTGCTAAACAACATGATGAAAGCACCACTATTTTCCTCACATGCACTAACGAAAGTTCCCAACGTGCTAGAACTGTATTCCAATGTGCTTGTAATCTTTGTCCTGCATAAAAAGATGTGATTTGTGGGGATGAGCCCCATGGTGGGCACCACCATAAATGTATACGAGAAATGAGGGCAACAAAAGCGTAAAATTCAGATTCAAAAGACCCACACACCAATGAGACTCTTGGTGCAAGTTATAGGAACTATATTGAACCTATAAATAGGCACCTTGGTAGTAAAAAAGAAAGAATCTTTGCCAAGCAGGTGAAAACCTGGTAAACAGGTGCCTCTTGTACTGAAGTGCTCCATCTATCAATGCAAATTTGGCATTTCCTTCTTTATTTCTCGCTTTTCTGCATCTTCACTTTAGTTTTTATATATCCTTCAGTCGCTTTCATGACACCTTAGTTCTTCTTGGAACCCTCATGACTTGAAACCGATCAATGTCCTAGTCTTAGGGTAATCAAATGATCAATTTAAATGTCCTAAGAAGTTTTACCATCATCTTTCTATCAGTAGTACTAGGTCATCCAATTTGAGTCACTCACCTGTCTTCTATCCATTGCAGATTTTTACCACTAAGTAAACACACAAAGCAAGAAAATTGAACACAATCACCAAAAATTGTTTGAGCTATGATTGAAATTTTCTTTGATTGTTGTCTTTTAAATTGGTTTTCAATTATTATTCCCTATGAGTAACTTGAGGAAGTCTATTTTGACTAAGAGGAGCAAGGACTGGGGGCATGATACTTTTCTTTGTTTTCTACTTGTAGAAATGATTTTGATGATCTGAAAATATCTCATAAGTTGGGTGTCTGTGATAAGTATCTTCACATCAAGGTGAACTCACCACACATACCTCGACTCCATTTATTTGTATGCTACAGGGAGGTTGGAATCATTTCCTTGTCTATTTTGAGTAAATTTCTTTATCATGCAATCTGGATACATGCTTAATCTGTTCTAGGATATGAACGATGAAAAGGTCATTGCGGACAAGATAATCAATATTGCATATAACAAGGAAGGAACTGTGCTTTGTCTGGTGTGTTTGCATGCAAGCAACATTAAAGTCATCCTTTCTCTTTATGCCTTGATGCTTATGTTTTCTTTCTATATTAAAAAGGACGTAAGATTCAGGTCATCTTGGCTCTTTGTTCTTTGATGCTTATGTTTATTCCTACATTTCCGCTCAGTGATGATAAAAAGAAAATTAAAATACAGTGACTCAGTTTTAGGTTGCATTCATTCCTAATTTTGTGCATTGCAAGTGATTTCAGCATAATACAATCTCTCTCTTTGTTCTTTGAATGAGAGCTTGACTTCAAAACAATCATCATTCCTTCGCTATGTGGTCAACTGAATTTATTGACATGATTGAGTTCTTGAGCATCGAAATCTAAAATCTTACATGAGATGTTCACTGCATTCATGAGTATATCATATATAGATCCATAAGTTCATTAAGCATTCATTTGCATTCATACTATTACATGAAAAAAAAAATGTACATTTACATCATTCGCTCATCATTTTTATCATTTATTGCATATAAAAAAGAAAAAACATCCATATTCATCTGCATTACATACATACTGAAGAGAAATGCATTCATATAGAACAAAGCATATAGAAGGACATCTCACAAAACATATTATATAAATCAACACAAGAACAATGAGATCAAATTATGTGTCTTATATATATATATATATCATCAAAATATCAATGTCAAAGGGGTTCAAATGATATAAACTCATAAAAAATGTCTATCAGGGTAAGAATCGCATAAACTACAAAAATGGGGTATACAAAATAACATAAAGCCTATAAAATCTATATTTGGCCCTCTCCCTCATCATATGGTGGAGGAGGAGGTTCCTGCTGAACATCAAACTATCGAGGTGTCTGTGCTCCCTCCAATCTAGCCATGTACTATGAGTAATGGGCCACCTGTCTATCTATCAGAACTGCTGCACTGTATGCTGCCACATAAAAAGTTGCTCAGCTAGACTGATTTAGAACCTCATGCCAGGAGACAACTAACTCTCCTTGTAATATATGCACCTCTTGATCATGCTCCGCAACCTAAGTCTGCGTGACTGCTAGTTGTGTCTGGAGAGTCCTCACTCACCCTCTCCTCCCTTAGTCGTCTCAACCCTCTGCTGTTGCACCTATCAAGGGGCAGCTCTCTCTCCCATATCCCCCTCACCACCAATACCACCTCTAGCCCTTACACCCCAAGGTCCACCTCCCTCACCTCCGACTACACTCAATGATCCACCCTCTCCTCTCCTCTGATGTTGACCAGACACTGGTTCCCTACTGCTACTCGCACTAGGATTACCTCCTACCCACCTAGATGGACCTACTCTCTATCCTTGTGCCTAAGCTGGTATGTCATCTCCACCCTCATTAATCTAAGGTGCTCACTCTGCTAGATCTATAAATCATGGGAATGGATGTCTCAATGAATCATCCCTATACTTTGGGGTCACCCTCGCCTCAGCAATATCCTCTAAATAGTCCCAACACTGTAGTTGGAGGGCTATCTACTATAATGCTACTAGGCCATAAGATAACTTTGACCCCATCCCTTCCTCTCCTCATCCCCAAACCGAGCATAAGCAGTAAACTCTTGTGAAATAGCCTGAACTCGCTCGTATTGCCTCATAACCTGGCTAACAACAAAATGCTCAATAATCATTTGTGATCTCCCAATGAGTGGGTGTGTCATAAAAATCAATCTCTTCTCTCACCTCCAGTCATCCCATAACTCTACACCCCTGTAAGGCCTCCAGACAACTGCAATCAGGTCATCCAACTGGTACCTCTAGAAACCTATCTTCCCCAAGTGAGGTTGCATCAAATAACCTGAGTATCGACACATGATAGGTTGATGTGGCTCTCTTGAATCGTTGACAACTAGCCTGCAAACTGGGATATGCCCCCATGCCTATATCTGTAGAACAAGAACCCTAGCAGCCATGCTCTTCGCATCTTGGTATGCAATCTCATGCATCTCATGGTACATGTGTGCTAACAAGAAAGATCCCCAACCTAATCTCCTCGGCTGAGCAACTAACATCTCCAATATCTTGCCCCAGCCACACAAGAATCCCTACTATCCTCTATCAGGTATAAAAAAACATCCTATCAGTCTAGCGAGCACATAAGCGAAAAGAAATCTCCCTCCATATTTTCTCATCATGTCATCCCACAAAATGGATTGCACTATAATACTATCATCCTAGAATACCCTCCGTAATGTTGTAATCCCTAGTGGAGGAATAGAATCATAGTCGACTTTGCCACCTAAAAAAGGAATCCTCAGAATCCTATATAAGTCCTTGGGAGTGATCATCATCTCCTCAATAGGTAGGTGAAAAGTGATGCTCTAAATGAAATCTCTTGACTAATGCAGTAAGCAATCTATGATTCACATGAATATCTGGCATCTGCAACAAGTATCCAAAACCACATGCATTGATATGACTCCTTTAAGCATCTGAGAGCTGCCAAACTAATCTCATAGTGGGGGATAAGTACATCGAAACTATATGTTTGGCAAGCTAACCTGCAAAATTGAACGACAACTAATTAGTATGCAATACAAATTGAGTTAGCAAGCTGTCAAAAGTTCCCACGAATCCAACTAATCAATCATGAAAATCAAAATTTCAAGTTTCGATGCTAAAAAATGCTCTATTTTTTAAACAAGTAAACACAGAGGGGCAACAACCCATATGAGTAAAGATTTCAGGTAGTATGAGTAAACTATACAATACGAGTCACAAACCAATGCAGAATGACTAAATGATACCCTATGAAATTTATCGTGCAAGTTGAGGGTGCCCATAGAACGACAAAAGAAATGACTTAATACAAGTAAACACTGTTTGACAGATACTCGTATGACAAACCTTAGTTCGCCATACGATGAAATTGTTGGCATATTTGTAGAGTTTGATGACATGATGATAATGTATGTTGTCATTGATGTCATTATGTTGAAGTAAGTAAACTGGCAAGTGAACTGGTATGATGAAGTGTGAACTGGTATGATGAAGTGTGAACCAATATGTCGAAGTTAGTAAACTGGCAAGTGAACCGGTATGATGAAGTGTGAACTGGTATGTTGAAGTAAGTAAACTGGCAAGTGAACCAGTAAATGCAAAGTTTGTATATGGGGTTTCACTTGATATGACTACCAATTGGTAGTCTCATCTTTGGGGTTTTCAGCTGATGCATTCCAAGTTTGTGCAATTCGACCGACGACATCTTGTGATGAGTTAGCATTGAAATGAAGATTAGATCACGTTGCCATGTCAGCCTTATGCACATGAAGGATTTCCTTTAGGATCTTGCATGAGAAGATTGATTCTATCTACCTCGGTAATGTGCAAAATCTTAGTAAACGGTGGAGAGCGCGTGATGGGTTATCAACTTCCAGAAGTGGTAAAGAATAGACGATGCAGAACGTCTTGAGATTTGTTCAAGATTGTTTTACCCTATGTAATGTGATTAAACAGTCAGGATTGGACCGACTGTATTGTTAACCTAGATGCTTAGGGTTTTAGGTTTTGGCCACCGACCTAATTGTTGTCTATAAGGTCGATGATGATTTTCATTTGAAGTTGTTGACAAATGAATGTATGTGAGGTGATTCTTGCCAGACCAAAGAAGTGAGTAGAGATCTGTAGAGTGTGATTGCAGATGTAAAGGAACTGAAGTGGATCCGCCTCGACATTGAGTGTTTTTATCAGATTAGTGTATTACCTATTGACTTCTAACCATTTCAGCAACTGGAAAATCCCTTTACCTGGTAGCTTTAACAGGCTTTTTGTAAATCCTTTAACAGGGTTTCAACCTCTAACCGGGTATTTAGCCATCCCTTAACCGGGTGATCCCTAGTAGGATCAGTTCCTAGCAAAACCTATTGTAAAGTCTTTAACTAGACTAGGCTCCTAACAGACAAAACTTCAAAAGAGTTCAAGAACAACTTGTGGGTATTCATCCGCACCGTGGTTTTTTTCCAATTGGGTTTCCACATGAAAAAAAATAGTGTGTTATGTGTGATGATTTTTCATGTGATGATTTAGTGTTTTCTATTAAGTGGTAATGCATGTTGATCTAATGGTCATTGTATTTCTGATGTATTACTTGCTTAAGCATATGGGTGAAGTTGAGATGAGATATTAGGTTTTGAGAAGTTCTAAGTGTTACCAGTTTATGTCTTTTATAGTCTTACTATGTTTTACCAGTATTGCCTTGGTTTAGGTTGGTGATGTTGTTTGCTAGTTAGTGTAGTCTTAGCAGTTTAAGTTCTTATAGAAATTTTTGTCTATACTGATTCACCCCCCCCCTCTCAGTACCTATTGGGTATTTACTGTTCATCATTATTCATCAATTGGTATCAGAGCGTCCTCCAGGTCCTCGGTGCTATAAGCTTAACCACTTGAGGAAAAGATCCTATTCTAATGATGAAGAGGAAAGGTCCTAAGTTCAACAGAGATAACTTTAAGATATGGAAGGACAAAATGAAGATCTACATTAAAAGCATGGGTGCTCAACACTGGAACTATGTTGAGAATACTTATGTTGTCCCTACTGGTACTCTCACTGATGATCAAAGAAGAGAGATTTAGGAGAATGGGCAAGTCATGGAAGCTCTTATCAACAGTCTATCTGATATTGAGTTTATAGATGTTTAGGATAAAGACAATCCCAAAGATATATGGGATACTCTGGAGACTATCTATGGTGGTGATGAGCATGTGAAGCAAGCTAAGGAAGAGAGCCTTAGGGGAAAATTTGAAGACATGCGGATGGTTGAAGGAGAGACCATTCAACAATATGGGATAAGAATTAAAACTATTGTTGGAGACATCAAGAGTGCAGGAGGTACAATGGATGATCCCACTATTGTTAGAAAAGTTTTGAGATCCTTGTTACTGGTCTATGGGTTGCCGCTATTCATGAGTTGAGATCTATTGACAAGACAAAGGAATCCCTAGACTCCATCATTGCTAAGTTGACCGCATATGAGCTAAATAGTTAATGGCAGTGTTCAGAAGACCGAATCAGCCTTTAGAGCATCTACTACACCATCTAGAAAGGGAAAATAATTTGGTACCAACTATGAACCTAGGCAAAGCAGAGATATGGATGATGAGGAGATCTTGAAGGATTTTGAAGCTCTTCTTTCCAAGAGACTTCCTAAGGGAACTGGAAAATATAGAGGCAAACTCCCTTTGAAATGTTTTTCTTACAATAGGATAGGACACATTGTTGTCAACTATCCTAATAGGGATAATAAGGACAAACTGGAGAAGTTTAAAAATTTTAAAGGAGGAAATAGGAGAAACTGTCTTATTGCAGGCGATGAAGGTGTCACTGATGATGAATGAGAAGATGAAGAAAGCGAAGACATAGTGTTTGTAGCCGTTAATGAAGATGTGTCAAACAAGAAGGCTCTTGTCTCCTGCTTTGATAATTCTAATGAGTGGATTATTGATAGTGGATGTTCTCACCACATGACTGGTGACTGGAGAAAGTTTCTATCTCTAGAAGAATACGATGGAGGTGTAGTCCGATTTGGTAATGATGCACCATGTATGGTTAAAGGCAAAGGGTCCATCTCTCTAAATGGAAAAAGCAATGTTGATAATGTGTATTGGGTAGAAGGTCTCAGGCATAACCTTTTGAGTGTTACCCAGCTGAATGATAAAGGACTCACTCTGAAATTCAAAGGTAGAGTGTGGAAAATAAAAGGAAAGAGTGGTGAACTGATGGCCACCGATATGCAGACCAAAGGTAACTTATTTCGGTTAAATACAAATATCAGTCAATGTCTAATGGCTAAGTTTGATGACAGTTGGATATGACATAGGAGACTCTACCATGTAAATTTTGATAATATTGTGAAGGCCAGTAAGATCAAGGCAGTTAGAGGATTGCCTATTCTGAACAAACCTGAGAATCCTTTATGCAAAGAATGTCAACTGGGGAAAATGTCTTCCTCAACCTTCAAAGGTAAATCTTTCACAACAAATAATTTACTTGATCTTGTGCATATTGATTTGTATGGTCCTATGAAAACTAAGAGTGTTTAGGGATATAGGTACTTTATGATTCTTATTGATGATTGCTCAAGAATGATGTGGGTCACATTCTTGAAAGACAAGTCTGAAGCTTTTGGAAATTTTAAAGCCTTTAGAGAACTAGTTGAAAAGGAAAGTAGTAAGAGGATTAAATGCCTTAGAACCAACCAAGGAGGTGAGTTCACTTCTAGTGAATTCAATAAGTACTATGAAGAGAACAACATCAAGAGGCAACTGTCTACCCCCTAGACTCAATAGCAGAATGACCTAGTAGAAAGGAACAATCAGACTGTAGTTGAAGCAACCAAAATGATGTTGATTCAAGGGAAGGTTGCTCACACTTTTTGGAGAGAAGCAATGAGCACTCCAGTCTACACTATGAATTGAGTACTCATCAAGAAAGGTAAGGATAAAACTCCTTATGAGTATTGGATCGGTAAGACTCCAATAGTAAGCTACTTTAGAGTATTTGGTAGTAAGTATTATATCAAGAGAAGTGAACATGAGAGCAAGTTTGATGCAAAATGTGATGAGGGAATATTCCTAGGGTATTCCACCAAGAGCAAAGCTCTCAAGTGTTTTAACAATAGTACTCAGAGAATTATTGAAAGTATCAATGTTAGAGTTGATGAAACCTGTGAGAAACCTGAGGAAACCAGCAGCGAGCGAGCGGTAGATGAATCGGGTGTAACCTTCTAGGAACTGATTGCAAAACAACCAAGTACAAGTAACAGTGCTCCTACACCAATAGATGTTGCAGTAGATGTAGATGAAGATGAAGATGAGGATGGAGAGGAAAAGCAAGAGGAATCAACTAAGATCATTCCTAGGTATGTAAAGCTGCATCATGATCCAAAGCAAATCATAGGGGATAAGGATGTAGGAATACTTACAAGAAGAAAGGTTAGAGAGAATTCTTGCATGATTTCTGAATTTGAGCCCAAAACATTTAAAGAGGCACACAAAGATGAAGACTAGATTAAGGCTATGGAAGAGGAACTTGACCAGATAGAAAAGAATGGTACATGGTCTTTGGTACCTAGATCTGAGCACACAAATTTTATTGGCACCAAATGGGTTTTTAGAAACAAGCTGAATGAAGATGGCATAGTGGAAAGAAACAAAGCAAGATTGGTATGTAAGGGATATGCTCAAGAAGAAGGACAAGACTATGGAGAAACCTTTTCTCTAGTAGCTAGATTGGAAGGAGTTCGAATTCTACTTGCATATGCAGCCTTCAAGGGATTCAAAGTGTGTCAGATGGATGTAAAATCTGCATTCCTAAATGGAATACTTGAAGAAGAAGTGTATATAGAGCAACCAGATGAGTTTTCCCTATCAGAAGATAGTGATATGGTGTGTAGGATACATAAAGCCTTGTATGGATTGAAGCAAGCACCTAGAACATGGTATGAACGTTTACACTCCCATCTTGTGAAGATTGGATTTGAAAGAACAAGTGAAGATAGCAATATCTATCTGAAGTCAGAAGGAGATTAGATTCTGATCTGTGAAGTGTTTGTTGATGACATAATTTTTGGTGGAGATGATAAGATGAGCCATGCATTTGCAGATGAAATGAAGAAGGAATTCGAGATGTCACTAATCAGAGAGATTAAGTTCTTCATTAGACTACATATTCAACAAATGAAAGATGGTATATTTATCACTTAGTCCAAGTATGTCAAAGAGGTGTTGAAGACCTTTGGCATGAAAGACAGCAAACCGGTTGGTGCACCGATGATGGCTAGTTGTAAATTATCAAAAGAAGATGATTCAGCATTGGTGAATGAGAAGGAATACTGGTCAATGATTGGTAAATTGCACTATGTAGTACACAGCAGACTGGACATTGCACATGCAGTGGGCATTGTTGTACATTTTCAAAAAAGTCCAAGAGAATCCCACTTGGTAGTAGTCAAGTGGATTCATAGATATCTGAAGGGAACTATAGATTATGGATTGTGGTATCCATACAATAATGATTTCAATCTTAAAGTGTTTACCGATGCCGATAGGGCTGGTAATGTGGACAACTGGAAGAGCACAACTAGTGGTGCATTCTTTCTCAATGGTAGACTAGTCTCATGGATGAGCAAGAAGTAGAGTTGTATCTCTCAATCCACAGCAGAAGCAGAATATGTAGCAGCATTTATGAAGTGTTCTCAGACAATTTGGATGAAGTATGTATTAAGTGGTTTCAAAGTCCCTGTATCTGAACCGGTGAGTATATTTTGTGATAACACAAGTGTAATTAATATTTCCAAGAATTTGGTATTGCATGCTAGAACCAAGCACTTCAAGCTCAAGTATCATTTCTTGAGGGAGAAAATTTAGAACTAAGAGGTTGTATTGGAACATTTTTCCAATAAGGAGCAGTTAGTAGATATATTCACGAAGCCTCTATTGAAGGCTACATTTACCTATTTAAGAGGTGAACTAAAGGTATGTTATCCACATCAGTCAGGTATTGCATTGTCAAATCTTTTCAGGATTGATGTGTTGAAGGATGCTACTCCTTAGGGTGAGCAGCATAGTGGAATATTGAAGCTTGTGCCTCCATTTTCGCATTGTTGTCAAAGGGGGAGAAGATGTGAAGAAGAGAAAATATCTGCAGTATTGAAGACGTATAATATGGAAGAAGATGTAGAGATATCTTTGTGTATTGCCATCAATGCCAAAGGGGGAGATTGTTGGCATATGTGCAGAGTTTGATGACATGATGATAACGTATGTTGTCATTGATGTCAATATGTTGAAGTAAGTAAACTGGCAAGTGAACCAGTATATGCAAAGTCTGTATCGAGATTTCACTTGATATAACTACTGGTTGGTAGTTTGAGCTTCAGGGTTTCCGACTGATGCATTCCAATTCTGTGTGATTCGATCGACGACATCCTATGATGAGTTAGCATTGAAATGAAGATTAGATCGCGTTGCCATGTCACCCTTGTGTGCGTGAAGGATTTCCTTGAGGATCTTGCATGAGAAGATTGATTCTATCTACCTCAAGAATGTGCAAAATCTTAGTAAACGGTGGAGAGCATGTGATGGGTTATCAGCTTCCAGAAGTGGTGAAGAACAAATGATGCAGAACATCTTGAGATTTGTTCAAGATTGTTTTACCCTATATAATATGATTAAACAGTCAGGATTGGACCGACTGTATTGTTAACCTAGATGCTTAGGGTTTTATGTTTTGGCCACTGACCTAATTGTTGTCTATAAGGTCAATGATGATTTTCATTCGAATTTGTTGGCAAATGAATGTATGTGAGGTGATTATTGCTAGACCGGAGAAGTGAGTAGAGATTTGCAGAGTGTGATTGCAAATGTAAAGGAATTGAAGTGGATCTGCCTTGGCATTGAGTGTTGTTATCAGATCAGTGTATTACCCGTTGACTTCTAACCATTTCAGCAGTTGGAAAATCCCTTTATCGGGTATCTTTAACAAGCCTTTTGTAAATGCTTTAACAGGGTGACTCAAAATCATTGATTTCTTCAAATCCTCTTGCGAGGTAACCTTTAACAGGGTTTCAACCTCTAACTAGGTATTTAGCCATCCCTTAACTGGGTGATCCCTAGCAAGATTGGTTCCTAGCAGAACCTGTTGTAAAGTCTTTAACCAGACTAGGCTCCTAATAGAGTGAACTTCAGAAGAGTTCAAGAACAACTTGTGGGTATTCATCCCCACTGTGGTTTTTTTCCTGTTGGGTTTCCACATGAAAAAAATCAGTGTGTTATGTGTGATGCTTTTTCATGTGATGATTTAGTGTTTTCTATTAAGTGGTAATGCATGTTGATCCAATGGTCATTGTATTTGTGATGTATTACTTTCTTAAGCATATGGGTGAAGTTGAGATGAGATATCAGGTTTTGAGAAGTTCTAAATTTTACCGGTTTATGTCTTTTACAATCTTGCTGTGTTTTACCGGTATTGTCTTGGTTTAGGTTGGTGATGTTGTTTTCTAGTTAGTGCAGTCTTTGCAGTTTAAGTTGTCAGAGAAATTTTTGTCTGTACTAATTCACCCCCCCCCCCCCCCTCAGTACTTGTTGGGTATTTACTGTTCATCATTATTCATCAGAAATGACCAAACATGAACTAAAACAAAATTTTAAATGAGAAATTCATGCAAAATTTTTTAAAATTGTAAATTTAACAAGCTAAAGATCAATCACTTACGGCGAGGGGATAGTTCCTAGGTCGATTATGTCATATTTGCAGCTCGAATCGGTGGGTATGCTCAGGAATAGTCATTTCACTCCAAAGAATGATTTTGAATTTTTGAACTTTGAGAAATGAAAATGAAATGAAAATGACCCTTTCAACCCCTTATATAGAAAACCCTAATTTTAAAACTTGCTCCTATGAATGTGAAAATTGTACCCTTGACTAAATCGACCATCTGGAGTCCATTTTCGGGATTGAAATCGAAATCAAAGATCATTTTTCTATTCAAAATCTCACAATGTTGACCACTTGGTACTTTCATCTTCAGATCACCTTTTCTCATCATTTTTCACTCCAATCACCTCTGATTTCAACTTAATTCTCCAATAAATCTTCATGCTCAGATTATCATTGTTAAATATTTTTATCAATTCAATTTCCTAAAATCATTGTAACCTCACCATCTTTTTATTTCACTCCCGAGGGGGCATGATCATTACATCATCATTATCAACGATTGCATCATAAAAAGTTAAGATTTTTTTTTCTTCTTCATCGAAAGTCGAGTAGAAAATCATTTTAATCAAAGATTAATCAAATAAAAACTCATCATTATTCAAAATCAAATCAATCTCTAGGGGCATATTAGTTTCACCACATCAAATCATGCTTAATACAAGTCAGTGTTCAGTTTCATCGCATCAAATCAAGCTAGACATTCTCTTTGCTTTATCGATTCTAGCTCAATCAAGTTCGGAATTGGTTTCATCTCTTTGCTCAATCTAGTTAAATCAATTTCTAGATCGATACTCATTTCTTGATCCATCAAGTTCAAGATCGACATCTCTCTCTTCATCGATCCTAGTTCAATCAAGTTCGGGACCAGTATCGCTTTAGTCAATTTGTTCAAGAAAATCGCTTCAAATCAAGTTGAACATCTCACTCTTCATCGGTTTGTGATCCATCAAGTTCAAAACGGATATCTCTTCGACATCAACTATTCTTTGAATCAATGCATTTCTTGCACATCAATTCAAAGAGGGGCAAATGTAATACCCTAAAAATGGTCACCTAAACCATGGGCCCCTTTATCTTAGCTACATCACCAAGGTCCTAACTAAAGGAAAATTAAATCAATCTTGAGCACCTAATTAATTAATTCTCAGTCATCAATGTCACATGGAAAATAAATCATTCTATATTAATTAAATATTTATTTAATTAATTAGTCATTCCAAGAAAATCATTTTAATCAATTATCCTATTTACTTAGTTAAATATCCTAGCATATTTAATTAATAAATCAATTTGCCATTAAATCATTAAAAATAGAATTAGTTTGGAAAAAAGGAATTAATTTGAAAAAAGAAATTAATTTGCAAAAAGAAATTAAATTTGGAAAAAGAAATTGAAAAAGGAATTAATTTGAAAAAGAATTAAATTGGAAAAAGAAATAAAAAAGGAATTAAATTGAAAAATCTCAAAAAAGAAATTAAATCAATTAAATATCAAAATTGAATAAAATTATAAAAATATGAAATAAATTAGTTTTTCTGATTTTATCTTAAAATTAGTTCAATTTCCTTCAAAGTTGAGAAAAGTAGCCAACCACATCAATTCACCTGGATTGTGCTTCCTCTTGGAGAATCTCTATCATTCATCATTGATTGATCTTGACCATTGATCTCTTTTTGGATTTTCTATAAATTCAGACTCTCATCTCTCATTAAAAAAAGCCCGAAGATTTATTGTTATTATGTTGTTTTTGCTCTAGGATCATTGAGATTTTGTGCATCAAGAATATTACATCTTAGTTTGTTGCATATTAGTTTAATCATGATTGCTTTAATTCATCTAGCTCAATATTCACTCATGTAGCTTAATCTTGCATCCATTTAGCTCAATTTCATACTCATATAGATTAAATCCTTCATTTAGATGTTGTCTAGTCACTAGTATTGCATAAATAAATATGAGAGCAAGACTAAAACTCACATCTACTAGAAGGCAATAGGTCGCTTTGTAATGATTTTATTATTAATTGATTATTGATTTACTAGTCATGCATCTAATGACTTAATTGAAGTGTTGTGTATTCAGATACATATACATGTCCACTTTTCACACACACAATAGTGGTTCTCCCTCTAGGGTTGCAAATGGATAAGCACTCGAATCATATGTTGCAGTTACGTTGAAAGGGCCAACCCAATTAGGTTCAAATTTTCCTTTGATGATCTCAATAGATTGTGAATTCTTAGGGTTGGCTTTTAGGACCAAGTCTCGCACTTCGAAATGTCGCCCTTTGACTTTCTTGTTATAGGTGCGACGGAGACGGTTTTGATATGCTTGCAAATGTGTCAAATTTGTTTGACGACTTTCATCTAGCATCTCAAGCTGATGCAACCTAGAGACTCTGTATGCTTCATCATCTATCAGGTGTTGTAAGGAGACTCACAGGGATGGAATCTTGATCTCCAAAGGTAAGATAGCTTCTACACCATATACCAGCGAGTAAGGTGTTGCGCTAGTAGGGGTGCAGATAGAAGTGCAATAGACCCATAAAGATGGATTTAACTACACATGCCAATCTCGACCAGCATCATTGACAACCTTTTTGAGTATCTTGATAATGGTTTTATTGGATGCCTTAGCTTGGCCATTACTCTATGGATAATATGGGGTTGAGAAGCAATGTTGAATGTGAAACTTCTCACAAAGTTCATGAACATCTTTATTTTCAAATGGATGACCATTGTTTGTGACTATAGCAAGAGGAAATCCATATTGGCATATGATATAATTCAGAGTGAACTTAGAAATCTGTATGGCACTAATATAGGTCATGGGTATAGCCTCAATCCATTTTGTAAAGTATTATTTGGCCATTATGATAAACTTATGTCCATTTGTTGATGTTGGGTGGATATTTCAAATGAGATCAAGCCCCCATTGAGAAAAGGGTCATGGAGATATGATAGGTTGAAGTTCTTGTGGTGACGCGTGAATATAATCTCCATGCGTCTGGCATTTGTAACACTTCTTAGCAAGGTCGTGGACCTCTTGTTCCATTATTGGCCAATAATATCCAGCTTGGACAAACTTTTTAGCTAGGCTAAGACCATTGAAATGGCCCCCACATATACCATCGTGAACTTCGTGTAAAGTTGTTTGTGCTTCATCAGAACTAGACACCTAAAGAGGGTCTGGTCAAAGGATCGATGGTAGAGGGTGTTGGCATTATAATAGACAATAAGAGATTGTTGGCATTTCAATTAGGATATTAAGAAGTTTGTTGATGATTATGGATATAACTGACTAAGGATGTTTACTATCTTAATATTATTATTTTGTCATTGATGTCAAGAAATTGATTTTCTAATTCAGTATGATGTTGCCATATCTTAAGAAGTATGATTTGATAAGTATAAAGATGTCGTTAAAAGACATAGAAAGAATGTGATGAATAAGGGGAGGAATAAGTTATTCAATGGGCAACTATTACCGAGTTAGACAATGATGAGATCATGATGTTTAGATTGTTTTGATATCCTACATATTTTGTTGATTTTAAGGTTAATACTATACTATGTTACCAAGCAAGGAACCTAGTCGGTAAACCCTAAGGTTATCTCTATCGGTTAATGAAGGCGGAATTTCTACCGAGTGAAGTTTAATATTTATCGAGTTGCAACCAAGCTGTAACAGAATGCATTAAATGATTAAAAGCATTATTTAATGAAGGAAGCTGATGAGCTAGAACTAATTAAATGATTGGTATGTCATGCATGAAGTTTGTTAAAGAATCTATGGAAAAGGAAAATCGGCAAGAAGATCTACAGCCCAGATTGAACCGCAATACCTTAACACAAGTTCCAAGAAATGTATGCAAGTTCCAAGGCGAGGTAAAATGTTTTCAGATTGAAGGATACATTGAACCTGGTCAAGTTTGAAGATCTGATGGCTATGATTGATCATGGGAAATGTGATCAAGGAGATTAAGCGGTTAGAAAATTGTTTATAAATAAGGAACTATTGATAAACAATGCATGCGGGCAAGTGTAAGCACAGGGATGCTACATAGTGATTACTGAGCATAGAAGCTTGAAGACCTATTTTGATTAACAGAGTATAAAGCCTAGCAGAGGGAAAAGATAAGTCCTATGACTAGATTGTATTGAGCAAATAAGAATCTACTTTAGCATTTTAGATGTGAAGTTGCAGATAGATTTTTATTACTGTTATTTTGTAAAGTGACAGAAAATCTCTTAACCGAGTGGACTTAACAGTCTTATTTGTAAAACCCTCTAGCAAGGTGACATTCTGATTGAGTGTTTGAAATCCTTTAACAAGGTCACTTCTAAAAAGGTGAAGATCCTAACAGATCTGAGGGAAATCCCTTAACTGGGTCACATCTAGCAATGTGTTTGTAATCTTTAACAGGATTTGCTTTTAACCGAGCATACTCTAGAAGAGTATATTTCTTACTAGGTCCGAAATCCCACAGTGGTTTTTCCCTATTTGAGTTTCCATGTTAAATTTGGTGTTATGAGTGTTATGATGTTTATATGCTTATGAGTTTGCATGTTTAGTAGTTTTGGTTATATTGCTAAAGTATATGTTATTGAGGTTGAATCTGTTGTTTTATGGAAGATTAAATTTGTATGATTCACTCCCCCCTCTCATCTTGTTAGCTTGGCATTTGTACTAACAATAAGTATCAATACTATCAATTGGTATCAGAGCTTTGGACTCTGGAAGAAAAAGTTTAAAGGTACTTGAGGAAAAGATCGAAAGATGTATAAGAGGGATGCACCGAAGCTAAACAAGTCAAGTTTCTCTACATGGCAGAAAAGGATGAAGCTGCACCTATCAGGAGTTGGAGAATATGTTGTATATTATCTAGAGAATGATTTCACTACACCTAGCACCTATCCATTGGCAATGGAAGATATAAAGGCAAATCAAGAACATATTCAAGCAATGATTGAAATAACATCTGCATTGACCGACTCAGAGTTTAATGATCTAGAAGGCTGCAATGATGCCAAGGCAATGTGGGACAAGCTCATATCTATGTATGGCGGTGATGAACATGTTCAAAGAGAAAAAGTGCATAGTTTAAGAGGACAACTTGAATCTATGAGGATAAATGAAGGTGATAACATAACCTAGTACAATACAAGGTTAAAGGAGATTGTGAATCAAATCAAAGGAGCAAGAGGAACAATTGAAGAAAAGGATGTCACAAGTAAGTTATTGAGAACCCTTCTACCTATTTATGCAATCTGAGTCTCTGCAATCAATGAATTAAGGTCTATACCCAATATGCCAGTTTCTTTGGATGCTACTATTGGTAAGCTACATGCATTTGAGTTAAGTAACTTTGATAATAGTGGGTCTTCGGTAAATAAAATTGAGTCTGCATTTAGTTCTTTTCATCTTGGTGAATCTGATGATTACAATGATAGAAAGTATAAGTACTTTGAAGGGAATCACAGTGGAGCAAGTGAAATATTTCACAAAAACATGGAGGAGGTACACAAACTGTATGAGGAAATCAGAAAGCAAGAAGAGTTTAAAGCATTATTAGCTAGAAGGTTACCGAGAGGCAAAGGTAAGTATAAAGGAAAACTACCTTTGAAATGTTTCAATTGTGATAAGATAGGACATATGGCTTCTAACTGTCCTGACAAAGATTCTACTGAAAAGAGAGATTAGCGAGATGACAGACAGAAAAATAATCAATACAGAGGATACCGAGACTTCAGAAGAAGAGATAGAAAGTCATGCCTAATAGCTGATGAGGAATCCAATGATGATAAATCAGATGAAACTGATATAGAGGAAGTAGTTTATGTGGCTATCAAAGATGGATCAGATGAAGAAAGGTATGACGAAAAAGCCCTAATATCTCACTTAAAAACTAATGATTCGTGGATCATAGATAGTGGATGCTCACATCACATGATAGGTGATAGACACAAGTTTGTCATGCTAGAAGATTATGATGGAGGTTATGTAAGATTTGGTAATGATGCACCATATCCGGTAAAAGGTAAAGCATCCATAACACTTCTTGACAATGCTAAATGTAATGATGTTTATTGGGTTGAAGGTTTGAAATATAATTTGTTGAGTGTAGCACAGCTAAACAATACAGGATACCGAATAGAATTTCAGAAAGGAATTGTCAAAGTTCATGACAAGCATGGAAAGTTAGCTGCTACCGGGACACAAACAAAAGGTAACACATTTCACCTTGACTCAACTTGGAACAAGTGTCTGTATGCAAAGATAGATGATACCAAGTTATGGCATAAAAGGTTTTGTCATGTAAATTTTGATAATCTGATCAAAATAAGCAAGAAGCACCGAGTAAGAGGTCTACCAAGTTTGGAAAAACCTGAGAATTCTATGTGTCGAGGATGCCAGATGGGTAAGATGACAAGATCAATCTTTACAAGTAAGTCCTACACTTCTAAGGGAATTTTAGATCTTGTGCACACTGATCTTTGTGGTCCTATGAAAGTTCAAAGTTATTATGGTGACAAATATTTCATATTATTTGTGGATGATTATTAAAGGATGATGTCAATTATGTTTTTAAAAGAAAAATTAGAAGCTTTTCAAATGTTTAAATGGTACAAGGCAAGAGTTGAAAATGAAATAGGAAGACAACTGAAATGTCTTAGATCTGATAGAGGAGGTGAGTTCACTTCTGATGAGTTTAACTTATTATGCAATGATCATGGTATAAAAAGACAAGTCTCTACACCGAGAACTCCACAGCAAAATGGGATAGCTGAGAGAAGAAACAGATCTATTGTGGATTGTGCCAGAACCTTGATGATTGAAAAGAAAGTGCCACAAACATTTTGGAGAGAAGCAATAAGCACAACAGTTTACACCCTGAACCAAGTACAACTGAAGAAAGGAACTTTGAAGACACCTTATGAAATTTGGTATGACAAGAAACCTAATGTAAGTTACTTCAAAATATTTGGAAGTAGATGCCATGTACACAAAGATGATAGAAATGAAAAGTTTGATCAGAAAAGTGAAGAAGGAACATTTCTTGGTTATTCTTCTAGAAGTAAAGCATTTAAATGTCTGATCAAATCATCTAACAAAATAGTAGAAAGTGCAAATGTGAAAATTGATGAATTTACAAAAAGAAATGATGAAGGAAACTCTATGAAACTAGAAGATTATGAAGAATTTGTCTATGTTCAACTGACAAGTCCTACCGAGAGAGTTAATGAAGAAAATAAAGAGGATATTCAATTACTGAGTGATGAAGAAGATCATACAGAGTCTACCAAGCCTGTATTAGCCAAGTATGTCAGAAGGAATCATGCATCAAGTCAAATTATAGGAGATAAAGATGATCCATCGATGACAAGGAACAAACTAAGACAGAACACATGTTTGATATCTGAATTTGAACTGAGAATAGTGAAAGAGACATTTAACAGTGAAGATTGGATAAATGCTATGACAGAAGAGATTGATCAAATCAAGAAGAATGACACATGGACACTGGTCCCAATACCAAAGGACAAAAATGTAATCGGTACAAAGTGGATTTTCAGAAACAAGCTGAATGAAAAAGGTGAGGTCATTTGAAATAAAGAAAGACTAGTTTGCAAAGGATATGCTCAAGAAGAGGGAATTGATTATGGTGAGACTTTTGCACCTGTGGCAAGACTTGAAGGAGTAAGAACATTGTTGGCATACGCTGCTTTCAAAAATTTCAAGGTATATCAAATGGATGTCAAATCTGCATTTCTGAATGGTATATTAGAAGAAGAAGTTTTTATTGAACAACCTGAAGGATTTGTTGAAGACAAGAATAAAGATCAGGTATGTAAATTAAACAAACCATTATATGGTCTGAAACAAGCACCTAAAGCATGGTATGAAAGATTGCACTCTTATTTAATCAAGATTGGTTTTATAAGGACAAGTGAAAACATCAATATGTACATGGAGAATGATGAAAATGGAATACTGATCTCAGCCATATTTGTTGATGATATTATCTTTTATGGAAATGACTCTTTATGCAATAACTTTGTAAATGAAATGAGCAAAGAATTTGAGATGTCATTAATCGGTGAGATAAAGTATTTTATAGGTTTACATATACTACAAATGAAAGATGAGATTTTCATTACTCAATCCAAGTACATAAAGGAAATCTTGAAGAAATTTGGAATGGAGGACTCAAAACCAGTAAGTACTCCTATGACTACCAACTATAAATTATCAAAGAATGATGAATCTGCATCTGTTGATGAGACACTTTACCAATCCATGATTGGAAAGATACAATATGTTGTTCATAGCAGGCTAGACATAGCACATGCAGTAGGTATAGTTGTAAGATTTTTTGTAGATCCCAAGGAAACACACATGACAGCAATCAAGAGAATTTTCAGATACTTGAAAGGCACTAAAGATTATGGCTTAGTATATCAGAAAGGAAATGACTTTGATTTAAAAGTTTATACTGATGTTGATTGGGCAGGCAACATTGATGATAGAAAAAGAACAAGTGGAGGAGCTTTCTTTTTAGGAGAAAGACTAGTGAGTTGGCTTAGCAAGAAACAAGGATGTGTTTCACAGTCAACAACAGAAGCTGAATATGTTGCTGCACCATTGAATTGTACCAATATAGCATGGATCAAACAACTGTTGGAAGGTATAAATGAGAAAGTTACTGAGCCAGTAACTATATTTTGTGACAATACTAGTGCCATTAACATTTCAAAGAATCATGTTATGCACTCTAAGACAAAGCACATCTCTATCAAATATCATTATCTTAGAGAAGAAGTTCAAGAGAAGAAAGTGGTGTTGGAGTATGTTAGCACAAAGAAACAAATAGTAGATATCTTCACCAAGCCACTGCCAAGGGACACTTTTGAGTATCTCAGAAGAAAGTTAGGGGTCCTACCCCTATCTTCTACTCACTGATAGAGTTCGGTGAAAGCATCAATTCGATGAATCTACAGAATATTATGTGTGGATTGATGCTTATTTACACACTTTAGGAGATTTTCTAAAGGTGTGCAAGAAACAAATATAGGGAACAGGAATTGAAGACATAATGCTCTGATCGAGACTGAGTTGACACATAATAGCAAGGAATTCACTTCTCAGCGGAAGAAATCATGTTTTAGTTCTTTACTTTTTGGCATTGTTGTCAAAGGGGGAGAAGACTATTGTATAAGGGAGAAGTCTGATGATAGGGGGAGAGCATTTCAAAATCTCACAGCAATCCGAATCAATTAGGTCAAATCAATTGGTTTTGCCATCAATGCTAAAGGGGGAGATTTTTGGCATTATAATAGACAATAAGAGATTGTTGGCATTTCAATTAGGATATTGAGAAGGTTGTTGATGACTACGGATATAATTGATTAAAGATGTTTACTATCTTAATATTATTATTTTGTCATTGATGTCAAGAAATTAATTTTCTAATTCAGTATGATGTTGCCATATCTTAAGAAGTATGATTTGATGAGTATAAAGATGTTGGTAAAAGACACAGAAAGAATGTGATGAATAAGGGGAAGAATAAGTTATTCAATGGGAAACTATTACCGAGTTAGACAATGATGAGATCATGATGTTTAGATTGTTTTGATATCCTACATATGTTGTTGATTGTAAGGTTAATACTATACTATGTTACCGAGCAAAGAACCTAGTCGGTAAACCCTAAGGTTATCGCTATCGGTTAATCAAGGCGAAATGTCTACTGAGTGAAGTTTAGTATTTACTGAGTTGCAATCAAGCTGTAATAGAATGCATTAAATGATTAAAAGCATTATTTAATGAAGGATGCTGATGAGATGGAACTGATTAAATGATTGGTATGCCGTGCATGAAGTTTGTTAAAGAATCTATGGTAAAGGAAAATTGACAGGAGGATCTACAACAAGGATTGAACCGCAATACCTTAGCACAAGTTCCAAGAAATGTATGCAAGTTCCAAGGTGAGGTAAAACATTTTCAGATCGAAGGATACATTGAACCTGGTCAAGTTTGAAGATCTGATGGCTATGATTGATCATGGGAAATGTGATCAAGGAGATTAAGCAGTTAGTAAATTGTTTATAAATAAGGAACTGTTGATAAACAATGCATGCGGGCAAGTGTAAGCACAGGGATGCTACATAGTGATTACCGAGCACAGAAGCTTGAAGACCTATTTTGATTAATAGAGTATAGAGCCTAGCAGAGGGACAAGATAAGTCCTATGACTAGATTGTATTGAGAAAATAAGAATCTATTTTAGCATTTTAGATGTGAAGTTGCAGATAGATTTTTATTACTGTTATTTTGTAAAGTGATAGAAAATCTCTTAACCGAGTGGACTTAACAGTCTTATTTGTAAAACCCTCTAGCAAGGTGACATTCTGATTGAGTGTTTGAAATCCTTTAACAAGGTCACTTCTAACAAGGTGAAGATCCCAACGAATATGAGGGAAATCCCTTAACCAGGTCACATCTAGCAATGTGTTTGTAATCTTTAACATGATTTTCTTTTAATTGAGTATACTATAGAAGAGTATATTTTTTAGTGGGTCCAAATTCCCACAGTGGTTTTTCCCTATTTGGGTTTCCACGTTAAATCTGGTGTTATGAGTGTTATGATGTTTATATGCTTATGAGTTTGCATGTTTAGTAGTTTTGGTTATATTGCTGAAGTATATGTTACCGAGGTTGAATTTGTTGTTTTTATGGAAGATTAAGTTTGTATGATTCACCCCCCACTCTCATCTTGTTAGCTTGGCATCTGTACTAACAATAAGTATCAGTACTATCAAAGGGTATCGTGAATGATGACATATTTGGCAACTTGTCTAAGAAAGGGTCGACGTTGGTTGGTAGAAAAGTTTGGAGGTATGGTTTGGGATTTTAGGTATTCATAGATTTCTTTGTACCATGGGGAGTTAGGACCAACGAGCACACACATTGGATCTGATGTCAAAATTTCAAAAGATGGGACCAACAACTGCTCTGCCATAAATTTACATTTGTCCATATTTTGAGGCATATCCAACATAGAGGCAATAGTTGCCATAACATCTGTTGATTTGTTCTAAAGGTGAGGGACTTAATTAAATTGGATAATAGTGAATTTTGTCTTCAAATATTCTACCATGTCCTTATAAGGGAGAAGTTTTTCATTTTTTGTTTCATAGTCATCATTTACTTGGTAGATGACTAACTAAGAATCTCCATAGACCTGGAGATGTGTAATATGCCATTGAATTGCTATTCTAAGTCTAGTAACCAAAGCCTCATATTCTATGATATTATTGGTGCAATCAAATTTATTTTGTAGGATTTTGGAATAGCATCACCTTGAGGGGTTACAAATAAAATACCTACCCCTGAGCTGAATCTAGTGTGGGATCCATCAAAATATAATTGTCATTCATTAGAAGATGTGACAATAAACACTGATTCATCTAGAAAATCAGTCAACATTGGATGATCATCTTGGATAGGTGAATCTATGAGTTGATCACCTATGACTTGTCCTTTTATTGCTTTTCTTTCAATGTATTCAATATCAAACTCGCTTACAATCATGACCCATTTTGCTAATTGGCCTATCAGAGCTGCTTTGCTAAGCAAATATTTCAATGGTTCAGTCTTGGCTACCAACAAGGTCTTATGATTTAGAATATAATGTCAGAGCTTTTGAGAAGAAAATATGACTACCAAACATGCTCGCTCAATGGTGGAATAGTTT